>NC_089800.1:68170763-68487429 GCF_029633855.1 Hoplias malabaricus
ATTTCCATCTGCTTTGACCTAATGAAACAGACCGCCCAGTACAGCAGCCCGCTGGACATGCAAAGCTCCAAGACTAATGGGAAAGAAAGTGGACGCTGGACAAAAAATGGGATTTGGCTGAAGAAAATGTATAAATAATAAAATATTTTTTTGAAAAACATTGCATCCAAAATACAATTTAACCAAGTGCCACATATATTCAGTTTTGGTGTAATATCCACAGGAAATGCTTTGCAGCAGCTACACATGAGTCTAAGGTCATAATACCCAGCAATAAGAGTCATTTAGATGAGTACAAAGCTCCCCAGCATTAGGCAGCTGAATTGTGTTCTCTAAAATGATGGAGCATCATCTTAATACTGCCTGCAGCAATATAATCATTGTATTCTGCTAGATATATTTGTACAATTCTGTCATAATTAAAGAAAATTCATTCAGTAAGTCTTCTCTTTACAATGACTTCACACCACTGAGGCACTTCTCAATCTCAACTTAGGCCTGTGGGTAATAAGCCTTCCTTCACTCTAATCATTCAGCAATCAATTTAAACGAGTCTTCTCAGACACCAAATCAGATTTGAGTTAAATTTCAATTTTTTTCCAGTGCCACAAGTGCTGCCAAAGCGTCAGACTTGGCTAATTATACATTTGTTCGTTCCAGGCTTTAACTCAGGAAAATCTAATGCTTGAGTCTTTAAAAGTCTAATCAGGATGCAGAATATGAGCAGCTCTGTGATTAGATGTTTGTTATCAGACAGCGAGGCACAGGGTGAATATTTTCCAGCCAAAATGCACTGGCGCGGAACGGCAGCACCATTGCTTTGTGCAACTCAATTTTGATGGAAATGTAAATTATCTCCAGTACATTATTAGTGGAATCCATTACTTTCTCCATGTGATAAACAGTGCTGACAAATAACCTTCAAATTTTTACACATACTCAACCTCCTCCCTACATTTGTTTATTATATGAGACACATTTAACTGCTATATATTTGTATCAATGTATGGCTATTTACACTTGTGTATAAACAGAGGTATAAAAAATATCCCTAAATAAATCTTTATCTTAATCTTAATCTTTGCTTTGGGCCAAAGACCATGCACCAATAAAAGTAGTTTTATTTTTATTTTATATATATATATATATATATATATATATATATATATATATATGTATATATATTTGAATTTGTATATATATTTGAATTCCGATATATGTATTCCAAAAGCTGACACTGGCAACAAACGAAGAATAAACTAAATAAACTACAATATATATATATATATATATATATATATATATATATATATATATATATATATATATATATATATATATATATATATATATATTTTAGTTTATTTAGTTTATTCTTCGTTTGTTGCCAGTGTCAGCTTTTGGAATACATATATCGGAATTCAAATTTTGGAGCTGTTCAAATAACAGTATGTACAATACATCATAAAAAACACAAAACACATACACACATTTGCATGCTGGACAAAGCTGTGGTGTTTGTACACAGTTCTAGCTCTGTAAATGGGGTATTTGCAGGGTCATTGTCTGTAGTGTTGTCATCCTCATCCTCTCAATATACAGAGGTTCAGTACTGGAGGGGGCAATCTCAATAATCCTTGGTGCTACAGACACAACTTTTTCCAATGCCTTCTGTTCTGAGAAGTTCAATCTCCCATTCGAAACTGTCAAGGTGTTCTCTATGTTACACCTATAAATAATTCTTAAAATCTTTCTTCAACCTGATTTTCTTCAATATTCTTAGAAAAAGCAAAATGCTTTTAAACCTTCATGATCTTTGGATTAATATTCATTCACCATGAAAAGTCAGATTAAATCTCAATGCCTAAAAACCTAGAACTATTGACTATTTCCACACCTTTACCATTTAACAATACTGGCTGCAAATGTTCTTTCCTATATTTCCTACAATGTCAGAAAAACTGTCCCTGTGGTGGTACCCTCAATGGTACGTTTGCTTTTATTTAGGGAACCTTATTGTACCTTTTTTATATATCATTTTAAAATTATATTCTATATGCCCCATTTCATCTACAGAATTATATTTATATTATTTTTTTTTTTTCTTAAGAGAATACACTGGTTACTCTTTGTACCTCCATCATATCTTTTTTTTCTAAACATGTATAAAAAATAATAATAATAATAATAATAATAGTAATAATCCAAAGTTTTATACGTATTTAAAACAAGATTGTACAAGTCCCATCTTTGAACCGACCTCTGTGTTCCTCACCAGTATTTATTCTGATGAAATTAAACCAATTTCTGAGGTGTCATCCACATGTTTAACAATTAGAGATTGAAACAGTGCCAAAACATGATGATGTTGAGCGAGTTCTTGTTCTGTCTCAGTCCCTGTTGTTACTTCTTTTGTCTGTTACTATGCAAAGAACTGTAGCTATAATTGTTTAATTGTTGACTGAGATGAACGTACAAAAAATATATTAAACCTAGAACACACGCTGATAAAACATCTGCTTAACACATGACAAACAAGGCAAGAAAAGAGATGACAGCAGGAGAACAACAACAAGAAGAACAAAGACAAGAAGGATATTCACAGGCGCAGGAGAAAAAGGCACACCTGGGAACAATCTATAAACACTGGACCAAGCATTAACTGGTGCCACAGGTGTGGCAAGGGGCAGAGTCTCAGAACCAAATCAAAAACATAAGAACATGGACAAGAGGGAAACAGGGCAAGGCATGACAGGATGTTCTTTCATCCATCCTGATCAGGGTTACAGCGCCCTCCATAATTATTGGCACCCCTGGTTAAGAAGTGTTCTTTGGCTTCTAATAAATTCTGTTTTTTAAAAAAATAATATAGGACAACAATACAAAAAAAAGAGAAAAATCTAAGCTTTAATTCAAGTGCCTTTATTTGGTGGGAAAAAATAAATCTTTTGAATGAAATCATGTGTGCCACAATTATTGGCGCCCCTGGTGTTAGTACTTTGTACAACCTCCTTTTGCCAACAAGACAGCACTTAATCTTCTCCTATAACTCCTCACAAGATGGGAGAATACAGAAAGTGTGATATTCAACCATTCCTTCCAGAGTCCTGGGTCTTCTCCTATGCACTCTCCTCTTCAGCTCACCCCACAGGTTTTCTGTTTGGTTGAGGTCTGGGGACTGGGATGGCCATGAGAGTAGCTTGATTTTGTTCCTTGTGAACCCATTTTGAGTAGAATTGGCCACATGTTTAGGGTCATTATCTTGCTGAAAGTCCCAGTGACGACCCAGTGATCTTCAGCTTTCGGGCAGAGGTCACCAGATTCTGATTCAAAATGTCCTGATATTTCAAACAGTTCATGATCCCATGTCCTTACAAGGTTCTCAGGTCCTTTGGAGTAGAAACAGGCTCACAGCATCACCAATCCTCCCCCATACTTAACAGTGGGCATGAGGTGTTTTTCTGCGTACTCATCCTTGGTGTTACCAGACGCACTTAGAGTGTTTGTTGCCAAAAAGCTCTATCTTGGTCTCATCTGACCAAAGCACACAGTCCCAGGTAAAATCCCAGTAGCGCTTGGCAAACTCCACCTGTTTACGCTCATGAGAATAACTCAGAAAAGGCTTTCTCCGTGCATGCCCCCGAACAGCTTTTTGTCATGTAGGTAGCACCTGATGGTTGTTTGGGAAAACCTTGTAACCCCAAGATGCAACCATTCTCTTACAGTGAGCTTTGGAGAACTTTTTACTTCTCTTACCATCCTTCTCACTGTGTGTGGTGCAAGATACACTTACATCCTCTTCCAGGCTTGTTTGTCACAGTTTGTCACAGTTCCAGATGTTTTGAACTTTCTGATGATTGCTCTGACTGTAGATAAGGGCATCTGCAGGTGAGTGACTATTTTCTTGTAATCACTGCCTGATTTATGAAGATTGACACACATCTGCCTTGAATAGTGTGTTCTCTTGTCTTTCCCATGTTTAAGAGTGAGTAAGAGAAATAGGCCTCTGTGTAACGTCATATTTATGAATTACTAAATTAAAGGTTCCTAGATACTTTGATCCACTTTATACACTGCAGTAAAAATGACATAAATGGTTCAAATACATTTATTTCCAAGAAATTGTTAAGGGTGCTACTAATCGTGGAAGGTTGCTTTTTTCAAATTTTTTTCAGAGTGAGATTATGATTCTGGGTGCCCCCTCCAGGGTGTATTCCCGCCTTGCGCCCAATGATTCCAGGTAGGCTCTGGAATCAATGGGTACAAGCCAGGAACACAATCTGGACAGGGCCCCAGTCCATCACAGGGCATTTCACACTCACCAGCATTCACTGGAGACGAGACCCTAGCACTGTGTAGCAGTGAGACTATCCCTAGTGTCTCTTTACTGCGAAGGGGACAACGTTAGGGTCATTAAAGGTTTAAACAGACTTAAAACTTAAAATTCCAAATGTGCTTGACCAGCCCAAACATGAGCAGTGTATCCAGATACATTTAACACAACCAGTGTGTGCTGTTTTCCACAGCACATATGGTAATTAGAACAGTGGCTTTGTTCTACAATAGCTGGTCAATCCGTTTCCTTCTAGCTGTCTTTGTGTATGTGAGCATTAATAACATATTTGGAGGGATAACCACAGTGTGAACAGAGAGTGTAAAAGCAGTGCAGTCCAGTGTGATAAGAGGCTGTGATTGGATGTGTGTGTGTGTGTGTGTTTTGCAGGTAGCAGGAGGAGAGCTTTAATTGTGAATCTTTATTTGAATTTGATTAATGAGGCTGAATTATATTAAAGTGATTGGCAGACCGAAGGGGCGGGCCTGGAAAAACCAATCTTCAAAGCTAATACTGAAGCACTCTCTTAATCTCTCTCTCTCTCTCTCTCTCTCTCTCTCTCTCTCTCTCTCTCTCTCTCTCTCTCTCTCTCTCTCTCTCTCTCTCTCTCTCACACACACACACACACACACACACACACACACACTTTCTTTCTGACCATGTCTCTTTTTCATTGTCTGTCTCTCTCTCAATCTCTTAGTCTTAGGAAGCTAGATTTATTATATCATTACACATAAAATTATTATAAAGAACAATAACCTAATTATGGTAATTATAAGAGACAGAGTAAGAAAAATAAAAATGAGAGAGAACAAGAAAGGCAAATAGTAAGAGAGATTAAGATAGATAGATAGATAGATAGATAGATAGATAGATAGATAGATAGATAGATAGGTAAATGATACTTCCAGGGAAATCTCATTGTAATAAGCAGAGAGATAGCCCCTATTTGCACTTCCATTACTGACAGTAGAGTAATGCGCAGCTCCCAAAACCCACACAGTTTTACACAGGCACGAACACACACACACACACACACACACACACAATCTTGTATCTTTGAATTGTGAGGACATAACAGACTTGCATAGTTTATTAATTATTAATTAATTAATATTTACCATTAACTTTTCCATAAGCACTTCTAATTTAACCCTAATGGTAACCTTAACCCTGAACTGGGTTTAGTGGTTTCAGACAATGAATGAATGAATGAACATAAACTTAAGACAGGTCTTCACCTTACAATGTAATCATTAACACTGTGGGGACCAGCTCAAGAGAGCACCACTCACAATTGTTATGACACTGCATTTGTGCATAAAGACAAACATAATGTGAAAAAGCAGAAGATTTCAAATTCAGGTTTTTATATACTTTTTTGAGTGTTGTGGTTATAGTGATTCTATATTTAACATATTCTAATCACGTGGGACCTTTGAGCCATGAAGGTCCAACTAACAGTAAAAATTTGGTCCACAACAGTCAGCAGGTCTATTATTTATAGATGCAGTGTATATGACTTTGTCCAGTTCTATCTCCCCTTCCACCAAGGGATACTGATGGCATATTTGTTTCTCAGTGGTTTTGCGCACACACACACACACACACACACACACACACACACACACATTGCTCTCTGTGTTCTGTCACTGTCTGAAAATAAACACCAACAGCACGGCCCCTTTATCTCCATTATTTGCAGCAGCAAAAAAAAAATTTTGTTTCCCTCACAGAAAAGTGTGCTGCAAGAGGACCTGTGAGAGACCAACCTTATTACCCCTTTCACACTCCACAGCAGGGAAAGGTCACCAACTTCCACACCCACCGAGGTCTGGAGAGCCAGTAAAGCTCTAAGGCAGTGTATTTGCTCTCTAAAATCACCAGGCTTCAGCAACTGTGGCTTTTGATTAGTCCACAAGGCCAACCTGCGGGCCCTGTATGTGAATATAATGTGAATATTTTAGTGCATCTGTATTTGGTCATAAGGGTGGTCTTGTTCAAATTTTCTGACCCAGATGAAAAAGCTTATGCAGCCTTTTAGGCAGCTCAGGATGGGGAACACTGATTATGAGCGCAGTTACATCAGTTAACAAATACCCATTTTGGTTCTTTAAGACTCTGTCTCAGATGGCTGTGGCAAAACTAAGGAGTCTATTTAAAATAAAGAGGCAAGCACAAGGCAACTGTTTCCGATAGTGTTTAATACTAGGTACAATGTAGGCATTTCTAACAAATGCGCATTACACTGTACGTTTTCTAATAAAATAAAGATTTCTCTGCCCTGTAGGGTAGATGTTTCTAATGAAGTGACCAGTATAAGCTTATGTTACTAATAAAATCGCTAGTACAGGGTAGGCATTTCTAAAAAAAAAAACTGGCCAGTAAAGGGCAGGTGCATGCATTCAAGTGACCAGTACAGGGCTGGTGTTTTAATAATGTGTCCAGAGCTTTAACCAAGTAACATGTACAACATACAAATAAAAGCTGGTAGTGTATTTTTATCTAATGTTAATTTTTTTTAGCATTATAAGCATATATATCTAAAGTATTTGGCAGATGTGCTCATAGAGAGTCCAGCATTTTTAAATCATGTTATAAATGTACATTACGTAGCATTAGAAGTCTTGCCCAATGACCCTTTCTGGTAAAGACTGATGTCAACACATGATGTGGGAACAGAACCCTATTTTTCAATGTTCAAACAAGCATTTCTGAGGCATTTATTATTTTATTGTTGTTTATTATAACACTCGGCTTCTGCTCACAGACCTTCAGACAGTCATTTAACAGTCCTTCATCATCAGCTTTGGACAGAGCAGTTCTGAAATATGGTGATTGTTTTCTGGTTAATGTTACATCCTCAGGTCTCCCCAGCTGCAGTTTAATGGGGTTATGAAATAATATTACATCTTTAACTCCATCACAGCGTCCTCTATAAACATCTCTGTGTTAGCTCTTCTACACACAGCTGTTTTTTTTCTCACGGGTGTATAAAATTCTGTTTGGATGAACAGATAGGAGAAGAAATATGGCTTTAAGGGTGTGTGTGTGAGAGAGAAAGAGAGAGGGAGAGAGAGGGAGAGAGAAGTCCTTACTTGCTCATGAATTTCACTGTACCTGATATTCTAAAGTGTTTGTGCCCTTGTCTGAACAACACGCTCTGACCATGTATGACCTGCTAATGGATGTTATTATTGTGTACACTGCCTGCCAAAAGTTTGAGGACACCCAGGTTTTCAAATTTACCATCTCTAGGTCCACATTTGTTCCTACAACAGCCCGTTAAAAAGCTATTTTGTTTATTGTCAAGTACTGTGCAAAAATCAGAGACCACTCTGTTTGCTTCAATTCCAGTCTAAAAGGCTGTTAAGTGTTGCCTAAAGAATAGGAATTCAAAGACAAATAAGTGGAACATTTTCCAGAACAAAACAAAACCAAAACATTCATTCATTCATTCATTCATTCATTCATTCATTCATTCATTCATTGTCTGAAACCTTGTATCCAGTTCAAGGTGGGTCCAGAGCCTGACGCAAGGTGGGAACACATCCTGAAGGGGGCACCAGTCCTTCACAGGGTGACACACACTCACACCTATGGACACTTTTGAGTCACCAATCCACCTACCAACATGTGTTTTTGGACCGTGGGAGGAAACCGGAGCACCCAGAGGAAACCCACATGGACACAAGGAGAACACACCAAACTCCTCACAGACAGTCACTCAGACTCGAACCCACAACCTCCAGGTCTCTGGAGCTGTATGACTGCGAAGAGAGATTCATTCTGCAGCTTCCTCTGAGGCAGCAGTTAGAACACATATGTGCAGTAAACTACTTCTTCGGAATCTGCCTCAGAGGCAGAAGAGCATTCAGCAGGTAACTCAGGGGCAGTTTTCCGTCATTCAAGCAAAACAATATATGGTTGGTATGGGGCATGATAACATTAAGCTCAAGTGAAACTGTTCCAATGAGGCATTTAACCTCATTGGTGAATATTTGTAATCATTCATTATAGAAATACGTAAAATAAAAGAACATAGTATAACTCCTGGATATGAAATAAGAATATGAAATCAACACAATTTTAAATCTGTCAATTATAATAGAATAAATTACATTTACGTTCCCTAATTAAAGGTACAGAATATGTAACCTTGAGGGTACCACCACAGTGACAGTTTTTTCTGGCAGTGTATGTGGATCATCCCAGCTGTATGTGCTGGAGAATAAACTGGAGAGAAAAGGAGATTTCACAAAAAACTTATTGGACAAATTTGAAAGAAGGCCAAGCATCTACAGATATTTGACGTGTGGAGCTTGTGTGGTGCCTCCTTTGCCTTTACCTGTCAGTGTTGATATCCTCACTAATGCCATCTGCAGCTGTTAGTGTCTGAAGGTTTGAAGGTAATTCAGTAATTGCTCCAATCAGCTTCCTTCATGCTCCACTGCCACCGTACAATGGAGCTGCACTCACTTTCATTTTGTCTCCGTGACGATCTGGAGGCAGGAGCTGGTCATGAACGTGACTGCTGTAGATGATTAGAGTGTGTGTGTGTGTGCGTGTGTGTGTGTGTGTGTGTGTGTGTGAATAAAGTGCCTCATGGAGAAAATACTATTGGAGAAGGTTACAGAGCCATGGCGTGCACATCATATTTTGATGGATGCATGCTGCTTATCAGCATGGCAAATATTCCTTTGTGTGTGTGATTGTATGAGAGAGAAAAAGAGTGAGATTTAGTGTGTTTGTGTGTATGTATCTTTGTGTTTGTGTCCTTCAGTCCATACAATGTAGGACTGTGCAAGAATTCAATCTCTGTTCTCATGTGTACAGCTCTTTTACATTCTGTTATCTGGCATGTTTAACAGAAAACACATCTGTGAGAACAGTAGGGATGGGTCATATCCATGATTTTCACTGGTAATTCAAAGTTCAAACTAACCAAATTCAAACTAACCACAGCCTACTTACTATCTACCCCTAACACTCTGTAAAGTGTCCTTGGGTTTGTGAAAGGCGCTATAAAAATTGAAATTATTATTATTATGTAGATCTCCTCTTTCAACACCATGATTTACAAGACATAGAATATACCACTGCACCTTTTAGAGCTCAGCATGCTTGGAGGAGAGCACTAACTGCCTATTTCTGTTACATATACGGTGTTGGTTTACATCACACTGATTGACATAGATCGAGGGAAGTTATGGTTGTAGCTACATTGTGAGGTGGGGGTTAGGGACAAACTACCCCACACCCCCAACCTGACTCATATTTCAGAAAAATTGTTCCAGTTCCTATAAAAATAAAACCAAGTATAATTCATCTAGCGCTTTTACAACACATGCTATTTTGCTCCTTTGATCTTCTCCAATTTTCTGCAGCCTCTGATAGCTAATAGCAACATTTATATGTGCTTTAATGTTTACAGGCTGGGACTGAAAACATAAAGTACATATAAATATTGCTATTAGTTATCATTCAGTTCACATCCAGCCACAAGAGCATTAGTGTGGCCAAATATTTTCATTGGAAGATAAACATCTTTCCAACACACCCCAAAGATATCGAATGGAGCTCCAGAGAACACAGTTCCAATGTTCCCCGGCCCAATATTGGGGGACTTGATTTCCCTCTAGCCAATGTCTGAGCATGGTGAGCCACAGTGAGTGCACCTTACAGTACTCTCAATAAACTAGAATGTCATCAAAAAGTAAATTTATTTCAATAATTCAATTCAAAAAGTGAAACTCGTATTATATGAGATTCATTACAAACAGAGTGATCTATTTCGTGTTTATTTATTTTAATGTTTATGAATATGGCTTACAGCCAATGAAAACTCAAAAGGCCCCACTATATTTGCTCACAGTCTAGTCATAACTCCCCATCAATTCCCTCTGCAAAATAGACAAACCATATTGTACATGTCTTCCCAGCAATCTGTAGGTCCATGCCTCCTGTAATTTTTTTTGGTTTAATTTCTTTGCACAGCATGGCACATGCACTGCAAAAAAATAAAGGTGCTACAAAAGGTTCTTTGAGCAATGTCATAGAAGAACCTTCATTAAGAATGTTTTTTGCTAATATATTTTAAATGGGTAAAGGACCTTAATATTGAGTGATGGATTTTTAAACCTTTAAAAAGTTTTTCACACTCACACATCTCTTAAATAAACATGGGATTTTAAGGAACCAGAAGTGTTTCTTCTATGGCATCACCCAAAGAACCCTTTCTAGCACCTTTATTTTTCAGAGAGTTAGCAATAATCACTTCACATCATTTTTGTTACACAGAGCACCGCATTCTGTAAAACTGAATGTTTGAAGGGGCAGCGTTTGACCTGCAGTGAGTGAGCACATATGCCTCAGTCAGATGGATTACTTTTGTACAGTGTGAGGATATAAATCACATGCTTTGCTAAATGCTTTGTCTATATACATCGACAAAATTCAAATGTGCCATGTGAGTTATCAACAGCGAATACGATTTCCAAAATCGCACAGTGTATGTCTGGCTTAAGGCAGTTGTCAGCCTCACTACAGTGATTACTCAGGGATGCAACATTTGCATCCTGGCCCCTCAGTCTGTAACCAGGCCCCCTTAAATTAAAGTTACATTTATGGCATTTAACGGATCGAGCATGTTATACTTTTAATCATGTTACAGATGTAGGCAAGTGCAGTGTGAAACATCTAGTCCAAGGACTCTTTCTTGTGGGGTATGGCTTTTCTGTTCAGGCTAGAACTGAAACCAAGCATCTCGTGGAGGACTGCAAGGTGAGGGCAGGGGCTGACATCGGATGATTAGTTCTAGATCAGAAATATGACTCCAGATATATTGGATGAACCCCATCAGTCCACAGAACACAATTCCACTGATGGACAGCTCATAGCTCCTGGGCTTTATGTTCCTCTGAGCATGGTGACCTTAAACTCATATGCATCTGCTCTAGACATCATGCTTTTCTATGGAGAGCAGTTTAAAGTAGCAGAATTTACTAAATGTAAGTTGTGGCTATAAAGGTTTAGACATGCACATCAGATTTTGTTTCCATATTTCACACCTCTTGGTGATATACTTGTTATCACAACACCCTCCAATCCTCCACAGTGGTAAGAAAGATACTCCCCCTGATAAAGGGTGTCCAGTCTGAATATGGCTATTGACAATCTCTGTTTTTAATGGGAAGAAATGAAAGAAACAGAGAATGCTGCCAAATTATCCAACTCTGTCCAGCTATGTGTTCTTTGGCTCTGTGGGAGATTGAAGCTGAGATAACAATTACAGAGACAAGAAGTGTGAAATCTCACAACAAACATTCTCCTGTAGCCCAGAGCAAGCAGAAAACCCAGTCACCAAGCAACTTTTAAAAATTCACAAAGCATCACCTTTGTCACCAAGTGTTTGCAATTTGAGGGGGCCAAGAACTTTAGCAGCCCTCCAGAGATTTCTTCAGTCATTGCACTTGACCAAAATATAGGTTCCAGTTTGGCCTCTTACACCTCCATTATGGGAGCAATCTGCAAGGCTAGGCACGTCTTCAGGAAAACACCTCTATTCAGACATTGATTACACTGAAGGCTCAGAGCATACATGGGCAAGGCTGAGTTACTGGAGATCAGTTCCTTAAACTCCACTATTCATTACCCAGAGTCCATTCCCATGGCAAAGCTCTACACAAACGCCACCACCAAGCAGCTCAGGGGATCCATATATATGGAAATATTTCTGGAAATGGAGCCTTTCTCAATGAAGTGCCTGCTCCAAAAACAAACCTGGGAATAGCGGGTGTCCCTGCTCTGGTATTAAAAGACAAACACATTAAATTAGCTCTGGATTTCAAGTTCAATTTCCTTATTGTTCTGTGACCAGAGTAAGAAGTTAAATAGTGCAAGGAAGTTATAGATTAAAAAAAATTAAACCAAAAACACTGTATCAAAGTTAGGACACACTTTTAAGTTAAGGTGTCCAATAAAAAAATTTAATAAAATAAATAAAAACAAAACAAATTAAAAACAACTAGAAACAAAGCTTAGGCTTTAGGCCCATAGTCATAGTTCAGTTTGTTTCATTTGTGCTGTAGTTCAATCTCAAGCTTCGCTTCTGTTGGAGGTCTTTGGAAGCAGGACATTTCTTGTCATCATTAAATATCAACAATGCTTATAATAAAAAGGCAACATTCACGATTGTAATAAAAAAAACACTTTTTATAAACTTCAAAAGATGTTTACTTACCATCTGCTGCTCTCCAGTCTGTTTGCATGCTGGAAACCGGTCAAATGTGGTTACAAAGTCCCGGTATCAGTAAATGAGTAAAAAAAAAAAAGACAAAGTGGCTCTGTCATACATGCTAGGCTTGCTCTAAGAAGAAAAATGACAAGGAGCTCTCCAAACATTGAAAACCATAGAAAATGATGAGGATATGGCTTTATTCCTGCACCATAGGTGGGTAATCTTGACTTATTGTTGCTGTTGCAGATTCTTTAAGTAGGAACCCACTCTATATTCAGGAGAATGTTAACTGCATGAAAGTAAAAACAGACAGAATGTGCTAAAAACTCAAGTTACAAACTTGTTTCTGTGTCAATTCAAACAGTGAATAAAAATTTACAGACAAGTTAAACTTCAGCCACATACAAGCAAAAGTTATTTTTCTTCTCATACACGCCATTCCACCTAAAAAGCTGCAGAGCTTCTGAACATAAAAAAACAAAGTACAATTACAAACTATAAAATACAAACTACAACTGTAGATGTTCCCTTTAAACAGCCCTTTATCTACATGCCTAAAATCTGCATTGGGATTAGCTAACAAGCATAAATAATACAGTATCTGAACAAATCCACATTTCAGTTATAGAGACATTAGGAATGGTGCAGTTTTTCAGTCAGCTAAATTATATTTTCAGAATGTAATTAAATGTATGATATATTTTTTCATTATTGCGTTATTAATAAATATCCACAGTATCTTAAATAATGATAGAGTGAAATACAAATTAGATTACATTTTCCCCACTTTTGTCTTAAGTCTGTCTTCAGCATGACTTGATGTGTCCTGGTCTCTGGCTTGGTTTAGAATTAATGCATCTCAATCTTAGTCTTGAGCTGGACTTGATGTGTCCAGTTTCTTTTCTTGGACTCAGTGTGTCCTGATCTCGTTATGGACCTGAATTTAATATTTCTTTGTTTTGGTCTTGGCTCAAATTGGATGTGTCCCAGTCTCAGTCTTGGCACTGTGTGTGTTCTGGTCTCTGCCTTGTATTTGACTTCAATTCACTTGGACTCAATGTGCCTTTGTCTCAGTCTTGACCCAGACTCAGTGTGTCCTTTTCTTGGGTTTGAGTCAAACTAAAATTGTTCTAAAAAAGTCTTGGCCTTGACTTTGACTTGTGTGTCCCAGTGTCTGTCTTGACTCAGACTTGGTATGTCCTGAACTTGGCCTTGACTGAGTCTTGGGTCTGGGTCTTAACGCAGACTTTGTTTGTACTGCTCTTGTCCTTCATTTGGACTCTGTGTCCCAGTCTCAGTCTTAACTCAGTCTTAGCTCTAATAGGCTTGACTGCAGTACTATGCCGGCTACAAATAAGAATACTTTAATATCACGGTACCTTCCCTGACTTTAATACAGACACATTCATACCTGTCTGAGTCTGTATCAGTGTCTATTACTCACATGGCTTTGTTCCCTTGCTCACCCTGGTGTTCCTCACGCTGTGCAAACCATCCGCCCTATTTATAGTCTGTCTGGCCACATGAAAACACACTGATTAGCGGGACACGAGCGGCTCTTTAAGGCAGTAATCAGATTGCAGCTGGTGCCAAGAGCCACTCTCTCTCCATCAGACAGGCCCTGGCCCTCCATTAGCCACTGAATTAGTCCACTCTCTGCTAGCCTGCTGTTGTCTTTATGAAATACACAAATGAACTCAGCACACAACTCAGAGTGTGTGTTCAGCGAATAAATGTTGACAGTAGAGGGCATAAAAACTGACCATCTTAAAACACACACATATTTGAGCTGGTGACCAATTGATATATCACTTGAATAAAAGTAATCGCTTAGTAAAGGGATTCCACAAATGTATCTGATAAAGCCATTATGCACTATGCAGGCTTCTGCAGCATATGATCTGAAGGTCACCGTGCCCAATGCCAAATGTTGGCAGTGAAGGCATAAAGAACCCAAAGACACAAAGCTTGGAGCAGTGGATCTCTGGAGTGTTGGAGGTCCACCCTATATAATGGGATGAATTGTAATGCAGAACAATTCTCATTGACATCAGTACCTGAACTTGCTAATGTTAATGTAGACCAGTGCTCTTCGAATCCAAGCCTTGGATCCAGGTTACAGACCGAGATTTTAAAATGGCCAGCCAATATGGCTACACCAGGCCAGTCAGGTGCATTAGAAGTTACAGCTGTAGGTCATGCCAACCGGCAATTTAAAAATTCCTGCCTGGAACCTGGATCCACCGGATTTGAAGACATCTTATGCAGATGAATGATATCAGATCTTCACAGCGATATTTCAACACGTAAACGTAAGTCTTCTCAGAGGAACAGAAGCTTTTACTGCATGTAAAAAAAAAACCCCAACTGTCTCCCACACGGTTACACTACAGTAAAGTTGTGTTCAGACTTGTCAGTTTTGGTTCAATTTAAATAAACACTGGTTCAATTTCTCTGTTAGTGCTGTTCATTACAGTAAGTGTGAACATTCGCTCTCAATCTCTGGTGAGCATCAAACAAGTTGACAGATACATTATCACATTACTTATAGTAAGTTGCTGTCACCATTTCTAAACAAACCCTTGTGCGGTTCTTTTCAAGTGTGAACACAATATGAACCAAAAGCATCTAAACAAACAAAACACAGGACATGATGTCCACAATGTAAGAATAAACATATACAGTCAATTGCAAACAGATACATTAAAGACAAATAAAGAACAGAGCAGACCTCCAGACCTCCGGACATCTCTCTGTAGAGGACCATCTCTGGCTCCTGCAGTGAAGGAATTATTTCCAGTTGGGAAAATTATCTCCATGTAAACATACAATCCAGGTATGTTCATTAAGCCCAGCTGAAGACTCTAACAACTGACTTACAAAATAAAATCATGTGTGATCCTTTTTTTTTTTAATGTAATTTAGTTGGATTTTAAATGTGTAAGTGTGAACCTGAACAAAACCAGGACTAAAATGTATTGTTTTATTTTTGGTCCTGAACACACCTTTAGGAACCATGAGGTAGAAAAGCTCCAGTTGTTTTTATGCATCTGTTAAACTATTTCCACACTATTTGTTCAATATCTACTAGGTATTTGCTATCCACTCAAATAGAAAGTTTTCCAAGCATAACCTTACTCTCAATTACTCCACAGGTGATAGTTATTCCACTGGAAATTCTTTTTAGAGCAGATTCCATTACTGAAAGTTTGGACATCTCTGTCACAATTGTACAATCACAATCCAAATGGCTATTTGGTTCCTGGCTAATAATTCATCTGTGTACAATACCAGCTTTCAACAAGACAGATGTTTGCTTTAAAGGGTATTTTTGCCTCAGATATAAATGCAATGATGTTAAGGCATCCTGCAGGAATTGCTGAAAGATTGCCACACACAAGACCCAGTCATGTTTGGGCACTAATGGAAGGCCTGACAAATCTCCATATGCTTTACTCAGCAGGAGGAAATTTTAAAGTGCTGAGAAATGAGACACAAAACCCTTACTTTTTCAGCATTGGACTTTGATGTGCTGCAGTAACACCCTCCACTGAATTGGCATGGCTTTACACTAGATGCTGGAACATTGCTGTGAAATTTTCATTGCATGCAACCATATAAACCTAAGTTAGATCAGTTACTAATGTTGAATGATTAATTCTGGATCCCTAGGACCATGCCAACCCATTAAATCATCGAACACTAATCTACCATTAGTCAACAATCTAATACTGGTGGAATCATACCCTTCTAGCTGACACCTGGTATTGGGCATGGCAACCTATGTATGCTCTAGGGGTCTAAAAATAATGCTTTTCTATTGAAACTGTGTGAAAAAAAACAATTATCATTTAGAAATTCACTGCTTTTTTTAGTATGTACTGATCACTCTCCTACTTTGTGTTCAACAATAAATTGTATTGACTTAAATATGTGTGTATCAGCTTAACACAAGTTATACTTGATCCTGCATAAGATGCTGAACGCACACCAAAACTGTCAGAAGCACTTGACCTAATGACTAAATTTGGGATGTGTCTATTTCGCCAGGTCTGAGAGCAACGTCATGAGCAGCTGAGAGATTGATAACTTCAGCTGATAATGTAATTGAGCCAGTTTCCCCACCGACATGTTTCCTCAGTTGAAAGTGATAAGGCCTCACATAATCTCATTATTGGGGATGAAAATTGTGTGTGATCAAATTATGTCTGATTAAACTATCGACAACAGTGGCTTATGGGAGTCCTGACAGAGAGGCAAAACACCAGGAAACGTGAGAAAGAATTCCAGACCTTTTTAAGTTGTTGTACTCTTGAAAATGAGCATGGTGTGTGGCTTGGGTCATGAAAGAATTTAAACAATGGATGCATTAAGGAATGAAAGGAGCCATGGTTTTTATGTAAACATGGCTGTCTGGCAGACATGAACAGCACAATATTTAATTGGCCTCACACTGTTTCAGATATCCAGAGAAAACCGTAATACACCCCATTAGGAATTCATTGTGGTTGTTATGTCATAGCCATGAATACATGTACATTATCATCCTTTCTACATTTTCTGCAGTTTAGTTACCATTCCTGATGAAGAGATAGAACAATTTATAATTGTTCTATTATTTAACATCTTAAAATTGTTATATAACAATTGAAATGTGGCTGTCAGGAAGCAAGAGGTCCAAGTGTGGCTACCTCTGATCAAATTTGGTTTTGAGGAAGTTAGTTGAGCAAAATGACCTGTGTCAACTTTAGTGCATGGTTTTTATTTACTTGCTGAATAAATATAAGATGCCATAAGTGCCATAACTCAGAAGATTAGAAGATGTTGCTGCAGCGAAATTGAGAAAAACTCTCGATAAACATTCTTAATTTCAGAATAAATGTTGGCACAGATGTCTACAACCTTTTTGGTGACTTAAAGCACACTGCACTGATTAAACGTCAGTCATTTGTAGCTGTTAAATCAGTCCCCTTTCATCTTGTTAAAGGGTAATTTCTCAAAGCCCTGCTTCTATAATCTTGGGTTTGTGCTTCTCTGTGCACATCTTGCTCAGGCCTGAAAGTAATCGACCAGTTTTTAATAAAGGGTGAAGTTTAATCTTGAGCGACGGCAGGAGTTCGCTGGAGATTTGCTTTAGGGAGCACTCTGACTCAGAGAGTAAACAATGAGAGCCATTTTGTATTGACTTGAATATTGTAAACACACATACTGACTTATACACACACACACACACACACACACGCACGCACGCACGCACGCACGCACACACACACACACACACACACACACACACAGTGAGAGAGAGATGGAGAGAGGTATTCAACCGTGTGCTGTTCTTTTGAGAGTGATATGTGGTGGTCATCTAAAGGTTCATGAGTCCAGGTTCGTCAGTGTTCAGCAATGACTGCATCTAATGTATCAGACAGCTAAGATGTTTAGCTCATATAAGTATATACATACTCTCTTCGTACATTTCCTTTGTAATCAAGGTTATTGGTAAGTAGTTT
Source organism: Hoplias malabaricus (assembly GCF_029633855.1). NCBI lineage: Eukaryota > Metazoa > Chordata > Actinopteri > Characiformes > Erythrinidae > Hoplias > Hoplias malabaricus. The sequence continues at coordinate 68,188,843 of NC_089800.1, forward strand.
GTCCTCCTTTGCTATGGGAAACATTTCTAATCAATTTGGGAGTACTGTGCACTGTAAGGATTTGATGACTACATTCAGCCACATAGATATTAATAATAACACTATGTACTAATGTCAGGAGATAAATTCTGGGTCCCAGCTGACTGTAAAAATTCTGGATGGAGCTGTTAAACATTATAATCATTGAAGCATCCTGCTTGCATGATGCTAATTGCCGTATTAGCCACATTTGTGTTAAGGGTAAATATACTGCTTTAAAGCTTTAGCTTAAAGATTAAGTCTCTCTTCATTATTATTAGCAAATTCCTTCATTTGAACTCCACTCCTGGACGTAATTAGTGCCCTGTACCAACTGTTCCAGTTTGCACATTGTTAGAAGCTGCTTTGTAAGTTATTAACACAGATAAATCAATCCGATTAGCAGTATTAGTAGGGCACAGCGGTGCTCAGGCCTTATTAGTGGTCGGTTGGTGGAAATGTTATCAAACAAAGGGAATCTCATCCGTCACCATCTGTTCAGGACCCAGGATGATTTGGGCCAGATGTTCATCAGATATAAGGGGTACGTCTCAGTAACTATCTTGCTGACTTGCTCACTATGCCCATACAGAAATAAATGTGTAGCTATGTATTTAAGCAGTTTTTTAACCAAAATAAAATGCTGTAAAACAAATTATTGGATTGTTTTATTCAGATACATTAGTCAAACCCTAAAAAATCACTGCCAACTACCATTTCTCATAATATTATTCAAAAAGAATATAGTTAAAACTTACAAACATTAGCCTGTGCTGGTTAGTTATTATGCTAATTTAATGCTAATACAAATATCCTTGATAAGCCCAAAACAGCCAGACTCACTAGCTTTAACCTACATCTATAACCTGGTCACTCTGGGTGATTGGTTAAAAAACATTTTCCAACTGAGTGTTGAGTCCTCTCAGTCTTTCTTACTCGTGTTTTTCAGGGAGATTTTCTAGTCATTGTTGCCTTCAGCAGCAATTATTCAGGGTCTTCATAGAACTGACCCGCTCACACCCATTGCTACGGAAAGCCTCTTTGACACAATGGCTGGTCTACATACCTCTGTATAAATAAAACTGAATTGAATTGGATTCAATTAACACAGCAGATTTGGTCAGCAAACACAATTAGCTCCTGGACTATATAAATTAATTAGAAAATTAGAGTGGAAAACACTAGACTAAACTGTGTTGTGGCCTTCCGGGATGAGAAGAATTCTCTACTATAGGAATTCTCAATCTCATGTATTTAAATAAGGTATGGAATGAATATTTTAGTATTCATTCATTCATTCATTGTCTGTAACCGCTTATCCAGTTCAGGGTCAAGGTGGGTCCAGAGGCTTCTCGGAATCACTGGGCGCAAGGCAGGAACACACTCTGGAGGGGGCACTAGTCCTTCACAGGGCAACACACACACGCAATTGGACACTTATTAGTCACCAATCAACCTACTGTGTGTTTTTGGAGCATGGGAAGAAACCGGAGCACCCGGGGGAAACCTACACAGACACGGGGAGAACATATCAAACTCATAAAAGACATTCACCTGCAGTGGGACTTGAACCCACAACCTCCAGGTCCATGTTAGAGCTGTATGCCTGCGACACTACCTGCTGCACCACCATGCACCCCCAATATTTTATTAATTAAATATAAAAAATAGTTTTTTAGCCACCACTTGTATTACTGTCAACTGTTTTCTTTTAGCGTCCATGTGTCCAGATATTAAATTCCACTTGCCCACTGGTATTATTGTCCACAAGTCCACTGGGCTCCTCTTTGCTCATTTATAACCGCTGGTGCACCATTGAATGCTCCACAGATATTAGTATTCACTGGTCGATCTGTATTATAACCCTCTGACGCTGGAATTAACGTCCACTACTTCACTGGTATTACTATACAATGCTCAACTGTTATTTTACGCCTCTGGCCCACTGGTATTAATGTCCACTGGTCCACTTTTTTCTATATGCTGGTCCACTGGTGTTAATATCCATTTGTTCATATTACCTATGGTCCATTGTTATAATCATCCACTGGTCAACTAGTATTGTTGTCTACTCGTCCACTGCTGTTATTCTCCACTGTTGGTCAGTGCTAGTGTTTACAAAGCAGAAGGCTGTGTGATTAGAAGTCATCTCAGAGACGCTTCTGTTAGTTTGGTATTTTTATAGCACCTTTAAGTCACTGACTCTGGGGAGGAATGTTTGCTGAGCTAACATCCAATAGTTAAAAAAGAGGTTTTAATTTTGTGGATAGAGGCCAGCTCCTTTCTAATATAATTAGTCCCAGCGAAACAGTGTGTGTGTACGTGTGTTCATGTGTGAGGGTTATTGTCATGCCCTTCATGCTCTTAATGTGGTGTTCTGGCTGGACTCTCAGAATCCACTGGTTGCTCTCACACTTTTTCACTTTTATACACACTTTTTCCTGCATCATTTATCTTTCCTAAATTTTGGAATTCTCTCCGCCTCTCTCCCCCTCTCTCTCTCTCTCTTTCTCTCTCTCTCTCTCTCTCTCTCTCTCACTCTCTCTCTCACACACACACACACACACACACTCCCTGTCTATCAAGCCAATCTTTAACTTCTTTTTATCTCTCTCTCTCTGGGGAAGTCAGGTACAGATGTTAAAGTGATTTCCACTGAACGCTTGTCTCTCGTCACTGAGCACCAATCAACAGCTACATTGACTTCCATTTACTTCTGCACACTTACTGTAATGAATATTTATCTAGTCTTCAGCATGTTGCTCTAATGCACATCAATGAGGAGCATTGTTACTGATCAGAGCTCTAAGCTTGGCTTCATCCAACAGAGTTTAGACCAGATGGCGGTTTTAATATTTGACTAAATATAATAAAAACATATTTTAATGAACTTAATTATGCCTGTTTCCAATTAAGGTGAAAGGTCTCTGAGAAGCATGGAATGAAACTGAACACTCTGACTCAGCTGCACACACACACACACACACACACACACAAAGCCAAACATACCACAGAAGTCACTCAAAGCATCATCTAGAGGAGTAAATAGATTATGTGATAAAGAAATTGTGATCCAGGTTGTGATCCAGAATTTCATCCAACTTCACTGACCTGACATTTCTAACGTTCTTGTGGATGAATGCAATCAAATCTTTACAGCAATTTTTAGAAATATATAAACAAAGGCCTTATCAGATGATGGTCCAGAAAATGGAAAGCTGTTACTACAGCAAAAGGGGAGACAAAGTATTTCAAACCCTTGTGGCCATGTAGTGTAGCTGAGAACAGCTGAACTGGTAGAGTGTCTAGGGTAAGAGCCCAGTTCTGACAAAACAGATCTGCTAAATCCTGCTATCGGTACAGTTGGCATAGCCCTCTTTTACATACAGCATCTTCAATGTGTTTCTGCCTCTAAATTACACATTTGCACGAAAATTAACTGCTAATGAGATAAGCATATGGTTGTCGTCACCTATTTTCTTTCGAGGGTCACAGTCAGATGACAGAGTTAGTATTCCCTTGATGGAGTTAGATTATTAGATGTTTCCACACTGTATCGCTTCTTAAGGTGGCAATGAAATAAGGATTTTAAGGCTGAGTGTGTTGGACAAGGCTAACACACAGATAATGTGAATACACAATCTTTCATGTAAACAAGAGTCTGGGTGAAGCAATTGGTTTTAATCTATAATGTATAACTGCATTTCAAGCTATGAAGTTATACAAATATGAGCCTACAAGAGAGGTATCCCCACTTTATGCCCATTCATATAATCTCCATAGAAAAGCATATAATGAAATGAAATGAAATACAGTGCAGAAATAAATGAAAGCAGTGAAACTGTATTATATGAACTGATAAAGCACCATCCAATACATTTGGGATGAGCTGGAGTGGTGTTTGTTATTCACAGCCTATCATTCAACCTCACTAAGACTTTGGTGGCTGAATGCAAGCAAACCATCACATCAGTGTTCATACTGTAGTTTGTGGACTGTATGTAATCAAAAAGATATTGAAATGTCTGGCTACTTTCACTGCCACTTTTTAGAATTGGAGTCTTTATGTTTATCTGCCATTAATCGTTAACACTATATCAGGTTAAACGAATAGTTTTAAATGATTGGCTGTCAACAGGGCCTCAGCCAATCAGGCAGGAGAAACGCTGAAGCAGAAGTACTCTCCTGCGCTCGGGCAGGCGTTTATATTTATTTAATTTTTCCTCCACCCGTTTTCCGACAAGCCCCGCCTTAACTCTCACCAGAGCCATGTGTCTCACGAGCACCGCGACATTATTGACTGGCTGAAAATTGTCACGATTAAAGTTTTGCTTTTTATACATTTCAGCAATTATGCACTAAATGGCCCAAAGTTTGTGGTCGCCCGATCATTTAAAATTTCTTCTGAATTCAGACTGATGGCAGTTTGACCAGCCTTTGCTGCAGTAACAGCTTTTACTCTTGGAATTTACTAGATGTTGGACATTGCTGTGACGATTTGATGGCATTCAGTCATATAAACATTCGTTAGGTACTGATTTTGACTTATAGGTTCTGGGTCACAGACTCCACTCCAACTCATCCCAGTCATTGCTCTGCAGAACACTCTTCTGCTGTTCAGCAGTTCAGTGCTTCATATTTAGGCATCGTTTAGTACTGGGCATGATGAACATACTTTGATAAAAATGACTTGTGTGTTAAAATGGGCATTTTTTTCAGGAGAGGGAAAATATTCTCTTTACCTCCAAAGTTACTGAAAAGAAAATAATAATTTTCCAAAATAATTTTGGATTGCATTTCGTTTTGTCATGAAATTAACACAATGTAACGAGCAGATCAGGGCATCTCAGAAATACTAAAATATTGTTTGTGCCAAAGAAAAGGGATATTTCATATTTATGTTTCGTCTTTTCTAAGTGTTACATAGAAACTGTGCTCTAGAACTTGCAGAAATGCTATACTAAATTCCTCTTTGGGTGGGAGGTGGGGGTGGGGGGTTTGCCATTATATTTTTATTTAAAAAATAAGGAATATATATAGAATTTGATCAGGGGTTTTCAACGCATAAATGTCACAGCAAAACTTCCTTTCTTTATTTCATGACGTTTTACATAATTTTACATAATTTGAAAACTGCATCTACCATTCACACTGTACCAAATTCTGTCAAAAAAGAAAAAAAAAAGAAAAAGTGCTCCTAACCTAAAATGAAATATTTTTTCATTTGCGTCTATTCAACGTTGAGAGCATGTTTTTGCGTCTTCTGATAAACGCACAAAGAAATAACATTTTTTTACAGAAAGCGTTGACCAATCAGAGCTCGGAAGGCGAGTTGCTGATGACCAATCCGAGCGCGGGAGGGCGGGGATAGTCGGAAAACGGGCGGGAAAAGAAGATTCCACCGGTCTCCAATTAGTGGCGTTTTGTGGAGCGCGCGCTTTAGTGGATGTGCCGAGCGCACGAGGACTGAGCGGGTGCTGTGTGTTTCTCCGGGTTGTTGTTCGCGAGCCATTGTGTGTCTTAACCTTTTCAGAAAAAAGACTCCAGCTGCTTCACTAAGGTAAGAAATCTGACTGTTATTAGATTTAATGAATGAGAGGAGGTTAGTGTCTAGGGAAATCTGGTGTAAACGGCCGTCTCACGTCAGCGAGAGATTTCCTCTCAGTGCACTCGGTAACTCCGTGTTTTCCCGTGTTACCTGTAGGAGTGTGTGTTTGGTAGTTTGTTTGTTTGTTAGTGGGTGTGTGTGAGAGAGAGTTAAAAATACAGGTCCCCCAGCATTCCTTTTGGTTTTCATATGAGCAAACCTGTCCAAATTGATTACATCGTAATTTAACAATAACAACCTGATGTACAATAGCGTTTCCTCATTGGTCCATTTTTACAGACTATGTTCCAAGTAAAACAAAAGTTCTGTTCTATTTTCTTAAATTATCTACTTTTCTGCCGTTTTCTGATTGGCTGGTCATATAGTGACACTTGAAGCTATGTTCTAAAGAAGTGGAATCCACTCTACGTCAAAAAAAAAACAACAATGTTCACACTCATTATAATAATGAATTCCACTGAACACATACAGCTTTGTATAATCTCGAAAACCATAGAACACAATGGGATATGTAAAAACAATCACGCTTAATGCCAAGTATCAACAAAAGGGGTATAAATCTCCCCAGCACAAAGCTATGGAAAAGTGGAACAGCGATGGAGTAACATTAAATACCTTTGGGAGAAGCTGGAGCAGTGTTTGGGATCCAGAGCTAATAATCCATCATGGAATACCAATGTGACCCAATGCAGCAAACAGGGGACACAAATTTAAACACTTCATTTCAGGAAGAGTGTTAGATGTGCATGTGTCTGAAAATGTATGGCCACGTTCACAGTCTTGAGAATCACTGTGTGTGGCATCAGATCTTTTAAGAATGACATTTATTTCATTATTTCTGCACTATATTTACTTGTGTTTACAAAGGCATTGTGTTATTTATTCAGTGCATATGCCATGAAAGGGTTAACTCATTTTCACACCCATTACACATATCACAACAATCAGCCAGAGCTAATCTCTCTAACCATAGTGAAGGACTGAGCTGCGTCTGAGCACCAGTATGAAATCCATCTCGGAGAATGACCCACAAACTCTGATTAAGATTAGATTTCAGATGTCTGTCTAATGTTTTAACAACTTAGTGATAGTCTTCATCAAAAAAAAATCAACAAATGAAAGGCCAGATTCTTGAATATAATTTTATAGTCATTTACATGTTGAGTTTTAGTTTACTACGTCTTTTGAACACAGCTGTCTTTTACCTTTTTTTTTAATCGTTCTTGATGAATGAACCAATAGAAATGCTCAAAAATATACTTGGAATAAAATATTTTTACGTTGACTTCCACTGAAAGTTAAGAAGGTTTTGTTTCATATTGTGAAGTTACTAGTTTTTTAAAGATGGATAGATATCGTCGCAAAGTGTAAATAGTGCAGCATCATGCCAGGAAATGCACAGCAAATTCACCTGAGTTAAATGAACACTATTAGTGTAAAAATGTAAACTTGGCAACACCCTCAGTGTTAATTTAACACTAACAGTGTTGATTTGACACTGGTGAATTTGCACTTCCACTGCTGTACAGCCCAGTGCTTTGGGGGCTTTAAACCCCTCTTGCTGACAATTGGCACAACGCATGGTACACCACAGCATCCATTTCATCTCAAGCTGTGCACAGATCAATGTAACACCTGAAAGAACTTGTACTCACTAAGAGTTATATAGAAACATTTGGGCAAAGGAACAAATAGTGTCAGGGTCCATGAGCATTGTAATCAACTGTGAAACAGGACCTTTAAAACATACCTAATTACCAAAGGCACAGCTCCCAGATCAGTGCTTTTACTCTCAGGTGTTTGATTTCTACTCTCTGTTTTGGTTCTCTTTCTTTTATTTTGGTCCTATTCTTGGGAAAGCTCTCAGATTCTTGTACTGTTTTTGAACTTCCTCGTGGTGTGAAGTTGTGGGCGTCACACACAGTGGATGCTGTGAAATGTGAAAATTCTCTGGTTTTGAAATGGCCCACGTCTTAAATCTTACCTGTTGTTTGCGTTTCCTTTTTCATTTTCCTCTGAGATTCACGTTCCAGTTTTAGTGTTCCACACCATTTCACGTGGCCAATTTCAGTTTAAAAGGCTGATTGCTGACCTATCAATATAACTGATATATGCAAATAAGCTGTTTTATAATTGTCTGATTTGTATTGTGCATCATTCAAAAAGCAGTCCAGAAGAAGAGAGGGCGTAAGACAGGCACATAAATAGAGGGAGAAAATGAGCATCAGAGAGAGACATTGAGAGAAGCACAGAGAGAAAGAGAGAGGGAGAGAGTCGTGTGGAAAGAGAGAGGGGGGGGCAGGCACATAGAAAAAAATAGGGAGATAGAGACAGGCATGTAGAAAGGGAGGGAGAGAGAGAGAGAGGTGGGGGGACAGAGAAAGAGGAGAAGAGAAAAAAATGCAGAATTCTATACAAAACAAAATGAACGTTATTGTTAGAGAAAACTAGAAGATGCTAGAAATGGAAACATCACACGTTCACTCTATTTCTCTCTCTCTCTCTCTCTCTCTCTCTCTCTCTCTCTCTCTCTCACACACACACACACACACACACACATACACTCACACAAAGTCCTCAACTCCTCGTCTCACACTTATTCTGTGGATGCTTGTTCACAGCATTAAAATCACTCAATAAAGTGAGCATGGCTTGTCGCCTGAAGATTTAATAACGTATGTGGTATAAACTGAAAAAACAAACAGACAAAATTCCACTTATGCTTCAGGCATAAAAGGTCTGCAGTCCAATAGAGCACAGTTGATCTCGTTCTCTCTGGGTGGGTCGGATGACCCTCCGAATGGTCTGTTAGCTGGCATAGTAGATCTGCACAGTAATCCTCCAAGTGTTCTCAGCTGTCAAGTTGTGTTGCGTTATCATCAATTTGAAAAGAAGCAGTAGTTGGCTTCACATGCCTCAGAAGAAGCATGTGCTCCTCAACCTCTCAGGCTGGACCATGGTGTGATTTTAGAAGTGTGAGAGTCTGAGCTAATGGGTGGAATTGGTTGTGAATAAAAATAAATCAGCATTTAACATTAAACACCTATAAAAAGGTAAATATCCCACATTATTGTAAAATTCTCAGAGTCCAGATCCTACCTGGACTCTGCCTGGTATCACTGAGCACAAGGAGTGCCAATGTGTGTTTTTGGACTGAGGGGGTGAACCAGAGCCTCCAGTAGAAACCTACAAAGACACAGGGAGAACACACTTAACTCCTCACAGAGAGTCACCTGAGCTGGGGGCTCAAACCCACAACCCCAGGAACATAGAAATGTGTGACAGAGACTATACCAGTTGCCACACCACACTGCCCTATACATGCTATATACAGGTACTGGTCTTAAAATAAGAATATCATGAAAAAGTGGATTTATTTCAGTAATTCCATTCCAAAAGGGAAACTTGTATATTATACTCATTCATTACACACAGACTGATATATTTCAAGTGTTTATTTATTTTAATTTGATGATTATAACTGACAACTAATGAAAACCCCAAATTCAGTATCTCAGAAAATTAGAATATTAATTAAGACCAAGACAAAAAAGGATTTTTAGAAACGCTGGCCAACTGAAACATGTACAGCACTCAGTACTTAGTTGGGGCTTCTTTTGCCTGAATTACTGCAGCAATGCGGCGTGGCATGGAGTCGATTAATCTGTGCCACTGCTCAGGTGTTATGAGAGCCCAGGTTGCTCTGTTAGTGGCCTTCAGCTCTTCTGCATTGTTGAGTCTGGTGTATTGCACCTTCCTCTTCACAATATGGGGTTATGGTCAGGCGAGTTTGCTGGCTAATTAAGAACAGGGAGATCATGGTCCTTAAACCAGGTACTGGTAGCTTTGGCACTGTGTGCAGGTGCCAAGTCCTGTTGGACAATGAAATCTGCATCTCCATAAAGTTGGTCAGCAGCAGGAAACATGAAGTGCTCTAAAACTTCCTGGTAGATGGCTGCGTTGACCTTGGACCTCAGAAAACACAGTGGACCAACACCAGCAGATGACATGGAACCCCAAACCATCACTGACTGTGGAAACTTTACACTGGACCTCAAGCAAACGTGGACTCTGGGCCTCTCCTCTCTTCCTCCAGACTCTGGGACCTTGATTTCCAAAGGAAATGCAACATTTACTTTCATCAGAGAATATAACTTTGTACCACTCAGCAGCAGTCCAGTCCTTTGTGGAAGCGAGATGCTTCTGACATTGTCTCTTGTTCAAGAGTGGCTTGACACAAGGAATGCGACGCTGAAACCCATGTCTTGGACACGTCTGTGCGTGGTGGTTCTTGAAGCACTGACTCCAGCTGCAGGCCAGTGTTTGTGAATCTCCCCCACATTTTTGAATGGGTTTTGTTTCACAATCCTCTCCAGGGTGTGGTTATGTTTATTGCTTGTAGATTTTTTCTACCACATCTTTTCCTTTCCTTCGCCTCTCTATTAATGAGCTTGGACACAGAGCTCTGTGAACAGTCAGCCTCTTTAGCAATGACCTTTTGTGTCTTGCTCTGCTTGTGTAAGGTGTCAATGGTCATCTTTTGTACAACTGGCAAGTCAGCAGTCTTCCCCATGATTGTGTAGCCTACAGAACTAGACTGAGAGACCATTTAAAGGCCTTTGCAGGTGTTTTGAGCTAATTAGCTGATTAGAGTGTGGCACCAGGTGTCTTCAATATTGAACCTTTTCCCAATATTTAAATTTTCTGAGATACTGAATTTGGGGTTTTCTTTAGTTGTCAGTTATAATCATCAAATCATCATCATCATCATCATTTTCTTCTCCGCTTCTCCATTTCAGGGTCGCGCTGATAATCATCAAATTAAAAGAAATAAACACTTGAAATATATCAGTCTGTGTGTAATGAATGAGTATAATATACAATTTTCACATTTTGAATGGAATTACTGAAATAAATCCACTTTTTCATGATATTCTAATTTTAAGACCAGTACCTGTATACTACATAAGAAATCTTGTTTTAAATAACCAAATATTCAAAGAGCACAGAGTAAAAAATGAGTGGGAATAAATGTAGGATAGTGGGTTGGATTCCCAGTTTTGGCAGGAATAATAGTGTTTGGGCAAGGCCCCTAATACTGCTACAGCCACATCTGTAACCTGGTTGAATTGTAAGTCACTCTGGATAAGTGTTCCTACCACCAGAAAATGTCAGAATAATCTGATTTGATTGAAAGGGCTAATTCCATGCCCTGTCTGTAGTTTACTGCTTGGAACTCTAAAAACAGATGGTCAGCAGGATGGGTGGTAGCCTGTTTCTTAGCAGGAGTTGTTGTTGTGGTAATCACATCATTAATTGGGGTGGGCAAACATGGAACAGTGTGTAGACCACCCATCATAGCTGCGATGATGGCACAGAGATTGGAATGGAAAGTGTGAGAATATTTAAAGCTAGATGAGAATCTTCTATTCTGCATTATTAATGATGGATAAAAGATTGACCTCCCACAGGGTTAATAACAGAATAATAACAACAAGTTATTTCCAAGTAGAAATATCAGAATTATATTTAATAACAAACTTTTTTGTATTATCACTAATTTAAAGTAACACTACACTCTTGTTCAGCCTCTTGCTTGGCTACTCTCTCTGACTAAATCTCAAATGTTTCCCTAATAGTGCTTAGGGAAACACAGTGTAGGTCATAATGGTTTCTGCACTCATATAGTGTGTTGTATGTTGGATTATAAAACCATTTAAATTCAGTTAGAAAATCTGGCTGCTCTCATTGCTAGTCCAAATCTTGGTTATTCAAATTTTGTGGTGGTGCTAACATTATTAGGTTTTCATGGGATTGGCTTGGAGAAATCTCAGGTGGGTGGAGCATGTAAAGCAGCACTGTAAGGAGGAGTGTGTGTGCTGTGCTGTGAGAACAATCATTCTCAAGAATTGTATACAGCACCTTTAAGGTGTTCTTACAAAACATCACTCATCCTCGCCCTCTAAAGGTGTCCTTCCAAACATGCAGTAAACAAACCACTCATGAAAGCCCTCTTGGGTTCTTAAAATAGAATAATATAAAATAAAACAAACAAACATTACTCAAGTGCCCTTGAAATATTAGTTTAATTTGCTTAAGTATATTATTGGATATTTAAATACAAAATAAAAGAATCAACATTGTGTAAGGTCAACACAATTAATGTTATTTATATTAGTGCTGTCTATTAACAAATTATCTGTTAAATCACTGTTCTGTGATGAATCATCATTAACCAAGCAGTCTCTTGCAGTTTTGGGAAGGTGATAAAAATGGGAGGGACAAGGAAATGTGAAGTGAAATATCTAAGAATCACTTTTTTACTTTATTATAATCATTTATAGTAGTTTTGATGATTATTGAATTAGAATCTCCTAATTTGCTGAATATATGTTTAAGGGAGAGCTTTACCATCAGACATGATGATGATCTGAAACAGATACTTTAATGGAGAAAATAAACACTGCACCGGAGCTCAGGCTCAAACAATTAAACACACTCTTTATTCCAGTTTCAAGAACTTCAAGAAAGAGATAAACGAATGGATTAATATCAAGGTAGGAGACAAAACATACTGAATTATGCTGCACATGAGCACGTGTGTGTGTGTGTGTTTGTGTGCGAGAGAGATCGAGAGAGAGAGGGAGAGAGAGAGAGAGAGGAACCCAGGAAGGAGGGAAGGGTAAGAGAGTGAGAGTTCTGAGAATTAATACATATTAAAGCATAAGTAAAATGCAATGCACTTTACTTTCTGAAATGAACAGTAGCAGCACTGTGTTTACATCATGACATTAAACCTCTAATGCCTCACTAGTTGCTGTAAAAAGTAAAAAAGGAAGAATTTTGAAAATGATTACATTTTGTGTTAAAAAAATCACATTTAATTTCCAGATTAATTGTGTTAAGGCTTTAATGTAGAAGACACTAGTATTTAACAAACAAAAAATATAAAAAGTCAACAAACATCACTCATCTCCCTCTAAATGTGTTATTAATAAACATCAAATAAAACATCATCTAATACTGCCCCCTATAGATCAGAATTTTGTACTTTTATGGTTTTGAAATTACTTTCTAAATGTGTATTTCTGTTTACTTATATTTATTTTATTTGTGTTTACTCTTTATCCAAATATAAAATATGAAATATCACCCAGTTGACATTGAAAACAATCAACAGTGGAAATGAATGGTAGTCACTTTTAAATCTGCTCTAAAAATGATGATCAGACAGTAATGCAATAATGCAATGAAGTGACAGACCCAATCTCAAGAGTTTAAAGGATTTTCAGCAGAACACCATGTATTTTGAAAAGACTCGCTACTGTGCTGTTGTCTGCATACTTCATTCATTTGAGCAGAGGGTGGACAGACATGCGATCATTACTCCACAGCAAGTAAAGGAGGGAGGATGGACCCCTGTGGAGGGCCCATGAGTAGTGAGTGTGGTCCTGACACAAAATTATCTCTTGTCTGTCAGGAAGTTGGTGACCCAGTTGGCACACTCAGAAGAAGAGGCTTAGCATCGCAGCCACTTTGGGAATGATTACGTTCACTCGCAGTGCATAAGTCAACAAAGAAAACTGGCATAAACTCGCACTGTCCAGGTGGTCCAGGATTTAATGGAGACTTGTGTTGACTGCATATTCTGGTGAATGATTTGCAGGGGATCTAGAAGTGTATCTGCAGTACTTGTTTAAAAGGGCTTCATGATCACCGAGGCCAGGCCATTTGACAGAAATCGCTAGACCATTTTTCTTGGACAGTGATGGAGGTTGTAAGCTGCTTGGTACTGTGCATGTGCCCAAGAAATTCTTGCATATGCTGATGAAAGCGGGGGCTGCTTGCTTGGCCTGGAGCCTAGTGGGGCCCCATCTGGTGGTATGACTTTCCAGTACTTAACTATATGACCAAAGTATGTGTACACCTGCTCATCCAGCATTTCTTCTCAAATCAAAAGTATGCATATATTGGGTTTGTAGCCTTTAGATTTCTGGGAAAGCTTTAGACTAGATCAGAGCTCTTCAAATTCAGACCTTTGATCCATGTTCTAGGCCAAGATTTTACAATGGCCGGCCAGCATGACACTATACCGGTTGTAGCTATAGGGTCACACTAGGCAGCCATTTTAAAATCCTAGCCTGGAACCTGAATCCGAGTAGTGCTGGACGATATGAATGCAGTATGAATACAGAACAATGCTTGTACTGTAAATATTCATGTGTTAAATCTTGGATATTTTTTTTTCTAAAGTTGCTGGGAGCTTTGAGCTTGAGTTGCTCAGTCTGCCGTGGTTTTTGGGTTCTCCTCCATGTTGCTTCCATGTGGCAGATTGGATGGGGCTGAGTCACATGACTACATGTGCGGTGGTGTGGTTTTAATCAGACAGTACATGAACACACAGTGGGGGGGCATTTTAACACAATTAATAAAAAGGATGAACAGAATTTAAAGAAAAATTAATTGAATTGGTATAGGCAAGATTACACCGATTAGAAGTTCTGAACTGGACTAGATGTTGGAGTTGACGAGGTGACCTTAGGCTCATGGCTGTTGGTATGGGCAGCTGTAATATCACTGCATGATCAAATAGGAAAAAGACAGATTTGGTTAAAGGCTAAGCACCACTTAATGGACCTCCATGAATATTTCACATTAATTTAGTTACTTACATATAAAAGTATAAATTAAAATGAAAATAGCATGTTTAATTCGCTTTAAAACTGACAATTTTATTAAACTGACGGAAAAACCCGAGCTTGCTACGGAAATTCTTGAATGCAACCATGACGTCACTGGTGGACAACAGCTGAACAACGCCGCGGTAAAACACTGTTATGACTGACTGTTATGACAGTATCTAGCTAAATAACTAACATTATTCATGACAATAGCCTAGCAATAAGCTAAACTCAAATTTAGAGGTACCGTTATTCTTGTAAATGTGATCGAAGTCGAACTCGAATTCATCCGACACTATAAACCTCCGTAATGCAGCCTAGTATAATCTGAGCCACCAAGTTTAGCAAGTCAAGCTAACGTTCACTAACACCAACTAAAACAGGTGAAGTAAGTGTCCTTACCCTGTTTACCTCTTGAACACCTTTCGTTGGTTTCCTCACATGCCCATATTGTTGGAAAAGTGCCAGTGAGATGACCACTACAGATAACGGAGTGAGCGGATGGTCCCTTCCAAAGTGCCCGTTTAAAGTTGACAAATTTATTCAATTTTCTGGATATTTTGGGATATTTGGGTCATTTGTGCACAGATGTCCCACTGTACATTTAATTATTGCAGCCAAAACAACACACCTTTTCATCATTTTGCATTAAATTAAGTGCAACTTCTAGAGTTGTTGTCCACCATCTACGTCACAGGCAAGACGCCTATTAGAGTTTCCGAACACCATTGGGGGGTGGACCAACGGTCTTTTAAACCTTATTCCTTGAATTAGTAAGAAATAACATGTTTTCTGACTATTAATAAACACAAGTTAGGAACTCAAATTCCACTGTATTTATTTGTTTGACACTTTCATATCGCTGATGCTTAGCCTTTAAGGCTTCAGAATCCCACTGAGGTTGTTTTTACTTTGGTATGTACTCTGTACAGTGCATTCTTAAAAATGATGGTTCTACAAGAGTTCTTAAGTAAAGAAAATGGTTCTATAAAGATCCCTGAACACTCTTAACACCTTTAGCATGATTGAAGGGTTCTTCACATCATGAAGTGGTTCTTCAGATTGATGGAGAATGTGCTATAGATGGTTCTATATGGCACCTTTAAGTAAAGGGTTCTATATGGTACCAAAAGGTTTTTCTATTGTTACAATGTCAAGCTTGTAACAATGGAAGAACCATGTTCGGTGCCATACAGAACCCTTTTCTAAAAGGTGCTATATAGAACCATCTATAGCACATTCTCCATCAATCTGAAGAACCACTTCATAATGAAAAGAGCCCTTTAATCATTGTAAACATTGTTTGAGTGTAAACAAGTGTCTTGGCTTGGTCGTCTGTGCTTTGGTAGCTGTTTTCAAAACAACTACGGTTATTAAAGTCACCTTGGGCGAATAGAGAGTTGAACTGGATCAGTGCAAGCACCTTGTTAGTCAATAGGCGCCATGCTTCCTGGAATATAAACACCTTCCAGGATAATAGCTACACACGTGCCTGGAGGTTAGGGTTATTAAGATTCCAGAGTTGGAAAACAAAATCATGGAAGAACAGTTACATGAACAGACGCAGTCCTCCCTCTGTTTGAAAATACCAATTTGTCACAAAGTTTGTAGACATGCCTTATAAGTACTGAATTCAGCTGCTTTGCTATGGTACACACAGCTTGATTCATTCCCATAGAGAAGCCCTGATCTATAGAATGTAACCATGCTCATAGCCAAGTGTATTCCAGAGGGGTCTAAAGCCCCTATACATCAGGGTGTGGAGCTGTGGAACTGTCCTCTGAAGTGATGGAGCAGCATTCATGATAGGATCTCTCTCTCTCTCTCTCTCTCTCTCTCTCTCTCTCTCTCTCTCTCACTGACACACACACCTGTCTCTATGGCTGTCAGTCTCGTCTCATTAGTTCGTTATAGTTATGACGACTGGATTTGTAAATGAGGGAGCGATGAAGCCATGCCTCACTGCCTTCTTGAAATCATGACTAATTCTCTCTTTCAGAACATTACACTCTACATCTCTCTATTTATTTCTCACTGTCTCTGTTTCTCTCTCGTCTCTCTAACTCTCTCTACATCTCTCTCTCTCTCTCTCTCTCTCTTTCTCTCTCTCTCTCGCTCTCTCTCTCTCACTCACACACACACACACACAGAACAAACAGTAAGCCAGAGAGTATTTACATATTTAAATTTATTAACTTAATATTCATTATAGAAAATACAAAAACAGGGGCCGCACTGGTCGGATTTGGCGGGACTGAAACCTTGCAGCCCTGCTCCTGGACAGACAGCAGCGTGAGCCCATGCTCATCCAGGTGAAAACTCAGCCGCGGGGCTAATGTAGCACCTTCATTGCTATGCTGGTCGGCGCAGTGTCCTTTCCACATGAATTAAAGCTCAGCAAAATACACAGAGGTGATTGGGCTTTATTTTCTTTAGCGAGGCTAAAGCTGTTAAAACAGTATACATCATCATTAGCCGCGAGGCACATGCTCTTAGAGCCGTGAGTGTGTCTGCGTGCGTGTGTCTGAGTCTGATCATAAATACACTCCAGTGGCATGTTTTTATATGAGCTTGTATAGTCTGTCCTTTAGAATGATAATACTGGACACTTGTACTTGGGCTTTGGCCTGTGTCCAGTCAGTTATGGTTTATGCCACGCTCTGTCCTTGCTTGTTCGCCTGGACAAACTCCCACAGCACATCACTGGCCCCTTCAGACACTCAAGCTTTTCTTGGATTGCCGTAGAAGCACTACATTCCCTTCACTCATGGTCATCAGATGGATAGTTTTATTCAGGTCTCTCTCCTGGACTCACGCGTTGAATTGAGCTGTGGCTCATTCTCATTTAAAGGCACTGAAACCGGTTGTTCTGAACAGAACTGTTTAGGCAGGGGGAGAGCATTGCTGTGGTGATTGAACCTTGTGGTGTTTTGACCAAAGCCCACAGAACTGTATTCAAGGGGTAGAATATGTCAATGGAATTCAATCTTTGACATCTGTATCAATGCCACATAAGAACAATTTTTGGTTCCTCATGGAAAGTTGCTGTCCTACTTTATATTGTGTCTGTACTGACTATGTAAATACATAATAATAATAATAATAATAATAATAATAATAAATACATTTGTAATTTACTAAGTGTTTCAGATGGATTCTAGTAGTGCAGCTAAGGGAATCATAGAGCTTATTATTAGAGCAATCTTCATGTTTTCACACTGGAAGAAACATTGGATCATAAGCATATACCTAGTGTTTTGTGCTAGGGAAGGGCAATAGTGGAGATTCTGAGGATGCATTCAGACGAATGATCAAATTCAGTTTATCTTTGATCATCTGTCCCCTGAGCAGAAACATGGAACCCGGGCTATTCTAGCTTTCCCATTCTCTTCTTTAACAGTTCCCTCATCTGAGAGTAGTTGAATGGCAGCATGCCTGTGGAAACGCTGATAGGGGATCATTGCCGCCGTCACTCTGGTGGAAATAGCCCTGTTAATTGGCAGGCTAATTATTTCCTCTTCTGCTCCTCAAATGAGACAATACTCTTGCATCTGATAGCCTAGGCCTTATTAAATTTGCCTGCCCCCCCCCCCATCCCCACGGGAATGGAATGGCCATGCTTTCACGCACCTATCCAATGAGACAGCGATGAGGTTGTTTCTCATTGTTGTATTTTCACAGCCACTGGGGAGGCCTCTGAGGCATTTTGTGGAAAAATAGCCCATGGCAAGACTGTCACTGTCATTTCATTGATTTCATTGACCTTTGTTAATTGTCTTCTTCCCTAGCTTTGCCTCATTTTCATGCTTTTGTCATGTCCTTTTATGGCTGTGTGTCGGAGAGCAGACAGGTGATGCTAATCAGTTCTTTTGCCAGGAAATGCTACACGTGTGTGTGTGTGTGTGTGTGTGTGTGTGTGTGTGTGTGTGTGTGTGTGTGTGTTAAAGCAGAGGAGTAGAAGGTTGAGGCAGTGATTCTGACATAATCTTCCTCAAAGACACACACTCCTCTCTCTATTCTCAGTCTCCTAATCTTCCTTCATTAAGTGTTCCTCTGACATAAATAACATCCCTAAATAATCTTGATGTACAGAGCGAGCTGTTGTGGTCATTTCATATTTTTAGGCTGATAGAATAAGTGAAAAACAGAGTGTATTTAAAGGATATGTATTTGCTTAAATAACTACAAATGTACGAGGGTTGTCAAAGTTGATATAACATGGCAAATTATTTTCTTGCCCATTTGTCTGATCTACAGTAATTCCAGACTGAAGCCCAGCTACTCAAATATACCCTGCTGGTCAAATACAGCTTTTAAATGGCTTTATCTTTGTAAAAATAAACTGAACATAGCCCAAAGTAGAATTATGTAAAAATGAATGAGCAGCAGACAAACAAAAGCAACCTCTAAGTGAAAAAAAATGTGTTGCTCTAAAGAGCCTTATAGGTCATAGGTCTTAAACAAAATGTAGTTTTTTAAAGGAAAAAAATATATATATACTATAGAGTCAAACATGAAAGATGTTAGTTATTCTGAACACCCTAACATTTACAAGAATATTGTAAAGTATCTGGAAGCTCTAAGGAGCACAAAGTTTACAATATCCCCAAGGAAATGGATGAACACTATCAGAAATGTTGTTTATTTTCAGGTGGAGAATTGATTAGACTCAAATTTATGCAGTGTGTTTTCAAACAACCCATTTGGTAGAAGAAGTTAGAACAGAATTGGCTTATCAGCGCAGAACACAACCTGTCAATCAAAGTGATTTCATACACACAGGAGTGATTGGAGCCTTGGGACCTGCTGCTATAACACAGTGTATATTCTTACTTTGTTTTGAGGTGAAGGAAGCACCTTGTGGCAGCTGTTATTGATGGTCAATTTTGACCGTTAACCTTTTCAGGTTAAAGTCCGGGGCCTTTTGGATAGGAAGAAACCCTACACTGTCCTGGGGTTCTATGTTTCATTGGTACAATGAATAAAAATTCATTTACATCATGTTTGAACATTGCAGAGAAAAGGATTGGATGATATTTAGCCATTAGTTCTGCATGACCAACCCACTCCAGATCATCCCTAATGTATTGAGTAGTGCTTCATTTCTTCATAGAGCACATTTCCACTGCTACATTCTACCCTTCTAGCCAACAATTAGCACTGGACATGGTGACCTTAGCCTCATGAGCTCCAGAGCTTGGCAGTACTTTTCTATTTCACAAGATTATACAAGCTGTGAGTAGAGTTTTGAAACACGTTTCAGTAATGTGTGCACCTTCACTAATTAGAAAGTGTGGACCTTATATTATTGTACATGCTAACATACCACTGGATGGTTCAACATGCTTGGAGGAGAACACTAATGATCCTTTTATGCTGGTTAAGAGACTCAAAAATTTGGCAAAACTTGTGCATGACCTAGGGTAGGCAATATCATATCATTCTTGATGATATTGATATCATGTTAAAAACAATTTTTAAAAATTCATTAGTGTGATTACAGAGATATTCTGACTTGTTTACATAATGTTTACGTAATCATAATATGCCATACGTACATTAAATCATTTATTAAGGGGCAGCAGCAATATGGTGGAAAATGACCTTGTGTTGCAATAGTTGGTTCCAAAACGTAGTGGGACTTCAGTTGTGTGGAGGGGGTTTGGTTACAAAATATCAGATATGCAACACACCATGTTAATATGAAAGAAAATATAAAAGAAGCCTGTAAGAACCAAAGGGGAAAACACCACTAATCTGTTTCATCACCGCAAGCAGAAGCACCCAGCTGAGTTTGAGGAAAGTGAAAAAAGCCTAGAGGAGAACTCAACAGCCAATGTGAGCTTTAACCCAAGCAGACAGACTAGACTGATTTGGCAAAGCATCTACTCTGTATTTGTTTTATTTACTGTGAAGCTTTAAGCGTATTTTTGTATAATTGTTTGAGTTTGCTGTTTATATGCAGATTTATTTGTAACATTATTCATTTTATACAAAATCAGAATCTTGTTAGGAGCAGCCTTGGCCTAATGGTTAGCGGACCAGTTGTGATACTAAAAGGTTGCTGGTTCAATCCCCAAAACTGGCAGGAACATCCATGGTGCCTTTGGGGGCACTGAACCCCCAAACGCTCCCCAGGCACCAGGGATGGCTGCCTGCCACTCTGGATGTGTGTTCACAGCCCCTAGTGCACTTGTGTTTGTGTGTGTGTTTGTGTGTGTTCACTGCCACCGATGTGTTAACTTAGTTGTATGTTGTTCAATGACAAGTAATTGCACATTATCTAGGTATGTTATTGTCATTTACCAAATATATATATATATATATATATATATATATATATATATATATATATATATATAATATTTTTTTCCTACTGAACATTTTAAACTGTTTATACTAAAATAAAACTTTTATTTTGTTGGAATCATTTGTTCTTTCATTTGTTCTAATGAAATGTTTTATCAATAAGTCAGTGTATACCCTGAAGTATCATGATATTATTTTAGGGTCATATCGACCACCCCTAACCTGGTGGGGAGAGGGAAGGGCAGGGAAGAAGTGGGAGGGCCAGTTTGGGAGCGCAAAGCTAGTTATGTTTTGTTGGCATCATTACACAATACCCTGCTCAAAAAGCAATGGTAAGAATGCTGTCTGCCCCTACACTGTCCTTCTTTTTCAGCAGCACTGAAAGGTTTTTGGTGCCGGTAAACACCAACACTAGCACTTACGCGAGCTGTGTCAATATTGAAATAACTCACTCGAACATCATAACCAACACCAGGTCTGCTTCTCATCAGCTCCTTTCATTTGGCCTGGAGCAGTGGCCTTACATAACGGAGGGGTGGACGCTTCTCCAAGTTGCTTTGCTGTTTTGGAAATACTGAAGGAGTGATAATTTTTTAAGGGACATTTCCAAAGTTCTGCTGTTCCATTAATGGTGGAGTGTTGACCTTGTGTTTATATGGCTTCAGGGGCAGGTCCACAGCGTTTCACCCATTCTCTTATGTTGCATTTGTACAAGTGTTTATTTATGAAATAGTTTTGTTAGATAGATCTATCTTCACTGAGAGAAGTATACATGTTTCAGCAACACAGCTAAGAACAAGTAGTGAACTAACATTGTTCATTTTCACACAGTGTTATTAACCACTAGGAATTCTAGGAATTTCTATGCAGAAACAGAATAGAATTCACTATTTTTATTCAGTGTTTTCTTAAACAGGAGAATCTTTGAGGATTCGTTTCATATAAATGCCTTCTGTTTAATGCCTGTGTTTTCTAAAACACAAGGATTGGTTTGATTGATTCCAGTGTTTTATAAAACATGAGAATCCTTTAATATGTCCATTATTCTGTTGACGCTGTTAAGTTAAAGGTTAACAAAACTAAAATAAACTCAGGGCCTTATGATATACCTGGAGTGATGAATGGCAGGATTGTCGATGTGTGTGTGTGTGTGTGTCAGTTGTCGATGGGTGTGTGTGTGTGTGTGTGTGGTTGGGGTTTGTACGTCGGGCAGAAGCAGCCTTTTTCATTTCATTTTAGCGACAGCTTTCTTTAAAGATGTTGTTTTATTGGACCAATTCTCAATAGGAATTCAGAGTAATTATCAGTGAGTGTGAAACGATATTTAGACTTCATTATTTCCACGTGGGAAAAGGCTGATTCACGTTATTAAATTGAGCCCTGATGACCAATGTGCATGGAACATCTTTTCTGTTATATAGGCCTTAATATTTAACATCCTATCATAGATCAGAATGCTTGTACAAACTCAATGATTATGGAAAAACATAAAAAAGATAATATACTTAATATCGTTAATTGTTGAAATGATCTCAAAATACAATGTTATTTATGAGTCCAACTCTAGTTAGAAATGTGTAAAGCTTATAGCTTTAGGCTGTGGAACTGTGGAACTACATTCTCTCTTTGGGGTAAGTTGCAGTGTTTAAAATCAAGAACATCAGTACCTTATGGCTGAATGTGTAAATGGTGTCCTCAAAACAATGTACTAGTATCTAGTATAAACATCTGTGAAGAGTTGAGGCTCTATGTGCGGTTAGTAGTCAGACAGGGAATTCAAAGATAAGTCTGTCTGAAGCGCTGTCTGTATATCAGACAGTGACAGTGTTGATTTGTGCTGGATATTGACCAAACATGTTATGATTGTTTTATGATTTAGCAGTCAATTATATAAAATACAGCATTTAGCCAAAGGTTTGTAACACTCATTCAATATTCTGTTGAAAAAAAAAATTATATATAATATATATATATATTTAGCAGGTGGTGCTTCCCGATTTTGCTGCAGTAAATAATAGCTTCTTCTCTTCTAGGAAGCCTTTACACTAGGGGTTGCATCATTCTGATTGCATTCAGCCTCAAGGGTGTTAGTGAGGTCAGATACAGATGTTGGATGATTAGTTCTGGCACTTCAGCTCATCCCATTTTTATTGGATGGAGCTCCATCGCTCCAGAGAATGCAGTTCCAGTGTTCCACAACCCAATGATAAGGGTCTTTATAACACTCTAGCTGACACTTGTTTACAATGGGTGAACCTGAAAGTGAGTGAACGGATGTCTGCAAACATTTGGCCATGCAGGGACTGTGCTAAGACTTCACTGTGACATGTGTGATACAGTTGTTGTTTCCTGGACTGGGTTTGCTTGATTGCTTTGGGCTGCTTGATTTGCACTCTATTATTAATCTTGCTTATGTAAATTTCATCTGTCTACTTTATCTGTAACCTCTCTATCTCCTCCACCCAGAGGAGCTCCCTCTGATTCCACTTTTCCTCACCACTTATTGGGTGTGCGCCCAAATCTTTGGAAAGCTAGAAGTTCCTGATGCACAGTTATATTCATTCATTCAAGCATTCATTCATTCATTCATTCATGCGGTGGGTCTGGAGCCTACCCGGAATCACGGGGTGCAAGGTGGGAAGACACCCTGGATGGGGCTACAGTTACATTTTATCTCTTAAATACATTTATACGGTAAATGTTTATTAAGCAACTCATTTCTGAATGAAGAGTATAGGGTTGCAATCATTAATAGTACCACTTTTAAATAAGCCTACACTTATAAAGGTTTATACATGGTTTAGAAATCTGTGTAATACATGGTTATTAATTAGGTTGTAAACAACTTAAATGTCATTATTAATCATGTAACTGAGATTAAAAAAAAGGAAACAGTGACCTCTTTTTTTGTCTGAAACTGAGCGTCAGAAAATGTCTAGGTAAAGAAGAAGCTGTGAACGTGAATTTAGTTTTTTCGTATGTTAAGGTACACCACATTATATCCAATGTCTTAATAGACATGTTGTTGGAAGTTCATTGATAATATTTGTTTGCTAAAGGGTTACATTTATTAACAAATATGTGCTGAAACTATCATGCTGTAGACTTGTGGAGAAGAAAAAGTAAGGTCAGTATCCACAGTGAGGTTTAACAATATAGATGGATGTGGGTTCACAGTTTGGCAAACAGGAGTTCAGTGTTGTATCCATTGTGTTATAACTGATTATTAAATAATTTAACCTAATGAATAACCAGTAATACACTGATATTAGTACACCATTTAAAAACCTTTATAAATGTACAGGGTGGGCCATTTATATGGATACACCTTAATAAAATGGGAATGGTTGGTGATATTAACTTCCTGTTTGTTGCACATTGGTATATGGGAGGGGGGAAACTTTTCAAGATGGGTGGTGACCATGGCGTCCATTTTGAAGTCGGCAATTTTGGATTCAACTTTTGTTTTTTCAATGGGAAGAGGATCATGTGACACATCAAACCTATTGGGAATTTCACAAGAAAAACAATGGTGTGCTTGGTTTTAAGGCTTCCAGTATCCGTAGTTTTAGGTGCACCTTCAAATTAATATTTTGCTGCACGCCCTTGGGAAAAAAATAACTGATATCAGTCACTCCCTATAACTATAAACAAGCTTCTTACACCCCTCAACTGGAATTTCTCTTCAAGCTGCTCCAGGTTTCTCATATTTGAAGGATGCCTTCTGCCAACAGCAATTTTAAGATCTTTCCACAGGTGTTCAATGGGATTTAGATCCGGGCTCATTGCTGGCCACTTCAGAACTCTCCAGCTCTTTGTTTCTGTCCATTTCTGAGTGCTTTTTGAAGTATTTTTGATGTTTGGAGTCATTATATATTCTTATATGTTCACAAGATGTTCCCCAGAAGTATTTTGGCTTACTCATGTACATTTTGGCAAACAGCAGTCTAGCAATTTTATGTCTCTGAGTCAGCAGTAGGGTCCTCCTGGGTCTCCTGCCATAGCGTTCAAATTTCATTCAAATGTTGAGGGATAGTTTGCATTGACACTGATGCACCATGAGCATGCAGGACAGCTTGTATTTCTTTGGAACTTGTTTGGGGTTGCTTACCCATCAGCCGGATTATCCTGCGTTGTAACTTTTCATCAATTTTTCTCTTCCATCCACATCCAGGGAGATTAGCTACAGTGCCATGGGTTGTAAACTTCTAGATTATGTTATGCACCATGGACAAAGGAACATCAAGATGCAAAGAGTGAGTCAACTTCTCTCCTTTTTATCTGGTTTCAGATGTGATTTTTATATTGCCCACATCTGTTACTTGCCACAGGCAAGTTTTAAGAAGCATCACATGCTTGAAACAAATTTACGCACTTACGTATTTATATATATATATATATATATATATATATATATATGACACTGTACACTGTTAAAAAAAACTGTGGTGTTACCCTCAAGGGAAATTTCAGTACCTTCAAACAGGGAGCAAAATTGAACCTTATTCTATGTTAATTGTAGATTTTAAAATTGTGTTGGTTTCATATGCTTCACTTCATTTCCAGGACTAATGTTATTTTACTTTATACAGTTCTATAATGAAAGATTGTAATGTACCTTTCGGGAACACAACTGGACTTTAACACCACTTTACAGGTACATTTACACTGTTTGTCCTTTTAGTGACAATACCTTTATTTTTGAGAGTGTATAAAGCAACTGGATCTGAGTGAACTCTCTCCTTTTAGATTCACAAATTAAATGTTTTTTTCAGCAATTGATTTGATTTCTTTCGTTGTATAGTGCTGTGTTTATTTACACTATTACACTGCCCTCTGTTCTCGTCTTCCAAATTAATACTATGGGGAGATGATTCATACGGGCTGTTTTGCTCATTCAGGACACATCCTGCTAGATCCTACTTATACATGGTCCAGTCATAATTTTATGACCACCTCCTTGTTTCTAAACTCACTGCCCGTTCTCTCAGCTCCACTGATCCTACAGGAGCACTGTGTCATTCTACAATTACATATTACAATTACATACTGCATATTTAGCTGTCTCCACTTTAATGGTCAGGATACCAACAAGACCCTCACAGTGACACTGTCCATTCTGTTAAAGCACTGAGGGCTTTAAAACTCCAGCTGCAACTGCTGTGTCTTGTACCAGTGCAACACACACTAACACACCAAAATTGTGTTAGTGTCACTGCAGCACTGGGAAGTCTTGCACCCTGTACTGTGAAATGAACAATTAGGCTGTGAAGATTGCCAATAAGAAACAAATTTGAGTTGTACTATGATGTGTACATCTGGATTATAAATGTTTTAAAGCAGAGACTGATGCTTTGGTTGTTACACATTTCATAACGTTTATTAGGTCATTGTTGCTTGGTGCCTTTATTTATGGTGTTATGGTATATGGTGTTATGGTATTTATGGTGCCGATATGGTGTGGTGTTAATGGTTCAGAAGTAATGCTTGAATAGGCTCAGTACCTGACCTTGTAGATGTTGCTGCTGGGTGCCATCAAATCATCACAGCAATGTGTAAGTGCTTCCTAAAAAAGCAGAACAAGATACTGCTGCAGACTGCGATAAGCTCCCTATTAAAATGTTGGGATAGCAAGTGTCTAAGAAGCAAGGCATATGGTGTATATAAAAAAATAATTTAAAAATCCATTAATTGCACCTTTAATGGTCTTTTTTTTATTTATCTGACGCCTACTGTTCTAGCTCTTTGGTTAATTTGTGACGCACCAGCAGCTATAAGCCTGAAAAGAGGCTGAACTGCTGTTTATCCACTAAATGAACTGTATCTGTCAAGTGCGTGTTTTTATGTGCTGTATTTCCTCCGAAGCTTGTGTCATTAGCTTAATTGCAGTTTTAGCACTTTTTCACCAAGAAAACTGGCTATTTCAAAGAAAGAGACCATCCATGACCTCGTATCCACCACGCTTGATTACAGACTCATAACAGACACTGATATTTCCAGATGCAATTAAGCAGCCATAAATCATATTTAGCGGCACAGACAGACGTCTGAGTCCTTCTGCTCTTGCATCATCATCAAGGGACATCTCTTATTGCTGTTATTGCTCGTGGAGATGAGATTTGTCTGGAGCTGTATCTAGACAATTCGTAATTGTAATCAGCTGGTCTCTAAAAATAGTCACCCAGAAAACACAAAGGATGTGACAACAGAGGGAGCAGAACAGGTGTTTGTGGGTGGTGTTTATTTGTGGAAAGTTCAACAAGTATATGTTACACCACTTATAACATAATTAAAACATTGTTTATTGCACTGCTTTTTGGAGGAGGAGAAAGAGAGGATGTCCCCTAAAATCCAAATACAGTACAGAAAACATCACCAGTTCACACAGTGCTTTTAAGGTGGAACAGGAAATTCAATTAAACTAACTTCAGTTTTTGTACAGTGGCTACATTCAAAATTTGGTAACATACTAATCCTATAATTGTCTGAACTGAAAACAGTGATTCACAATTAGTGGAACTTACTGACTCAGTTGAATAGTTTTCAACTTGTTCCTTGAGGAATTTCAGTAATCTTTGATGGAA
Organism: Hoplias malabaricus; assembly: GCF_029633855.1. NCBI lineage: Eukaryota > Metazoa > Chordata > Actinopteri > Characiformes > Erythrinidae > Hoplias > Hoplias malabaricus. Next base: position 68,216,043 of record NC_089800.1, read on the forward strand.
AAAATCAAGCTCTGCAGTGGAGTGAGTGGAGACAGTGGAATCCACACCCTATCATAGTATATAAAGGTGATTGGAGCAGAATGCACTCTGCTGTTTGAATGCAGCCTGTGACATGACAATGTGTAGAGAAAAAAGCTGTTACTATTGGTTATGCTTATATATAAATAAAATAATCTATTGATTTTTGTTAATTCATTGAGTAAAACAAATGTGGTCTTTGGTAGAAGTAAATTTCTGAAATTAGCTAAAAGTACAGTGTATATTTACATTATAATATTTGAAATTATATTTTTCAAATACATTGTTGTTGTTGGAAATATATATTTCTAGTTATTTATTATTGTTTTATTTTCATGATTTGCAAATGCCTGATGTCATTTTTGTTTTGCTTTACATTTACTTACCTTCAAAATATAGAACATTATTTCCAGATGACAAAAATAACAATAACCATGTGCATCTGTCTGTTAAAGAAAAAGTAAAAATCTCCAACAAATTAGAGACATTCCCTTCTAAAATATGGCTAACATTAGAGAGGAGCTGATTTGCTTATTTTTTTAAACTAAATGATTTCTGTTTGATTCTTTAAAAATCCTTGACTAATTTGCTGTTTTTAATTGTCTTTAACTTGTACCAAATGTTTGTTTGCAGTGCATCCAACAATAAATGTAGCATAAAACTTCTTTGATTCCATGATAAAACTACACCTTAGCCCACAGACTGCTCCGATTCTACATGCTGTAGTACCCAACCTTTTAATAGGCTGTCATTGATCTTGATATATACACTTAAAATAATGGATAATAATAATAATAATAATAATAATAATAATAATGGAAATAATCTGTACCAGCTTTCGGTCAGAATGATCAACATTCTGAATCAGCCAGCACACTTCACCACAATGCCTACCGTGAGAAACATGGAAAATGATCACATTTAAACAACCTGTATAGGCCAAATAAACCTTGAGAAAACCCTATGGACTGGTGGAATCGATCGTAGCTTGGTAGTGAATTTGCCGTGTGTTGAGTCAGTGGTCAGGTGCCTGGCTGGAGGGAAGGAAGCGGAGGAAATGGATGAGTTCGAGAGTGGGTGCTGTACTGTGCTGTAGATGTGGAACAGCTGGGAGTGGATTTACTCCCCTGCTGTGGTTAAGCCCCAGCTTTCCAGCTGAAAGACTAGATCTCCTTCAGGATCTCTGGGCAATATCATCTTCTTCACGGCCACACTTCAGATTCTGCTTCATATCATCACTCATTTGTCAGCATTGTGCCCATATTAGGAGTGTAGTGTCTAAGCAGTTTTTTCAATGAGAATGAATGGGATTTGATCTGGTCCAAAAGTAAACAGAAATTCTTCAACGCTTACATTAGTAGTGAGGATTTCATTGCATTTAGCCATAAGCAGTCCAAGCTGAAACACTCCTTATAACTTCAGCGTGAATGGTCAAGCAGGCCAAGCAGATGTCTTTAGATGCCTTATTCATGACATCACAAAAAACAACGAACACAAATCAGTTTTAACTATTTTATTTCAATATGTGGCATCCATTTAAAGACAGATTCAAAATATTGCCATGGACATCGTGTATTGTTAAAATGTCTTATTGTTCTGATATTATATTTTTGCAGACTGTCTACATCCCACCCACTTTTCACTGTATGACACACCATACCTCTCTAAAATTGGTTAAATATACTGTCGCTGTCCAAAGAAAAACAGGAGAAGGAAAATGTAAAAGATTTTGTTTCAGGTCATTTTTGAGCATTCCTATAGCTTCATTCATCATGAACTTTTCATACAACGTGAAATACAGCTGCTGTGTTCAAATGATGTAGTCAACAAAAAAAAAAGGGTGATACAAGTTTTTCCTTGGACAGCAAAATTATGTAGCATGAGTAAATACAGTAGCTGCCATTCACAGATTTTCCATTTTTGTAGGTAACGATATTAACGATATAACCACGTAAACTGGACTTTGACAGTTTGAAGTAGGGCTGGAAATCAAATTCTATATAAATATATATCGCAATATAAAATGTTTCAGTAATGATGTTATTAATTTTATCCACAATTTTAATATTTCAATATACATTATTTACAGCATCTGTCACTGACTGACCGTCATTACATGGTGCTGTCATCAGTTCATTGCACTCAATTTTAAAGTTAGTTTAAAATATTAATATTGACAAAGCCAGGAGGTTTTTGTTTGATGGTGATGTCATGTTGCTTTCAGTACTCAGCAGATTCTCTGTAGCTCTTTTATTGTTCATATTGATTTCAGAATTATATCATATTAACAGATATTAAGTAATATATTGTGATTTACATGTTGGCCGTATCGTCCAGCTCTAGTTTGAAGCAAGTAACTATATGATGATTTAGGCATGGGTGTGTATTCTTGGGATCTGATCATTTTGGAATTAGTTAGAGTAGTGATTCAGAACCCCCTGACCTCACAAATAGTTCTGTGGCTGGAAGCCATCAAATGCCCACAGCTATGATATTTTCAGAATATTGGATGTTGTAGTAAAGACAGGACAGACCCTTAATTGATGCCCTTACCTCAGAAGCAGTCTAGCTGGGGCAGGATATAGAGGGCATAATTGGACCTGGGGTAGCTTGCAGAGGCGGCATAAGGAGGTTTACTCACTGTTTATTTTCTCAGTGTGAAATCATCAAATTTTAGGCTGTGAGAACAAACCTTTATTAGGAGGTGTCACATGAAATGTTGTTTGAAACATAATAGCTGTTACATTTTATAGCATTTTTGGGAAAAATTGACTTTAAATTCTTATAAGAAGAATGTATATACTGGACCCAAATGAATGCCTTATTACTGAAATATGCTTTACATGCCACGTCTGTGATGATTACACAGCTGATGACTGTCCATCAAATGTAGGCTCGTCTGGTCTATTTTTCAGAACTCCATTGTTGTCATCAAATCTTATTGTAGAGGAAGTACCAGCCTCAGCTTAGTCCCTGTCCAGTTTTTGACGCAAGGAAATCTCACTCTGATTGGTTTGGCTTTAGATCTGTAGTTCTGCTCAGTGCATAATCTGTGTCTTTGTTGTGTAATTTGTGTTGTTCTGGAAGAGCCCAAATGTGGGATGGGTTCTTCAGATTGCAATTAAGAGGATTCTGAGCCTGTGTCATTACAATCAGTTAGGCATGCTAAGTGCGGTCGAGCTCGCAAAACATAATCACACAAGCTCAGCCTTCATTCAGAAGAACATATGTTTTGAAAGTTTTTACACACTACTTATAACTAGTAAATTCAGCTACAGTTAACCCACATAAAATTTCACACTTGTATATTCTCTATATGTTGTCGATTCTCTATCATAAATAAATAAATAATACAAATAAATAAATATATTATGTATATTTGTTTCCCGCTCCGGGTGACTGTCTGTGAGGAGTTGGTGTGTTCTCCCTGTGTTTGCGTGGGTTTCCTCCAGGTGCTCTGGTTTCCTCCCACAGTCCAAAAACACACGTTGGTAGGTGGATTGGTGACTCACAAGTGTCCGTAGGTGCGAGTGTCTGGGTTGCCCTTTGAAGGACTGGCGCCCCCTCCAGGGTGTGTTCCTGCCTTGCGCCCAATGATTCCAGGTAGGCTCTGGACCCACCGCGACCCTGAACTGGATAAGCGGTTACAGATAATGAATGAATGAATGAGAACATAGAGTAATGCAGCCAGATTTTGGTAAACAAATACTAAGGTCGTTACTTCAGTTAATGATACTATCCTCACCCCGGACCACATTGAATGTAATCTATGCATGTAGAGTATAAAAATGAACTTGGTCTTGAATCTGGTGTGTATTGACTCTCCCTGCCTTTTCACTTTCATTTTCTGGAAGTGTTAGGGTGTGAATGTGGGGTTGACGCTGCTAAAAAAATCCTTGAGGAAACACTGCAAAAATATGATGTCCCAAATGTTTGGGCAAGGGTAACATCAGTGTTGTTCTTTGAGCTGACAGACACACACCAGAATGAACACTTGCTAAGTCAACTCTTTGGTCAGTAGCAAAGGGTCAATCGATCTTTTTGTACACTGTCCATCTCTAAGACAGGTGCAAATGACCCAGCACCACTGAGACCTGTTTGCTCAAAAGAGTCACATCCCTGGAATTCTGCTGTGCTTAACTGGATGCCACTCAGAATACCACTCAGATCACAGTGTTTCTATTTAACACTAAGCACCTATTATTATTAGTGAATTCAGCTACTTTAAGGTGCACCTATAGTGGACAGATGCTAAATTGCATACACAGAATGTATAATTTCTATATTTAAAAAAATGTTAATAGAAGCGTGTGCCCCACAGCAACTTTACATGAGTCTAAAGCCATCATGCCCAGTGCCAAGCATAGGCTATAGAGGTGTAAAGCCCCCAGCACTGAACTTTACAGCAGTGGAACTGAACGTATGGGATGATTTGGAGTGACATCTGTGACAGAGAATCAATCATCCAACATCATCCATCTTCCACACTGACCTCACTGATGTTCTCATACTGAATGCCATTAAATCGTCACTGCAGTGTTCCAGCATCTATTGTAAAGACTTTCCAGAAGAGTAGGAGCTATTCCTGCATCAAAAGGTGAAAAAATTGTGTCAGGGCTGTTTATTATATTATTTGTTCTGATTATTGAATCAGAATTAATATATTAAAATACTGCATCAGTGAGTTGGCTGGAAAATGACTGTGATACTATGCTGTGTTTGGGAGAAGAAAGGATTCTCTCAGAAGAACTCTCCCCTCGTTACAAGCAAAAATGCTAGCCAGAGTGGGCAACTGTTAGGTGGCATAGTAGTTTTGGACAGTTAGCAATCTCCTCCAAGCATGTTGAGATGTCTTGTGGCATAGTGGTAGCAGCAGTGCAAAAAGAAACAGTAGTTAGCTTTACATCTTTCAGCCAAAATGTGCTACTTTTTACTTTCCCAGTTTGGTGGCAGTGTGTGTGTGATTGGAGCAGTTTTAGCTAACGGGTCAAATTGGAGAGGACTAAATTGGGAGAAAATTGGGTAGAATTTAAAAAACGGGAAAAGAAGAACAATGGAAGGAGGCTCTTTGATCGTCCCAAAACCAATTTGTATCACTATTCTGTTCCCTCGCTCACTTTGGAGGCAAAAAAGAGAAGAGAGAAAATCAATATGGCCGCCTGCTCTTTGGCAGAAAGTGACCCTGCTTTGTGTTCCTCTGCCTTTGATCTGGGTGTGTTCACACGAGTCGTGAGGCAGCTAACGAGGTGGAAAGTTGGTGACGCTCAAGAGAGCGGTGTGCTCTGTGCCTTTGGAGTCCAGGTAGTCCAATCCAAACGTCCACATGAAGTATGAAGGGTCTGCATGGTGTGTTTTTTTTGGATGCTATCACCAGGGCATCTGGCACGTAGATTTCAATATGGCACCAAAAAAAAAAAGCGCTCCCTCTCTTTCTCTCTCCCTCTCTCTGTCTCAGTTTGATGTTATGTCTGGCAGGACACTTTCTAAATTCATTTTCCACTGTGGCAGGTCGTGTGAGTGCTTACACAGAAGTTAATGAGCCATTAATCCAGGGCTGACCGCAGCAGACCACAGGCCTCTGTGGGCCATGTCCAGGCAAAAAGACCCACAGCGAAACTGCGCAGTGCACTGTGTCCTGCTTTTTGGTTTATTCACAAGTTGCTTGTTTGTTTGGTATCTGATCAGAAATAAAAACCCTCTGGAGCCCCTCAAGGCTGGGAAACACTATAGATCTCATGATGTTTTACCTTTTAGAACCTATGTGATTCACAAAGTATTGCAGTAGATTACGATTCATAATTAGCTTCTGAAACATATGACACTAGTAATTTTTTAAACTGTTGCCGACACAGCAGCATTAGACAGCTTAACACTTACTGAAGAACACTTACTGACAAAATATTTACAAAATTTGACTATATAATTATTTACTGTGTTGACTAATACACATCCTGCAGATAGCACACCTTTGGGCTAAAATCTGTTTCACTGTTGGCACTTACAGATCAGTTATAGTGCTGGTATTTGTTGTGTGCCAACTGTCATGAGCCTGGCTTGATTTGGGTTACGGCACATGGTTCATTGATCTGGATTAGTTCCACAACACACCTGATATCTAGCCCATATAAGGTAGACCTGAGTCAACACTGCCATTCAAAGTCAAATGTGGGCCAAAGTAGAACTAACTGTAGATGTGCCCTATTTGGGGCACATATGGCCTAAGGGCATCAGTTAATGGGTGATGGGGAAGTGGGAGGGTCATCCTACAGATCTAGAGGCCAATTTAAATGATGTAAGACACTCTTGTCATAACATAGATACTATAGAGTGCATCCCAGTTCTGTTTTCTAGCTTTAGTGAGTGTTGTAAATCTTAGAGCAGAGGTCATCAAAATGTAGGACTGTCTACAAGAAGTGAAATGCAAAACTTCAGTGTAACCAAGACTTATAGCAGCAACGGCTAATGTTCCTGACTGGCTTAGTATATTGTCATACTGGAAATCTCCACCAGGTTCCAAGGTCCAGATTTGAAGACCTCTGGCTCTGATTTTGAATTGGAACACGGCCTACCAGTAGATGAAGATGGCAGATGGTATCGTGCTATGTTAATAGTGTCACCTTCTACAGCGGCAGCGCCTGATTCAGTAAAACTGCGCCAAACCCCTTTTCTAGTTTTGTCAGTTTTTACTAAGTGCCGCAATGGCTCAGGAGACATGGGTCTTTTTAAGCTGACGTGTCACTGTGATGCAACTCTGGGGCAATCACGTAGCCTTCCTGAGCTGATGTGCTTTTTTTCAGAAGGCCATTTTGGCTTATTTACTTTAACTCAAACAGGCACGTGCTCAGAGGACAGAGAACACATGACGTTGATAGTCTTTTTTTTTATGTGAGGCAAGCGAATGGTCAAATAACCTGATGATTTATTAAAACTGAGAAGGATGTCATGGTGGATTTTGCTGTGACCACCGCCCCCTTCCCAAGCTCACATACAAGCACACAAACACACACACACACACACACAAACCCCTCTCTGAGCACCACAGTCTGTTTCTTTTCTGTGAGGACTGCCTAGGAAAGCAGTGTAATAGCTGCCAGTCAGATCCACACCCACTGGCACTTTGTGTACCTGATTTAGCTACTCACACACACACGTTCCATCTATCTATTGCACTCCCTCTGTTTTTGCCTCTCTCTCTCTCTCTCTCTCTCTGATTCCCATTGTCAGTTTGTGTAAAAGTAAAATTCATTTTTTACACATCTTTTGTGTGTAAAAACAGAAAATGTCCATATGTGAGGTTCAGTTCAAGTGTCTGGTTAAGGATAAATGGCTGTTTAAGCTGAAGGATGAAAGCTTTGACATATTTTATCTGTGAGTGTTTGTCTCTGTGACTGTCTGTGTGTTTCTATTTTTCAGAGAGCTTTGAAAGTTTAGATTCAACCCTAGTCTCAGTAGCCGTTTCACATGGACGTTTTGACAGTGGAAAGTTTTACTGCCTGAAGAATTGAGTACAAGTTCTGGATACTTACAAGTTTTTCTGTTGACAAAGTGTCCTTTTAATATTTAGTACCATTTACTAAATCTGTGTTTTCATCCTGGCTTGATTTGTTGATTAAACCCTACATGACCATTTCCAGAACACTGGGAAAAAAATACAACAAAAACAGAATTCGTAGGTGGGTTTCCATCCAAAACGTTCGTATATATTTTGTTAAAAAAAAAATGTAAAAAGTGAAATGAGTTCTGTTTCCATCCACTGCACTTTTGCGAATAAGCTTCAGATGACGTAGGGGCCAGGGATGGCATTGAAATGAGGGAGGAGGAGAGATTTGTGTGGGTAGTTTATATCAAAAACTCACTTTATATCAAAAAGCTTGTCATTTCTGTGGTTTAGAGTTTGTTCTTAATGTTTTGAGAGGAAAGTAAAATGCTGTGTGGTCTCTGACTTTTGTGCAGTGCCTTATGTGTGTCTACTATATTCCACACATGCAACAAAATAAGAAGCTTGGGTGGTGGTGTGAAAACAGAGTGGTAAAGTGCAGAGAGGAGAAAAGAGGATGGAACGTCGGGGTGGTTGCGGCATCAGTCCAGGGCTCTGGGGGCTCTGTGCTGCTGAGCAGTATTTATAAACCAGCTAAAATGTCGTTTATTCGAAAAACCCTTTTTCGTTGGTCTTTTGCACATTTGAGCTTTAGCGATATTGTATCATTTCCAACTTGTCTGAGCATAAATTTCTTTTTGCAATATTTGGGTGTTTTTTCGACCGTTCAGGATCAAATCCATTTTCAGTCCATTTTTAATGCACGTTGGCATAATTTGCTGTGTTTTTAACTCAGTCAGCACAAAGAAATTATTTCCAGTGATTTAAGTCAACAACTGATTTTTAATTTGTCCAAATAGATAAATTTAGAAGAACATAGAAAAATTGGACAGAGGAAAAATAAGAGTCAAAAGTTGGCAAACAATGGCAACATTTACACAAGTGTATCATATATCACTCTGATAAGAACCCGCTGTAAACAGTGGTTTAACCATGACTCGTTTCTGACTAGCCCCCCGTTGAGGACATAACCTTGCTTCCCATCAAAACTGGTGGAAAAGCATTGAGATCACTGGAGAGCACCAAGGTTCCATGCATCAGGAAGGGAACAAGGCATTCAGAGTCTGACCAAGGCTAACTGTAGTTGTTCAGTCATAGGTTTACCAATTATAGAATAAAACAAGTGATAAGGTTCTACATTGTCTGCAAAATACCACAGTATTATACAGCTATGCTATATGGTGCTGTACAATGCAGTATGTTACATTGTTGCACCATTCATATTGTCACTGTCAGAACCAAAACTTTGTCTGTTCATTGGTGTCTTTTTTCATTAATTTGTATTATTTGAAAATGTCAGCTGCCATTTAAATTGTGTCAGACTTTCAGAATGAGCATAAGTATAGGAACAGTTCAGCACTGCTTGATTTCCATTAACAGATAAGGATTTTTCCTCTTCTTCTTCTAAAGTTATTCATTTGGAGCTTGATTGTATGTATGTGTTTTTTACAGTGTTTATTTTAGTTGGTGTGAATGTGATGGACTTGTTGCCTGGACGGCGTGAGAACAAACCTGAGTCTGAGCTGCTTGCTCTGTTTGTTTTAGTGATTGATAACAGTGCAGAAAGACCATTAAATCATTCGGCTGTCATGTTGAGAATACACAAGTATATACACACACATAAAGGCACACACACATATATACGCACACACAATCACAGTTATTATTCTGACCTCTGGCCGTATTTTTCCACTCCCTTTGTGTCTCTGATTTCACAGGAAGTCCTTGATGTTTCATCAGAAGTTTATTCTTTATTGACACTCTTTTCTGCTTATAAACATCAAAAACACTCTGAAAAAAAGCCCTTGCTCAGTGGAAACTGTGTCCCAGGAGATCCTCTCCGCTGACACTATAAGAACAGGGTTTGTCCCACCTGACTAGTTTTAGCTGGGGGTTCTGGGTTTGCAAGTTCATCATCTCCTGAAATCGCCAAATTATGCCACAAATCAGTTTGAGCTATGCAAAAATCTCTAAAATATATTGAAAAATTTAAATGGGCAGACATTTGTTTCAGATTTAAAGAACTCTGCTTAGAAATCTATTCTGTTCCCTGATTTACAGCTGTTTTACCTGAAATTGCAGAATTCTGCATCTCTACAAACAAAAACTACAAAAAAAAGTTTTACAGAAATTTTATGTAAATTTACGACAGATTACACATAAATCTTGCATAAATCTGTTTAAAATGTATTAAACATAACCAAACAGAACAAAAAATATAATGTGTCAAAGTATGTGTATATAAACATGTGTCCATATGGTACATTTTTCAAGATAAATCTTGCTGGAAGGTAATGGAAACATAAATAAAATCCCTCTTTTCTTTTCAAGCTTATAAAACCTATAACATAAGATTGGTGTACAGGACCTAGTCTTATGTCAGTATTTTCTTACATGTTTAAGATGTAATCTAAATCACAGTCACTGTCCTCTATCTGTCACACAGAAGCATCCTATAGAGCAGATAAAAGACCAGTGTGTAATCAGAACTCCAGAGGACTGGTGTGGATTATGTCTAAGGTTATTTCTCTGGCTCAGATCAGAGTCGTTTGCCTGTTGTATATGTTACAATGCTGTTTCAGTCTCTGTACTTTATGTAGACTTATGTCAGACAGTAAGAGATAGAAATAGCATCTTTCCATTTATTCCACTTAGTTCAGCTTCATTTCAGTCCATTCGGATTCTGTTTTATGTAAACTGATTTTTAAGCCTTTAAACTGAACAAATGTTTGAAGACTCTAGAAGGTTTTCTTCCCATGAATTCGAGGCAATAAAACAGGTTTAATATAATTGAAAAGTGAAAGTCATTACTTTGAAACTCCCACATGGAAACAAAATGGATTTCACATTCAGCACTGAAAGAATGTCACATTTCTTGGAAGAACTAAGCAGATAGTATTCTCCTCCAAGCTTTTTGAGCGCCATGGATTTTGTGTCAGCAGCAGTTTACAAAGTATTTGCGTCCGGCTTCACACATCTTGGATGAAGTGTGCTGGTCTTCAAACTCTCAGCATGTAATCTGTGATTGGAAAAGACTAAGTTGTTGGGTGGAAATGAGGAGAACAAAATGAATAGCAGTTTGACATAAAATAAAAAGCCAGTGTATCGCCACTTTGTAAAAAATAAAAATAAAAAAGAAGAAATGCCACATACATTTAAACATGCTACCCAGATAGCAGACACATTTGGGCCTAATCTGTGCCACTTTTGTGCGCTTGCGGCCCAATGATAGCACAAGTATGTGTGGTGTGGGTTGGCCGTGGATCAGAAGTAGCCAAATGTTGATTTAGCCCAGATTTGCTACACAACACACCTGACATCTGGCCCATATACGATGACTGAATTGAGGCTGCCAGAGTCACCCTGAGTCAACGGCATCACTGAAGGCCAAATGTTGGTAATAGGAGACTACAGCAGTGCCACATTTAGGCCAAACATTCATTGCTATCATGGTATGGTTGACCATGTAGGCCACAAATCCAGATATATGAGCTTGAATTAACATGGATACAGCTATCTACAGACGTTTACTTGTCTGAGTGTTAAGCCTCTCACTGCTATTGAACTTGCTTTTATTATTAGCATTAATTTAATTTGAGATGCCTGACCAGTTGTCACCTTCTATAATTCAGCTGTTTTGCATAGTGTACTGTGAAATATTTTTACACGCATGGAGCAGCCTGAGAAATTACGCCCCGTGAAACATGCTGATATTTTCATGGAGGCCTTTTCCTTTTCTGGAAAAGAGTATTTGTGGATGATTCTTCAGTCTTCGCCTTAGGCCTTGAACCTTTTGAGTATATGACTAACTAATTGCCCATTCTACTCATGTCCTGTATTGCCTACACACACTCAGACAAACTTCAAAGCATCCATGTGTGTGTTAACCCTCATTAGGAGATCAGAGGTAGGCTCTGAAGGGGTCAGAGTTGAAAGGCAAGGTCAGTACAGTCCTGTCCGTTGAGGTTAGCCCACCCCAGCTGATGTGTTTTGACAGCAGTGGGAGGATTAAGGGGACTCAGTGTGTGATGAATACAAACTGGGTTCATTAACAGTGAAAAATGTCACACTAGTTTTATATAGCCTATGCGTATCAGGAATGGTCGACCTACCACCAGACTTCCGTACAGTATCGTTTCGGTGTGGATCGCTTTAGTGAAGAAAGTCAGCTTTCAAAACAAAGTGTGTTTGACTGGAAAACCAGCGGAAAATGAACATTAGTTAGGTCAAGATGATTAGTTTTGGAAATGTCACAGTAGCTCACTCCAGAAGTATTCAATGGTGTTTTAATCACTAAAGAGTATGCTGTTCCACTGATCCACACCAAACTTGGCTTTGGACATGTTAAATTTAGGGTCATGTGCTGCTGTTCCAGAGTGTTTTTTTTTTCTTTTATACCATATATTATCGCATATGTTTATTTATTTATTTATTCATTTTAAAGCATATTGTATAAAGCTTGTCTACAAATCTTTAGACATGAGCTATTGAGCTGCCATATAGACAGTTCAGTTTTTTACCTGAGGTTCCTTGTTATTTCATTATTTCAGGCTTAATTTTCTGTTCCCTGTGGTCACAGGTACTCAGCATTAAGCTAAAGTGTAACATAACTGTCTATAGGCACTATAGCACTCCTCCTGTAACCATAGCTCTTGGCTTTGAAGCCATTTCAGCAAAAATTCAGTCCGGTGAAGCATTAAAAAACACACTTCGCAATAGAGTAACCTTCCATCGCAGCTAATAGAGTTCAGCTGGGATTGAATTCAAATAAAAGACATTCATTTCCTGGTGATGGACTTGTTCGGAAATCTGTGTGCTTGAGCAGGCGGGAGACCATTTCTCAACCTGTAAACCCTTTTTTATTCAAGTCCCTTTATATTCCATACAAAGCTGCTCTATCACTTATTCCCCACACAGACAGGGTTAAAGTCCACTCAGCAGCACTAGCCTGGGTTCAACAGCAACAGCACAAAGATCATCATCAAACACTAAACATTGCTGTAAGAGGTGAACACCTGGCAGAGGTGGCAAACACTGCAGAGTTTAGGCCTTGCTCTAGTTTGTGCTGAGATTTAAGCACACAGTGGTGGAGAATGGATCCTAGAGAGTCAAAGTTGAATTCTGAGTCAGTAAGAAGTGGAATTATTTACTGATTGAGTCGTTGGGGATACAGTTTGTGGCCAAGATATGTGTCACTGATGGCGCTATTCCATTACATGGTGCCTACGCAGCTCGGCACAGCTCTGCACACTTTTCAGTCCCTCACTTTTCCATTAGCACAGCTTCCCCATGAAATGTGACAACAAAGTGAGTTTTTTTCCCTTATTGTACATCTGGTTCTTGCTGGAGTTTTTCATCATCCACCAATCCAAGGAGCATTTGAACTTCATCAAAAGACCATGGCTTAATTTTATGTTAATTTTACGAATACGATCTCTATTATAGCTGGGAGATTTTACAAATGTTTTCTTTTGCTGTGTCTTTTCATGATTCACAAGTCTCTCTGGCCAGTCATTGCAAGGTTTACACATCACATTTAGTCCATACGCGGCTTGTTTGGAAGGATCAGGGACTAAAACTGCCTAATAGAAAAGCAAATAAGCTGAGTAGAGCTGAGTGGAGTAAGTATTATGCAGTGGAAAATCACCATAAGGATTGAAAAGTTAGATTAAATGTCACTGGAAATGAATCCAAGTCACGATATACTGGGAATTAAATGGGAGTAAAGTCATCATTCACTGGGAATCAAGTGAGAGCCAAGACGCTATTCACATGGAATCAAGTTCGAGCCACGTCTTGATTAAATGCGAATCAAATAAGAGCCAAGTTGCTATTCACTTGAAATCAAATCAGAGCCAAGACTTGATTTTCTGGAAATAAAGTTCAAACCACATCCGAATTCACTGGGAATCAAATTAGAGCCAAGTGGTAGTTCACTTGAAATCAAGTCCATGTTGATTCATGAGTCACTGGCATGCGAACATTGAGTCTTTAATTATACATGTTTATTTAGATCAGTATTAACAGACATCTTGATCAGTAACTATTAGTTGAGCTGTTGTTTCCTGCTTTATGCAGTGTGAAACTCTATGGTTGAAAGTGTTAAAATATATATAATTTGACCCTGTGTTGCACTGAGTGTCAAATATACAGTGAGTGAATTAATTAATAAATAATTTGTGTTGCAAATCATACATCAAGTAAGTTCTTAACAGTTACTTACTGCATCTCAGCCAATGTAGATTTCTCTATTCATATCAAATTGGAAGAAGAAAAACTTGATATAAACCAAGTTGGCTAGAAATTATGCCACACTCCTTCTACTCACTTTACTATTCACCATTCACTATTCATTTCAGTCTCAACCAATGTGTGCCTGTGTGTGTGTGTGTTTCTCTCAAAAATAACCCAGGCTTATTTTTCAAATATTTTTCTTCTCAGCGTCTGTCGGAGCGCTATTTTTCTCACTCGCCACTGACAACCTTTTTAGGGTGGAATCGCTGACATTTCTTGCTAGGTGGGATCTCTGACATTTCTCGGCTTTCCTGATTATTTCTGCACCAACATCAATCAGCAACCACTCACACTCTTACTGTGCGCTAGGCTTTTCCCTGCTATTCTTATTGTAATGATGGAAGAAGGAAAGTGCTGCCAAAAGGATGTGTGGAATTGGAAATAAAAAAAAAAAAACAACTCTCGAAGGTGCAATCTGATTTTTATTAGGAACGTGTAATGTATCATTATTTGTTTTTACATTCCTATGAAGTGCAAATCACATGGGAAGAATGACCAAAATGCTTTGTAGTCCTTAAATGAATCTATTTCTGCTGGGTCCCCCAACTCAGGATGGCCATAATCTTGGATTAGATGACAGTATAGTGACCTTGCATAATGTGATGGAGAAAATAACGAATCCCTTCTTTAATTATCTTTCAAGTTGGCTGTTTTCTTTGATCTTTAAACCTGCAAAGCCACTGAAAGAACCGATAAACTTCCTATTTTGGGAATGAAATCACACTGGCCATTTTATCTCCATTTTTGTGCTGTCATCTCTCACCACTTAGATCTTTCATGTGCTTAAAGCATCTTTGGGCCAAGAGTGTGGCTATGTGGTTTTAATATTAGTTTAGAAAATGAAAACTGATTAATCATTGTATACTCAAAACCCTCTCTTCATAAACTGCATGTCCAAAAGTTTATACACACACCTCTGTCTAAACATTTGTGAATTCCTATATTTTAAAGTGGACGCAGATGTTCAGTTGCACACACACACACACACACACACACACACACAGACACACACATATGCACACACAGCTTGTACAAACTCCATAGAAATACAAAAGGCTTGGTAGCAGATGCACATGAGCCTAAGGTCTCCATGCACAATGCCACATCTGGGCCACAGTGGTCTAACCCCATCGTTCAACACTTATTCAACAATTTATTTATATTTTTGAACAATATTTTTATAGATATTTAGCACATTACCCACTGAGTCATCCATTAAAAACAGTGATACACTGTAAGTTCATTTATTCATTTGGTATGTCCCACTGTACATTACTTAAAACAGTAAAATAAAATTACAGTAACTCGCCCTTGAAAATATATTTTTTGCACATTTACAACACTTACAAAACATTAAAAACTTTTTTTTTTTGGAATGATGATCTATGGTAAAGTGCTCCATCTGAGACAGGGCCGACTTTGTTTATGTTATGGGACCTTTAAAAAGTATATAATAATACAGTGTAACAGGTGTCTCACGGAAGTTTTGGAGAGAGGATGGGGTCAGGAAAGTCTGACAGATCCAGGAAAGGCTGGAAGAGAGCCTGACCACACTCCAGTGAGCAGCTCTCTCCAGGGAGCGCACCCAGGGGCTTTATGCTGATATTCACTCAGGCAAAAGAAGAATGTTTTTCTTTCTATCATAATCTCTCTCAGACTTTTGGTAAGAGCTCTGAATTGAGGAGGTTGCAGAGGAGGGGTGGGGTGGGGTGGGGAGTAGGGTGAGGGGGAGGGCTAAATCTCTGGATGGACAGGAGGCATGCTGGCGGACACTCATCTTCCAAGAACACACTGAACTACAGCATAATTCCTCCGGCTCAAACCCCCACTGATTTTTCTCTCTACCTCTCTCTATTTATTTCTCTCTCTCTCTCTCTCTCTCTCTGTGTGTGTGTGTGTGTGTGAAACGCTATCTCTCAGGAGCAGAGATGTAGTGGCCAGAGAGATGAATGAATCCAGAGACTTTTGCTCTGAGGTCAGTAATTCATGGCTAAGATTAAAATGGTGGTTCAAATATCAAATATGTACAGTGTTCCTACTATTCACTCAGTCAGAGCATGTAGAACTGCTCCTACTCTTCTAACAAGGCACTTCAAGCTGAAACTTAGTGATGTGTAGCATGTGTAGCTGCTTTTATAAATTACACAATTATACATGGAAAAATAATTATAATATTCATGTGAACTAACATTTCTTGACCATTCTGGAGATGCACAGATATAAGTTAACATTCATTCATCAATTCATTCAGCTAATGGCATCACACACTCACCCAGTCACTAACACACACACACACACGTAGACAGTTTCACACACTCACTCAGTCATTCACATCTGTGGACAGTTTCACACAGCCAATCCCTCACACACTGACACCTGTGGAAAATTTCACACACTCACCCAGTTCCCCACACACTCACGCATGTGAACAGTTTCACACAGCCAATCCACCAACCATTGTTTGTTTTTGTACTGTGGGAGAGAACAGAAGCACCCAGATGAAACCCACAAAGATACAGGAAGAACACACCAAACTCCTCACACACAGAGACCCGAGGAAAGCGCCGAACTCATGGCCTCAGTGAGACATCACCTGCAGCTTAGTCATAACAGTGACTCTATGTTAGAAAAACAAGAAAAAAAAAACATTGGCGATACATGTCCGTATGATAAATGTCTGTTCTCAAATGTGATCCAGCAAAACAAATCAGGTTTAAAACACATTTGGATTCAAACTGTAAAGTGCAGTTTATGTCCAGAATCTTTTTGGACACTGTAGGTAAAGGTATTGATCAATAGAACATGACACTGTAGAGCAGAGGCCCTCAAATCCAGAACTTTGATCCAGGTTCCAAGCCAGGATTCTATAATGGCTGGCTGGAATGACACTACACGTAGTCAATTGGATGCAGCTAAAGTGTCAGACCAGCCGGCCGGCCTGGTTTTTCAAATCCCAGCCTGGAACCTGGAACCTGGATCCCACCCCAACCCCACAAACGCATGGTACTGTAGATGCATTGTCTGTAGAGATGGAGCAGTGTTTACTCCCTTGGGGTAAACTGGAGTGGTTTGTGGTCCTGAGCTAATGATCCATCATAAGGACCCGACCTCACTGATATTCTCATGGTTCAAATGCCAGCATCTAGTTCAAAGTCTTCCCAGAAGAGCAGAAGCTGTCAGCACAGCAAATGGGAAAAATTCATCTCTGAATATTCCTTATTTCAGAGCGAATGCTGTCCAAAATACATTTGGTCATTTGGTAGTGTATTTATTTGTTTTTATGCGTCTAATTCTTGTGTGATTTTAAGGTTGAAATGCTCACTGCAAGACCTTTACAAGAGGGGTATAAAGCCTATCAGCACTGGGCCATATAGCAATGGAAATATAATATTTTGTCCTGCATTATTACCAAACGATTTTGAAACTATTTTTTTATGCTTTTCCACAAAAATAAAAGGTCATTTTGAGTAAAGGCAGAGCTCAACAAGTGTCTGAGCTCCAAACAACACCTTTACGGCATCAGATCTAATCTGATCCCCCGTTTGTCTTGAGCATTTCTGAGTGTCTGTCCAAGTCCATATATGTTCAGATTAGTTCAGTTCATTCAGCAGAATCAGGGCCTGATGCAGAGATTACTACATTATTAAAGCAATACATAGATCAGATCCATAAAGCCGGTCAGAGCCTTGTCATAGCCTCGCCATTGGGCATTAATAACACCATTAGCCCGGGGAGGGCTTTGGGCCGCGTCTCTTAATGCTCAGCGCTGGTTCAGAACTATTTTCACATTTGTCTGAAAGTATGGAGAGCAGGTAGATTCTCTCAAAAACTGTTTTTTTTTTTTATTTTTTTTTTTTTGGGGGGTCCTTGTATGCCACAGAGAGAGAGAGAGAGAGAGAGAGTGAGAGTGAGAGTGAGAGTGACTGTGTGTGTGCGTGAAATGTGATATAAAACCAATATCAGTCTGGTATCCATGCTGTGAAAAGCAGAGTAGACTGATTTACATTAGGTTTCTCTTTGATCCAGCTGAACTGCTCATTTCATTGTGTGTGTGTGTGTGTGTGTGTAAAACATGTTATAGAAGCAGCTGTGGCTGTCTAGGACCCTCACTGTGACTTACTTTTCCACTCTTGTCCAAAGGAACAGCTAATTTTAATGTGAAGAATCTCTCTTTTGCTCTCTCTCTCTCTCTCTCTCTCTCTCTCTCTCTCTCTCTCTCTCACTTTGCCTCAATTTCTCCCTCTCCCTGTCTGTTTCTCTCTCCCTCACACACACACACACACACACATCATGAAAATCATTGACTAATGAAACTCTCTAATGAAACCCATGGTACTGTCTGGAGCAGCTACACATGAGTCAAACACAGAATGCCATGAGAACAAGGTACAAAACTACCCAGCTTCTGACGGAGGAACTCTGCTGTACGAGACGGAGCGCTGGAACAGATCGTCCGTGAAGAATGTTGTAGTGCTGGTCAGACTCTATTGGTAATTTTCACATCAGTAAAAGTGTCTTTATTTCTACCCTTATCTCTCAGCGGTCGTCCAGCACTGTGACATTAGCATGTGTGACATTTACATCACGACCTTTAACCTCAGTCCTTCTGCCAAGACAGAAAAGAGCAATATGCTCATTGCCTCCGTGCACACTTCCTTAAATTATAACTTATTGATTATTTATGATTATTACTTTTTTTTCCCCCATAAACTCAATTAACCTTTTGAACTAGTGTGTACTTTGCAAGTTGTTAGGGAATTTGCATAATTAATGATTTCATTTACATCCTTGGGCAGCACGGTGGCGCAGCAGCTAGTGTCGCAGTCACACAGCTCCAGGGACCTGGAGGTTGTGGGTTCGTTTCCCGCTCTGGGTGACTGTCTGTGAGGAGTTGGTGTGTTCTCCCCGTGTCCGCGTGGGTGTGCTCCGGGTGCTCTGGTAGGTTGATTGGTGACTCCAAAGTGTCCGTAGGTGTGAATGTGTGTGTGTCTGTTGCCCTGTGAAGGACTGGCGCCCCCTCCAGGGTGTATTCCTGCCTTGCGCCCCATGATTCCAGGTAGGCTCTGGACCCACCGCGACCCTGAATTGGATAAGCGGTTACAGATAATGAATGAATGAATGAATTTACATCCTTCAGTGACATAATATTTGCATCCACACTTGGATGTGTTTATGAAATAATATTTGGACACTAGCTCTTCCCTCACTGCTTTTGACTTATAGGGTACCGATGTGTCCAGAGTAAAAGCACACGCTTGATTTGTATCTTTATATATTATTTACTTTATTATTATATTTTTTTTGCACAAAACTACTTTTACACACTTGGATGTGTGTTTGTGGGGGTGGTGTGTCTATATTTGCAGTATTGTTTGCTGCTTGGTTGGACTACGATGTCTATGTCTTCCTTTTAAAGAAATCTAATTCACACACGTGTTACTAACTGATCTTTCTTTCCTTCTGTTTTACTTTTTTCCCCCATTTTCATGCACTCCTCATTCATCTCTCTCCATTTCCCTCCAATTACTGATTTCTATCTCTCACTATCCATCACTTCTGATTTTCTGATTTTCTTTCTTCTCTCAATTTTTCTTTTATTTCACCCTCTCTCCTATTTCCCTCTCCCTCTGTCTTTGCTTTCTTCTTTTGGTCCTGTTCTCTTTGTCTGCCTCTCTTCTTCATTACTACTCATCCGTCTTCACAAAGAAGAATGCTCTCTCTCTCTCCTCAGAGCGATGGCTTGTGAGGATGGAAAAATGAAAACAATAAAACAGGAAGAGGAATGTGGTGATGATGCTATCTGTCCTGGAGATAAATAAGTGTGTGATATCAGTCTGACCAGTGGAAATCATGTGGGTGTGTGTGTATATATCAGGAATGTGTCACATTTTGAGGAACAAATCCTTTCCACAAGCTCACATTGTGGGGAGTTGTTTTCCTTGTTTTCCCACAATGTAATTCGTTATGTTTTAAGATGAGGACCTGTTTAATTTGAGTTAGGGTAAATCTAGTAGTACTTCACTCAAAATGTCTGTTCAAAATTCTCTTTAAATGATACTGTAGTTACATTCTGGCAGCAGAGCTTTCTAATAGAATGTTACAATCCACCTTAATGATGTAAAAACCTATGCTGGGTCTACCGTGCAGATTTTCTGGGTATACTGGCCGGGTTAGTGGTGCTCTGCTGTGGGAGCAGCCAAAGTGGATGTGTCCATTGATCCACCACATGAACCGTGAATATAAATCTTATGACTGTGATAAATATTTAGAGACTTTTAATCCTGGTTCCTCGCAGGCAAAAGGATTTCTTCTCTGTCTGGATTTGTGGTGCATCCCTGTTATTCACAGAGAAGTGTTTGAGTGCTTGGGGTTAATGAAGGGTCGTAGTCTGCTGCTTTGCTGAAATGAAATCAAATGAAATGAAATGCTGCTGCTATAATAAAAAAGTCAGAATGGACTCTTAAGGAGGAGACGGTCAAGCCTGGCTCTGATCTTAATCCCAGCAGGGACACTGACCAAGATGAATGACTGCTCCTCAGAGCCTTTTAAAATATAGAAATTCGCTTGGTGGGTCTGTTAGCCTGAAGCAACAAGGTGCCCCGGGCCATCCATTGACCAGTCCAGTGTCCACAATTTGAGTTTTGTCTTGACATCTGGCTCTGGAGCCTTTATGGTTTTGTAATGGTATGTGGTTTGCTCTCAGAAACAAAAGGGGACCTCCTCAGTTGAGGGCTATCATATAAAGATACAATACATGTGCAATGATATTTATATTTTGGAAAACATATTTGTATCATATTTTGTAAAAATTCAGATTTTTAATATAATCATCATATAATGAACAGAACCTAAAGGAAAACTAGGTAGTAGTTTAACCTTAAACTTGCTGGGAGAATAGAGTCTCTGTTGTTCCTACTCTGGGTAGGCTCCAGACCCACCGTGACCCTGAACTGAATAAGCAGTTACAAACAATGAATGAATGAATGAATGAATGAATGAATGAACTACAGTGAGCCCAGGAGCAAAAATACCAGAAGACAAATACAGTGTTTCTTTAAAGAGCCACATCAGTGGCTGTTAAACTGTGTAAAAATCTGTTGTTAGAAGTTGTGACATATATTCCAGCCGATCGTGAAGGATATAAACATCTAAAAAATACATTCGCATGGGGTCTTGATATCCAGAATTTCTGTGTATGGAGGACAAATAAAGTGGATGAGATGATTAAAGGCTTATTTTTTGCTCTTTTGGCCAGGTTCTGTTCCACTCCCTAAAGCTTGCTGCATGTGCATTTGTGTATGTGTGTGTGTGTGTGTGTGTGTGTGTGTATTCACTGCTAAAGAGAGGTTAAATGAAGTCTTTGCTGCTGTTGTCCTGTCACATGAATTTAAAAAAATGCTAAAAGGAGATTTCTAACAAAGAGTCCTTGGAAAGAGAGATGTCAACATCACACAACTATGAACATAAACCGTCAGCAGAACAAAAGATTAACTACAGGATCATGTTTTGTTACCTGTTTTTTCACTACCTTTGAACTTCAAAGCTTGCATCTTTAAGAAAGAAGAGAAAGAATATTCAATTCATAACGGAATTAACTTCTTCTAGGTCACTGCTGTTAAGCAGAGGTCAGTGTGGTGGTCAGCTCAGGATGAGGCTCTCTGCTCAGGGACACAGCAGCAGCAGCAGGATGGCATCAGTTGGAACTAAAACCCTTTTTGGTTCAGCGCCAGGATCGAAGGTGGCCAGTTTGTGATGGCCAGGTGGTGTGTGGGCAGCGTCCAGCATTGGACTGTGATTCCCAACTCATTTCAGTCACAACAACACTCTCTCAGTGTGATCCAGACTGTATATAAGACCAGTCTGTACTCGCTGCAGTCTAATCCTTCACAATTCAGTACACATTTCATCAATACGATTAAAAACAGCACATAAGCAGTGACATTAGTATATTGTAATGAAAATGGAGAAAGCTTCAGTTATGTTTCGTTTAAACGTAACTTGCTTCCTAATTTATTGTAAATTGTAAATATTTTAAAGTGTTTGGCCTTTAGTTCATCTCCTGAAGACCTAACAGTTGGGAGTGCTCACTTTCCTGCGTTTTTCTGTTCCAGATTCTGCTTCCAGGACAGTATGCTCTTCTCTTCATCCCAGTCTCTGTGGCTGGTGTCTCACCTGAAGTCAGCGGTCCGAAGGTGACCACCTAAGCACCACAGCCCCAGCGCTGCACGGTCAGTCACTTGGGTTCACTGTATTCATATATTTCACACATTACACTCACTGTCTACTTTTATTGTACACATAATCTGCTCTTATTACACTTACCATAGACTAGAGAGGTTGTGTGTGTGTGTCTTTAGAACCTCTACAGATGTTTGGTCATATAATGGCTACATAGGGTGATGGATGAATGGATAGATGGATTCCTAAGGGGCAGGTCAACTACGTGAATATTAAACTTAAGTATATGAAGTAAATCATAAAATGACACAGGCCATATTCATCCAATGCAAGGTAAAAGTGCAAGGCATGAATCATCAAACAACGAATCAAACACTGACTGTTTTCCAAGTTCAGTTGAACAGTACTATTCCCTCTTAATCTCCTTACATTTCTTCTCTGGAGACATAGATAATGTGTGACATTAACCTCTCTCCATAATGTTTACACACTTTTAATGCCATGAATTAGATCTGGTTCTGTTTTGTTTTTATCATAACTTTGCGAGCTATTACCAAGGTTACGCTTCGTGACTTTCATTTGAGAGAAGAGAGAGACCCACACTGCGTACAGTGTAAACAAATAAACACAGCGCTTTATAAATCAAATCAAATAAATAGCTACATAATCAAGTTTACTTCAAGCGCATAAAAGCAAGAGAGAAGCATATGTGTCTAAGAGTGTTGAAATGGTTCAAACTTACCTTGCTGGAGTATATTTATCCCCCGTCCCCACTCGCCCACTGGCCTGTGCCTGCATTGTGCTTTAATGTTTCGAACCTGAGCACAATTAGGTCATCTGACAGTGGTTTTAATTTGAATAAAGGTGCTTTCTTGCAGCACAGTGAACTTTAGGATTTTATTCTGTGAATTGTTTGGAGTCGGTTTGTCGACAGAGACTCTTGATTCATCAATTATGCTCTACAGGAATTCTTCTTTAATCCTACTGCACAGATAAGGTTTTTATGAGAGGCAAATAGTCATGAATTTTGCCAAATATCTCAACACACACTTCCATCAAACCCTGCCCCTCAGCAGTAGACCCTGTATAAGTGTCTATGAGGAGACCAAAGTGACCCCTTTGCTGCTAGGTGTGTACAGTGAGTATCAGAGCTTTGAGATTACTTTCAAGTCTCATGCCTGGGCACAGTTAGAGCTCATGTGAACTGATGTGTACTCTACCTGAATTCAAAAGAATGATGCCCGGGTTCACCTTGTTCAAGTAGTCCCAGGCACTGCATGGAACCTACTTGACTCGACTCGCCTCTTTTGCTTTTCCACTGGCCAAATCTGGCACCTGGTCCGTGGAACAAGCCAAGTATGTACTAAATGTGATGTGTAAAACCTTGCAGAGTGCTGATTGGTCAGAGAGACCTGTCAATAGCCGTGAAATTCGGAGCTACATCACAAATTAGTCTCTAGTTACAGCAGCCATCACATTTGTTTTTATCCGACTTACAACGGCAACTTGTGAAATTATGATGTGGCACTTCAAATGGTCCTTCAATCGGTGGCCAACAAAAAACTATAGAAAAAAGCAGGATGTGCAACAACAGAAGCTCTGTGAGAACTGGGGTGCAGAGCCGTGTTCAGTCCAAAAAACAAAAACAACACACGAATACACAATGAGTAAACAGCGCCTAACATTACTGCTGGTGTTGTTGTGGTTTTCAAATCCTGTGGTTCCTATTAGAGACAGGGTTTTGTGATGTCACCGGCTCCATTTTGTGGGGTAGCTGTGGTAGTGGAAAAGTGATCAGGGAAAAGCGAGTCGAGCCAATCCCATCGTATTCAGTGGAAAAGCACCAAAGCTGGACCATGGGGGTCAAACGTGCCTGGGCAAGTACGTATTGCCAAGTGTGAGTACACCCTGAGGTTTACTTGGATTGAGATTTTTTTTTTTCACTGAGATGTTTCACTGTTCACTGTTTGTTGCTGAATTAGCATCTCATTCTGATTTTCCTCCATGATCAAAGCAAAGAAACCTTCACACACTGTACCCTTTTCTGTAAACTTGGCTAGTCATGGCTCTCTTACTGACCAACGTTTGTTATTAGCTTTTAAAGCAGTAGCTCATGTTGATGTGACCCACAGGAAAGATGATGAAGAAAGTTGAAAGGACTGCTGTTGGTGTTTGGTGTGGAGGGTGCTTTTTACGAATGAAGATCAGCTCCGGAGTGTGATCTTTTCAGCCTAATGTCACATACAGGACACATTCAAACATAATGTGAACCTATTAAACCAGACAATTGGATGTGTGTAATAAGTCACAGTTGGTCCACTTATAGCATGAATGTAGCCTGAATGACTTGTAAAGGCTGCAGTTAACACGGTGTTTACTGGCTCTGTGAGAGTTCATACTGTCATCTTACATCAGCAGAGTCTGCCTTTCTTCATGTAATCATCAGGTGTATCGGATCTATGAGTCATTTCAAGCAACTGACCAACACACCAACGCACCTTCAGAATACCAGACAGAAGCATTATGAGTGCGGTCAGCCTGGATGGGTAGATGGATGGATGAGGGATGGATTGATAGCTGTATGTATGGACACATAGCTAGATAAATTGGTGAAAGTCTTTAAAATCTTCAGAACATTAAAATCTACACTGGTTCACATTAACAGCAACAGTGGACAGGAATGTGTCCACTTGGTAATTAGTTCTGCGTGGGCTCTGGAGTGATCAGCACAGTGAGGAACTCTTTAGTTCTTAATTAAAGTGCTGTCACAGACAGGGAGAGAGTGGAACATCCATCAAAACCACCCACTGCCAACATTACTATATAACACCACAGCACACTGGATCTTTTCTTGAGAAGAAAAGAACTTGTGCTTATGTGGGAAGGGATTACTCTCATTAATATTGATATCTCTATGGATTATCAATAGATTTTAAAACATTTCTGTGTGGATTCGATGGCACATAAATGTTATGCTGCTCAATTACTTTAAATGCATAAATTATTTAATTATGTTTGAATACATGAATGTTTTAAGGTGTAATTCTCATGAAGTAAATAATCAAACTGCTTTGTAGTCAGCTGAATGAACCAGTTTATGCTCCATAGAGCAGGTCACCCACATGGGGCATTCATTCATTCATTATCTGTAACTGCTTATCCAGTTCAGGGTCGCGGTGAGTCCAGAGCCTACCCGGAATCATTGGGCGCAAGGTGGGAATACACCCTGGAGGGGGCGCCAGTCCTTCACAGGGTAACACACACACTCGCTCACATCTACGGACACTTTTGAGTCACCAATGCACCTACCAACGTGTGTTTTTGGACTGTGGGAGGAAACCCATGCAAACACAGGGAGAACACACCAACTCCTCACAGACAGTCACCTGAGGCGGGACTTGAACCCACAACCTCAAGGTCCCTGGAGCCGTGTGATTGCGACACTGCGCCACCGTGCCACCCTCCACATGGGGTAGCCATGTTTAAAATATGTTTATTACAGAATTTCTAACTCATCCAGACCTCTAGGTGTCAGTAAAACAACTGTTTTGTAATGTGAAAAATGACTGGGTGGCTCCTTCTTGTTTTAAAGGTGTTATTTTAATTCACAGAGCTCATAAACTGGGAGTCTGGCTCTACATTCAGTCAGGTCCAAGCCTGAAACAAATGGATGTCCTGGGGTTCGTGAGGGAAAAAAATCTGTTCTGAGTTTAATTTAGAAAAAGAATCACATTTCATTTGCAATATTGGTGAAGAAATAAATGTAATGAGATATTTTCCCCAAATAATACTAAGGGCAGCCCTGTTTGCCTCCTGGTCTTATTGGCCAAACTCGTTTCCCCTGCTCATGTTTACAGGGTGTTGATTTAAAGGAATTGGGTTTTATGAAGTGAATTGAAATTGGCCGGGGTTTATCCCATCTCTATTCCCCAGATGAACCTGCTGTGTCACAAAAAATTTCAGGGAATTTCACTCCCACGCAAATTGAAACACGAAATATAACGTGGATTATGAAACGGTGCTGACTGCAGACTGACCACTCAGACGGTCTAAACTGTGTCCCAAATTATTCTGTCTTCCTGTCTGTTTCTGCCCTAATCTTCTGATCGGTTCAGTTCATTTACAGCCACTTCACAGGCGCTGTGTTATCAGGTCTTTTTCTATCTTTCTCTTTTCCTTCTCTCTGTCTCTCACTGTCCCTCTTGCCCTTTCCTCTGTCTGTCTCTCTTTCTCTTGTGTTCTCTCACTCTTTTGCCTCTTTCCATCTGTCTCTTGCTGTCTTTCGCTCTCTTTTCCCTCTGTCTGTCCCATTCTCTCTTCTTCCTCTTACTCTATCTCACTCTTTTCCCTCTCCTCCCTCTCAGTCTCTTTATTTTGCTTTCTCTCACTCTTTCCCCATCTGTCTCTCCCTTTCTCTTTCCTCGCTCTCTCACTCTTTTCCCTCTCTCCATCTCTCCCTTCCTGTCACCTCTCTCTCCCTCTCATTTTCTTTTTCCCTTGCTTTCACCTCCCTCTCTCTCCATTTCTCTTACTTCCCCCTCTTGCTCTTTCCCCCCTCTGTCTCTCATTTTCCCTCTCCTCCATCTTTCTCACTCACTCTTTTATCATCTCTTCTTCATGTCTCTCTCTTTCTCTTGCTGTCTCTTGCTCTCTGTCTGCCTCACTTCTCCTCTCTTTCTCTTGCCTCAGATAACCCTGTCCTTTACTCTGACACCCCCCCCCCCCCACTTGCTCCTTTCAGTTAAAGTTCTATTCATTTTTTCCAGTGTTATTTATTTCTCTGCTGTCCTCTCATTTTGTCGTCCAGTGTCGTGTCTCGGCTGTCACCCGGCCAGTTCTCCTGACACTCCTCTCGGGGCTGCTGGAGAGCAGATCTGTGCAGTATGAAGTGTCAGTTGTGCCGTAGTGAGGGTTGGTGGCAGTTGAGTGTGGGCATGAATATCAGACACGTCGTGCGAAGGGAATAAAATCTTTGCATTTCTCCCTCTTTCTTTTCTCTTAAACTGCTTTCAGAACCCAGCAGTCAACATGTGGCCCCCTGCTGTCTCTTGTGTGTGTGTGTGTGTGTGTGTGTTTGCCATCCCAAATTTACTGGATAAATCTACATTACTAGCGAAAGCAGTTCCATTGCTTCAAGGGCTATACACCCTTCTACCTGACACTTGGCATTGAGCAGGTTGACCCTAGACTCATGTGTGGCTGCTCAGGTGTATTTCTCATTTAATTTGTGAGAGAAAAGTAGAGAAACAGACAGGGAGAGTTTTAATGGGCTGCTTGTTTAAGCTGTAAGCATCAGTCACAATGAAAGGCTTCTGTGTGTGTGTGTGTTATGATATGAATTCATTTGCTGTTATGATTTATTCGTTTGTTTCTCATTTTCGTCAGGGTTCGTTTGCTAACTGTGTCATTTGAAGCTTTGATTGACAGCGTGATTAGATCCCAATTTCAGACCTTCTCTCATAATTTATATCTATTCTGAGAAGATGAGACTTTGATTCCTGTCTCTGTCTCTCACTCTTTTGGCCTTTCTGGGGCAAGGACAGTGGAGTTCATTTTGTGCCAAAAGATTTACACAAAATAATAAAATCTGCAAACAATTTTCTAAGAAAAAAAACAAACAAACAAAAAAAGATACTTGAATAAATTAATTTTCTTTGTAGTTATTTGATATTTATTTTCATTTGCCTGTCATTTATTTCATTTTCATTTATTGTGGGCTTCATTCACGCTTCAGAGTCTCGGTAGGTCCAGTCTGGGTGCAACACGCCCTGAAGGGGCACCAATCCTTCACAGGGTGACACACACTCACACATTCACACCTATGGACACTGTTGAGTTTCCAATCCACCTACCAACGTGTGTTTTGGACCGTGGGAGGAAACCCACGCAGACACGAGGAGAACACACCAAAGCGGGACTTGAACCCACAACCTCCAGGTCCCTGGAGCTGTGTGACTGCGACACTACCTGCTGCACCACCCATGTTGAATAATAAATCATGAAGTATTTTCATGTGCCATAGTTATGCCCAAGGACATTTATATGGGCACCTCCTATTTTATCTCTCATTTATAATGCAAAGTGATTTGAATTTGTATGAATAACTAAACACTAATGTTACATGAGATGAAGTGAAGCCAAAGCAAAAATAAACCCCCTCTGTAACATTAATAATCAAGAATAACCAAGACCCATCCTGAAGTTTATCCACTTCTTGCTGAAGTTTTCCATTCCACCTTCAGAAGTAAAGCAATTACACTCAGGGTTCTTTACTCACTACAAATCACCCTTAACACTACTAAAGCTACTTTTTACAAATGAGCATTTAATTTACTGAAGGAACAACACTTTACAGTCTTAAAGCAACTCTTGTCTTAGTTGTACCTTATAGAATATTATGATTTTTTAAATGTTGTAATTTGTCTAGGGCATCTTTTGACACTAATCTGATCTCATGTGAGACAAAAATGTATTACTGTTTCTTTAGCAGACACATATGAATATAACTGCCATTAAAAAAACTGAGCTATTTAAAGAGAGCAGGGAATTTGTTTGAGTTATCAGCCCCAGCCCATGCATTAAGTCATGCCAAGAAATAATTTCCCCACACTGTGCTTGGGTACAATCAAATGGCTTTGCATATTCAACTGCAAAGAAGAGATTCCAGGAGCTGAATTAATAAATGTATTGTAGTTGATGGTGTGGACCTTTAGGGTGAGTTTAACTGGGCCACTGAGGATGTTTAGTCACTCAAATAATCTTTTTTTGGAGAAGAATATTCCTGTACATGTGGAGAGCTGGAGGCAGACAGATGTGAAAGTCATATTTATTAGGATAAATTAAAAGACCACAGGCATTGTTCATAATGCAGTTTACCCTGTGCATCTAAGCATTTAAGGATGCCCGTAATAACCAGTGAATTCCACTATTTTAGGGTGCACCTATTAGAAGCAAAGATATTCACAATGTGCACAGCTGTATAATCTATACGTAACCCTACCTAATTCCAAGTGTTTGCCTAAAGAGTGTAAAACCCCCAGCTTTAGAGTGTTGGAGCTACATCCAGTGTCTTTGGAATGACTGTGTCTGTGGTGTTTGTGATCAAGAACTAATCATCCTTTATCAGTACCGAACCTCACTGATGTTCTTGGGACTGAATACCAGCAAATCCTCACTGAGATTTCCCAGGATCCAGTGTAAAGAATTTCCTGAAGGGTCGAAGCTGTTATTGCTGCAAAAAGGGCCAAACTACTGACTGATGATCTTAATTACAGAGGAAATTCAGATGTACAGGTTGTCCAAGAAGTTAGCCTTGTAATGTTTTTCCAGGTGGCCAACCTGTATGACTGTTGTTATAGATTAGCTGAGTTAGAAAAAGAAAATAAAAAATCTTTTAACTCAAAGAAAGTACTTCTCTTTAACTCTACTATTTTAATTTTTAATAATTGAAATTAATAAATGAAATTAAATAATGTGATTTCATGTTTGTATTATTGTTTTCATTGTTTATGCAGTGGAAAATCAACATCCTTTCTTTGGGTGTGTTCATAAACCTCAGTATGGAAAATCTCACTTGGATCCTTGTTGTTGGACTGGTGTGTGTGTGTGTGTGTGTGTGCGCGCGAGTAACGTGTGTACGAAGGTGTCCTATAACTCAAACACAGTACAGACGACAGAAACTTTCACATAACTTCTTGCCTCAGCAGAGAAGTGGAAAATGACAAAGAACAAAGCAAGTTTCCCTCTTAATTTCATGGAACTTGTTCCATTCACTATTGCCTTCTGGAAGTTTCCTAACGCACACTGTTCAGACATACACACACACACACACACACACACACACACTGCCTGACTCACTGCTGTGTCCTGCAGCAGCTTCAGTCACGATCTAAGGACGCTTTCTCTGCTTTTCATCCCTGCTGTGACAGCTTTTTGACAGCAGTAGTGTAAACCACATCAACAAAAAGCGTATAATACAATAAATATCAACAATCAGCGCTGGGGAAATATACAGTAAGGTCCAAAGGTCTAAGACCACTAGCCAACATGCCTCTGTCTTGCATTCCTTTCTCTTTTTTGTCAGTTTTCTGATAAACGAGTTCCCAACTTCATATGTACAGGGTCTCCATACTCGTATTTTGTTCCTTGGAATTTACACAGAGATTTCTGCAGATTCCCAGATTCTTTTGATGATATTTGATGAACTTTTGAAGGAGAAATATCTAAAATCCCCTGCTCCTACACATTGCACATTAACATTTGGGTCATTTGTTGATCCATTATTTTGGCAAAGAACATTTTCCAAACATTTCAAGTGTACAATTGACACTATTAAAATTCAACTTTTTCTGCCTTTAATAAAGGAACTGTAAGTAGTATTTTTACTATTGTATTGGAGAGAATAGAGCCTCTGTTGTGGCTCAGCACTGCAGAAACTGCACTGTGTAACGTTGGGGGAGGGTAGGAATTGCATTTGATGATTCAAGTATCCTAACAGTTAAAACTTGTATTGATGCTGCAATTGAATGATGTCTAATATTTGAACAGTTGGTGACTCAAAATGGCTTGGTTTGTTTTATAGAATGTCTCAAATGTTCCCTTTTATGTGTGTTTTTTAGAACATTTACTGTTAT
Organism: Hoplias malabaricus; assembly: GCF_029633855.1. Classification (NCBI taxonomy): domain Eukaryota; kingdom Metazoa; phylum Chordata; class Actinopteri; order Characiformes; family Erythrinidae; genus Hoplias; species Hoplias malabaricus. The sequence goes on from NC_089800.1 coordinate 68,246,763, forward strand.
GTAAGTCATGTATTTTGACCAAGGTTGCCAACACCTTTGCACACAACCGTATATAAAAATCTAACAGCAGGTTTATCTTTTGCCCAGTGTAGTGTATGCAGTGTAAAACTGGACAGGTGTTTTCAGCTGATACGAATGCACTTGCTGCTCCATTCAGAGGTGGCAATATTGTCCTTCGTCACCACTGCTGTTTGCTGCTGCTGAAATTGATTCACATTCTTCCACTTGGCTGGGAACTGGTGCCCATATTGTGTTCGTTCTCTCTCTTTCTCTCTTTCATTCACTCAATCCACTTGTGTCTGCTTTGTCCACAGACTTTGGCTCGCTTAAAGCTGCAGGTGTTGAGCCTGAGATTGGTGAGTTTGGGAAGTTCTAGTGAAGGAAGTCTCTCGATAAACTTGTCATTGAATTTCTCTTTTTCGCTCTCTCTCTCTTAGTTCAGCTTACAAAGATCCTTTATTCTCTTCTTTATTGCGAGGTGTTCAACCTTTCCCTCGTTCTTTTCCCAGTGTCCCTCTAGTGCCTCAGGTTTTTCTGCCTTAGTGTTTCGTCAGAAGAGTAAGGTCTTAGGTAATTAAGGCAAAGTGTTTCTGGGTTTTTCGAGTGCAGCCTCTTACCTGGAGCAGTCTTTTGATCCTCTACTCATATGACAGCATAAGATTCAACTAAATTACACTGTGGTTGTTCAAAGTGCATTTACACATTGTGCTCCAGGTGAAATCTGACTGGTCAGACAGCGCAGTGACAGAGGGTGTTACAGAAATCTTTAACAAATTGTAAAAACATGTGAAAAGTCCAGGTTTGAGAAGTGGACAAGCACAATGGACATACACTATAGGAGCAGAAATATTGGGACACCTACTAATTTCACCTACACCTAAATTCTAAATCCATAGGCATTAATATGGAGCAGGTTCCTCGCATCTATAACAGCTTTCACTCTTCTGGGAGTCATTCTATGAGATTTTGGTGCATGTCTGTGGGAATTTTTGTGAAGTAATCCAAAAGAGAATTTGTAAGGCCCAACACTCAGGGCTCTGTGTGGGCAAGTCCTGTTTTTCCACACCAAATTCACCCAACCTTGCCTTTATGGATCTTGCTTTGTGCACTGGGGCACAGTCACGCTGGAACAGAAAAGGGCCTTCCCTAAATTGTTTACACAAAGTTGGAAGCCATGTAGTTGTCCAAAATATCTTGGTATGCTGAAGCATTACATTTTCACTGAAACTAAAGGGACTAGGCCAACCCACGAACAACAACGCCATAGCATTATCCTCCCTCAACCAAAGGGCATAAGGCAATTTGGCAAATAAAATTCTACTGGTATTCGCCAAACCCACATCACTCATCAGACTACCAGGTAAAGGGGCATGACTCTTTAGTCCACACAGATTGTGTTCTGATATTAGATTTTGAACTCTGCAGTTGCTGTGGTTCCTAGATATTTCCAATTTTCAGCAATACCACTTATAGCCTTTTCTGGAATATCTGGAAGGGAAGAAATTTCACAAACGTACTTTTTGCAATAGTGTCATCCAATTATAGCACCACACCTGAAAGCAGTGAGCTCTGTAGGATGACCCACTCTTCGACAAATGTTTGTAAAGGCAGACTGCATTATCTGTTACTTGATTTTATACACCTTTGGCAAAGGGACTAAAAGAAACATTTGAATTCTGTGATTAGGAGGTGTGTCCCAATATTTTTGTCCACATTGCGTTTTAGGTGATTTAGTACCAGTGTGGATTTATGGTCTTATGCATAATTATTGGCTCAAATAAGTAATGCTCGAATAACTTCAGATGGTTTTCTACCGTAAACGTCTCACCTGAAACTTCTACCTGAAACTTCTGAACTTTCTGAATTCTGATAAAATAAAACATTCATTATCTGTAACTGCTTATCAAGTTCAGGGTCGCGGTGGGTCCAGAGCCTACCTGGAATCATTGGACGCAAGGCAGGAATACACCCTGGACTGGGTGCCAGTCCTTCACAGGGCAACACACACACTCACACCTACAAACACTTTTGAGTTGCCAATCCACCTACCAACGTGTGTTTTTGGGAGGAAACCAGAAACCCACGCGGACACGAGGAGAACACACCAAACTCCTCACAGACAGTCACCTGGAGCGGGACTCGAACACACAACCTCCAGGTCCCTGGAGCTGTGTGATTGTGACACTACCTGCTGCCCCACCTGAAAATAAAACATATAAAATTGTATTTTCACGAAATCCCAGTCTGGGAGTCCCAATAAAACATAATTGGACTTACCCTACCTTGGCGAGTAGTACAGCCCTGCCTCTACAATGTCACTCAGCACAATGAGTGTTTTTTAGATACAAAGTTCCTCTATAACCCATCTGTATTCACAATGTTAAAAAAAAGTGTTTTTATGGGTTTGATATAAACAAAACTAAGGTGAACTATAATTTTACAAATCATATCTGTCTTATGAAGGTGGTGTTCAGCAAACAAAAACAAACTTTGTACTGCCAGCCACGTAAGCATAGGTTTTTTTTGTGCTGTCCGTTTATTCCAGCAAAGCTAGATACAGTGACAAAGTTTATATAACTTTACTGTGAGCTGAATATAACTTCCACTATCTGCTGCTAGCCTTGGGCGTCACTTTGTTTTGGAAAGAGGACGATGATATGCTGTAAAAAAAAAATGGCATGAAACGTGGTGTGATGTATGAGAAACAGATCCACAATAACACTGTTGCAAATAGATGCAATATTTTCACCAGACTGAGCTTTCACACCACTTTCATAAAGTGAAGGAAACAAGAGAAAAGGTTTTTTAAAACTGACAGGGACGGATTTGGTCATCTTTGACAATATCTTTTGGATAAAAGGCCTTTAAACAGATGAATTTCAGCAGAAAAGCTGTATGAATTATAGAGTGCACTACAGATTTGTCAACAACCATTATAATTTGTGATTTCCTCAATTAAAGATGGCACCTGTTGTGGACTTCAAGTTTACTTATGAACCTTGTATAATCTCATATCATGACATGAAATGGGGCACTCAGGAGCTTAAGGTCAATACACTCAATGCTGACTGTTGTGTAGAGGATGATAAGGCCACCCGGCACCTGTGCGTTCTCTGGAGCAATATTTGTTAACCAGAGCTACATCATACAAATAAATAATGACATAAATCATTTTAAACATGTCTTCCTCTCATGGGTGACCCACTATATGGAGCATTGATATGTTCATCTCATCTGAGTAACTGCAAAAACCATAAATACATTTTAAAATGTGAAAATGACTGATTGCTTTTTTGAAATCAGTAATATCTGAACATAGACCTTTGAATGTCTTGTTGATGATAATAACCCTACACTCTATCCGAGAGAAACTCAGCAGTTTTCTGGCTATCACTTCCATCTATCCGGCATCCATAACACACACAGATACACAGATACACATATACATATAGATGAGGGGAAAACCTTCAAAGATCTCTCTTCAAAGAGAGTGGCCCTGTGCTGAGCTCTTTGATACGGCGAAGGGAAATGCAGCTATATTGGGATCTTCAGTGCCACTCAAGAGTTTTTCTGTAGAAAAACCTCAAGCTTTTTTCATTTTTAGACATTGACCTGATGACATCTTTCTCACCGTTCTTAAGTTGTTTCTAGCTAGAGCTGTCACATATGGCCACCTCCCGCCCACAACACACACACACATACACACGCGCACTTTTAATCTTGCTATTCCCATACAGACCATAAAATCATGCTGAGATATTAGAATAAATTTGAATTTATTGCAGTGTGGTTTGGTATAAATTCACTTATGGTCCCACCTGGGCCTATCTCACACTTGGAATCACATTGCAAATAATAAGCGTAGCAACAGTATAAATATAAATATATATATATATATATATGTATGTGTGTGTGTGTATTTATAAATAGTCTACATAGCAGCTGGATGTGTATGTCTATTGTGCTTATATTGTTCCTAATAAATCACTTATTTCCATCTCAAAGTAAATTCATGCCACACTCCTCTGGGTCCTTAGGAGATAGGAACTAATTAAAACAACCCAGAAATTGGAATGAAACTGCCGTCCTAACAGTCCCCTTCGCTTGTTTCCATAACCCAATCTCTTGCTGTGTAAAACAATGGAAAATCCTCATCCCTTTCTCTTTCACATATCTGCCATTTCACACTTCATCCCAGGGGGCTGTCTGAAAAGAGACACACATTTTACTTCATTTGCCCTTTACTGCAGTTCGCATCTCCAAAATGGTCACTTTACAAGATAAAAACTTTCTTCTTTGTGAAAGTAGTTGAAGTCATTTTAAGTCTGAGTCAAGTCTAAGGAATTTTCCCCAAATATAAACACGTTGTAAATACTTTTTTAAATTTGTGAATTCACTGTATAATTTCCACAGAAAAACCCAACAAGAAATGTGGTGCACTTGAGCATTTTTATGTGCACCTAATGTGACTATGTCCAGTGCCAAGTGTCAGGTAGAGGAGAACAAAGCTCCCCCAGTACTGGACAGAGTGATCTATTTCAAGCGTTTATTTCTTTTAATGTTGATGATTATGGCTTACAGCCAATGAAAACCCTAAAGTCATTATCTCAGAAAATTAGAATAATCAACACAAAACACCTGCAAAGGTTTCCTAAGTCTTTAAAATAGTCCCTTAGTCTAGTTCAGTAGGCTATACAATCATGGGGGAAGACTGCTGACTTGACAGATGTCCAGAGGGCTGTCATTGACACCTTCCTGCTGTTTCCAAGCATATTAGCAGAAAGTTAAATGGAAGGAAAAGGGTGCACAAGCAACAGGGATAGCCACAGCATATTTCAGTCCAGAAAAGGCCATTAAAAAATTTGGGGGAGATTCATAGGGAGTGGACTCCTGCTGGAGTCAATACTTCCACCACACAGAGACGTATCCAGGACATGGGCCACAACTGTTGTATTCCTTGTGTCAATCACCTCATGACCCAGAGACAACGGCAGAAGGGTCTTACCTGAGACAAGGAGAAAAAGGACTGGACTGTTGCTCAGTGTCCAAAGTCTTCTTTACAGATGAAAGTAAATTTAGCATTTCATTTGGAAATCAAGGTCCCAGAGTCTCGAGGAAGAGTGGAGAGACACAGAGTCCAAGCTGCTTGAGTCTAGTGTGAAGTGTCCACAATCAGTGATGGTTTGGGAGCCGTGTCATCTGCTGGTGTTGGTACACTGTATCATATGAAGTCCACAGTCAGTGCAATCGTTTACCAGGAAACTTTAAAGCACTTCATGCTTTCCTCAGCAGACAAGCTTTATCAAGATGTGGATATCATTTTCCAGCAGGACTTGGCACCTGTCCACACTGCCAAAGTTACCAATACCTGGTTTAATAACCACAGTAACACTGTGCTTGATTGGCCAGCAAACTCCCCTGACCTCATCAAAAGGAAGATGAGAGACACCAGACCCCACAATGCAGATGAGCTGAAGGCCGCTATCAAAACAACCTGTGCTTCCATAACACCACAGCAGTGCCACAGGCTGATCGCCTCCATGCTACGCTGCATTGTTGCAGTAATTCATGCAAAAGGAGCCCGAACAAGTATTGAGTGCATATACTGTACATACTTTTCAGTAGGCCAACATTTCTGTATTAACAATTATGTTTTTAATTGCTCTTATATAATATTAAATTACTAAATTACTGAGATAATGGCTTTTGGGTTTTCATTGGCTGTAAGCCATAATTTTAAATCTGGTGTAAAAACAGAAAGAAAAACAGGCAACATTCAAGATTCAAGAGAAAATAACTTCAGTTCCCAGAAATCAATTGTGCATTTTCCCTCCATTTTCAGGCATTTCCTTCTCAGTTTGAAACACTGCTTCCAATTAGAATGAAGGAAGTCTCAATAGGGAATAATTGAATTTACACAAAGGAGCAATTCATCACTAATGGCCCTTTTATCAATTTTATTATTATTTTCTCTTTTGGCCTGGGCTGATAATTTTGTGCTTGTGTGTGGGCTGTAAACATGTTCTTCTGCTGAATTACTTTCCTTTGTTATTATTTTTTCTATTTCTTGATTTTTTTTCTTTTTGTGCTTGTTTATAAAGAATTTCTATTGAGAGTCAACTTAAAGGCTGAGTATTCTGCTGGAGCCTGGTGTGGGTTGAGGTTTTGAGGCTTTTATGGCTTTATTAATGTATTATAAACCTCGCTTGACAGTTGTTATGACAGCAGATGTCAGGCTAATACCCAAGCAATCTGTCTTCATTTTTTAAGGTGTTTCACAGCTCTTCAGCTGGGATTCACAGAGCTGTTCTCTGACACTCAGATTCCAAAAGGCTTTCTGAATCTAATATCAATCCTTATTATCACTGGTTATATTAGGAAATGAATGCCATTCTATGCTCTGGAGATAGTGGAATTAATTCTGGCTTCGTTAATGACCTAGCATTTAGGAAAGATCAGATTATATTATTAATACCTGAGTGACAGAGAGCACAGAGTGAAAATCAAGTCATTCAGGCAATCTTAAATGATCTCAGTGTCTGATTTTCCAATGAAAGAAGAACAGAAGTGTCTCTAAGTGGTACCTTTACAGGAAAAAGGAGAAATCTTCTTAACTTGTAATAGAAATAAATGTAGCAAAATATCAAATATCAAATTTCAACATGGGTGGCACTGTGACTCAGCAGATAGTGTCAGAGTAACACAGCTCCAGGGACCTGGAGGTTGTGGGTTCAAGTCCCACTCCGTGTGACTGTCTGTGAGGAGTTTGGTGTGTTCTCCTCGTGTCCCATGTGGGTTTCCTCTGGCTGCTCCAGTTTCCTCCCACGGTCCCAAAAACACACCTTGGTAGGTGGATTGGCGACTCAAAAGTGTCCATAAGTGTGTGTTGCCTGTAAAGGACTGGCACCCCTCCTGGGTATGTTCTTGCCTTGTGCCCAATGATTCCGGGTAGGCTCCGGACCCACTGTGACCGTGAACTGGAGAAGCGGTTACAGATAATGAATGAATGAGTGAAATTTTAACATCACCTTAAACAAATATACTGAGCTTAACAATATAGAATATTTATTTGGATACACTGTTCTTACAGAAATCATAACAAAACAATTATGATTTATGGTTAGTGTTTAGGGGAAGTTATTGGGAAGTCCCCTTAATAGAGAGACCTGAGAAAACCAGAGAACAGAACTGCATGACTGGTTTAAATATTGTTGATTTCAGTCTCATGTAAACAAACACAGACATAAACAAAATGGACAATATCGCGATCAGCAAAAATCATTGAGGAAATATCAATTTATTGCATGATTAGTCGATAATGTAATTGTTGTGATGGGCCTAGTGGATTAGTAACCACACTACAATATACCAATAAGTTCTTGAGCTGCACTCCTAACTCTTAATTCTCCTATATCTTTATCAATATTACTATTGTAAGTCACTCTATATTATGACTGAAAGTCGTAAATGTACTTTCATTGTGTTGTGTCAGTCTTTCGTTATGATTCTGTTGGTGAGTTCAATCAAACCGCGCAAAATAAGGAGATGCTTGTCTCAACTAGTCCAGAATTTCCAGAACTTTCCTGGGGTATTTTTAGCAGGTTCCAGCAGAGAGCTCCAACAGTGAAGGAGCTGAAGAGGAGAAATGGGGATGAGAGGGTGGGTGAGCTATTCTAATTGGGTGTAATTCTCTCATACGGCTGTCCAGTGTGATTAAAAACTTCCAGCAGAGAGATGTCCAGCCAGCAGACACATTCCCTCCAGCCAGAGCTGATAACTTTGCTTCTTAAGGTGGCTCTCTGGTTTTTAATATATACATTCATATCTGGATACTGGCTAATAGACTATGTCTTAGGCACCTTTGGTTCTGGGCTTAAATTAAGGGTATGCTAAGTGAAGTATGGCCTAGTCCTGAATTGTTAGAGCTATAGTACTTTGATTAGGGACCAAGACATTTTTCTTCTAATCATTTCTAATTAGTTACCGATAAACCCTGTATGTTTATTTATTAAGCATTTACTGTGTACATAAACTATTTAAGTTTGAATGCTTTATTATAAAACATAAATATATACTGGAGTGATACCACATATAAATATATTAATAGATTTTAGTTTAATAAACAAAACAAAATATGTTTTAATGGTATAACTTAAAGAATAAGATAAGATCATTTTACAGAAGGAAAAAATACAGGGACTTTTGTTTTGATGTGTAAGCCCACCATTTTTCAGCTTGCTGTGGTCTTTGAACTCTGTATATTTTATCATTTACTATATGCATTATGTAATATTTTATTTACTTAAAGTCATGATATAAAATGTCTCAGTATAGCAAATGATATTACAAAAAATTCAAAATATACTTGCCTTTGTAGGCATAACCTGATGTTTTTAGGAAAACAGTAAATTTCGGTACACATTACTTAACTTATTTTAAGGCAACCTGTTTCCTCATTTTTTAAGTAAATTCCACTTATCTGGGCTAAAAAAACAGAACTTGAACTGTACACATACAATATATATCATTAACCAGAAACCATTGCCCAAAAAATGTAAGCTTTTAAGCATCCACACATAGACCTAAGGTCTTCATGCTCAATGAAAAAGTGTCAGTTAAAGGTATTCAAAGCCACCCAGTTTTACAGATGAAGAGTGGAACTGTATTCTATTAAGGGACGGATCCAAATCCTCTTTGTGATGTGTTGGAGTGGTACCTGATGTTATTAATATTTATGTGGCCGAATAAATTTAAATTCTCACAGCAATGTTCTGCCATCTAGTTTAAATCCTTCCCAGAAGAGTAGGAAAGCGTCTCACCACATCTTAATCCCCTTTATTTCTGAGTAAGTGTTGAATAAGCAGGTGGCCACTAACCTTTCCTATCCTGTTGTGAAGGGAAAAGTTATTCCCGTTTGCGAAGGTGTGATGAATGCCAGCAATGGCTACAGAGTTTGTCGTCAGCTTCCAGGCCACTCTCTGATGAAAACTAATGTCTTTCATTTGCAGTGGAACGTCCGTTCGGAGCAAAACGTAAAAACATCCTGACGACCTGAATTGATGATTCTGGCTTTAATTAGTATAGCCTGTTTTAGTGATCACATCAATTCTTTACAGGCTATGCTAATCTATGCCAGAATCAGCAATGCATTTGGGAGTGGACTAAACCCTTCATTCTGTTCACCAGGTTTGGTTTTGTTTTTACTGGTGACATCACAACATGGGAACTGAAGTTCTGTTTATAATTCTTATTTATGTATGTGTTTGTTTATTTTTATACACATGGGTATTAGCAACCTTGTTAATGAAGTGTCATTTATGTGTTAGGTAGTTGATTATGTTATGTTTTGTTATGGAAACCAGTTGTTCTGTTAGAGCTGGTATGTGACTGGGTTAGCAGGGCCATACTCAATGACCACAGTACCAATGTCCAAAATACAACAAAGGCTAAAATATCATTCCTGACACATATGAAACCAGACACCACATCTATTTTAAACTGCTGCTAGCACAATGTCGCTGAACAGCTCAACACACCTGCAGGACACATTACACATTCACATTACAAGCCTCGTTCATCAATTCCGTTTTTTTCCAGATCATATTTGACTAGGGTGACCAGATCTGAGATGGTGAAAAAGAGGACACATCTCCGGGGGTGGAAGACTACTGACGTGCAGACTGACCAATTAAATGTTTACAGAGAAGGTTATCAACCAATAACTGTAGCGCTACAGTCAGACCGTCCAATCAGAAGATTTTAAGCTACTTCACCACGCCCCCTTCTCACTCAAGCGAACCAAACGGAGTAGGGGAGGGCGGGACTAGTTTGTGAACGAAACGCTTCTCGTAATTCTATGTAAGCTCTAGAAAAACAAAATCCCAGACGTTTGTGAAATTCCGACCGGACAAGTCTAAAAAAGAAGACATGTCCGGGTAAAAGAGGACGTCTGGTCACCCTATATTTGACTGTCTGGACGGCTCACATTTGTAAATATAAATGGCTTGTATGAGTCTTGATATGTTTATGCTGCATCACCAAAAACAGAAAACTTTTTTTTTGAGACACCTTATTGTTTTACTGGTAAAACAGACAAGTCATGTGCATTACATTTTTGACAAAAAAGTAAAAAAAAAAAAAAAGGCCTGCTGGCTTGCTTCTACTGCTGCGGCAGAGATTACCTAAATCCCAAATCTCTCCCTGCATCCTATATAGTGCGTACATTAGGTCATAAAATAAAATGTTTTTGCACTTATGTAGTCTGCTGTATGCCAAATTACAAAACTGTTTATAATCCAATTGAAATTGTCTGTGTGTAGTAGTTTTTATAGTCTGTTAACTGCACTATGTAGAGAGTTTGGAGCTATTTGGGATACAGTTCAAGCTTCTCCTCCACCTTGTTTTGCTGTACTGCTGGTGCTGGTTGAGGTTAAGGCTCTAGGCACAAGAGAACAGGCAAAAAAGATGCATGAAATCTGATGTGACTGCTCACATACATGTCACCTGCCCACCAATTGGACATGTATCTGCTCTAGGACCACAATTTGAACATGACTCAAATTCGATTTGACAAAATCAGATTTGACATGTCCACACAGCCCTGAAAACAAATTTCAGGTCACTTCAGCCTGGTAATGTGAACAAAGCCTAACTCAGTTCTGTTATGTTAAAGAGAATGTCTAGATTTGTGAAGAAACACTGTTCTCTGGTTGGTTTACTTTCAGAAGCTCTGTGTCTTTTAAGGTGGAACGCTATGTTTGAGGGGAAAAAAGACATTGTTTGTATGTGGCTGATGTGTAACTTATCTGTATGTTTTTATTCACTGTTATACTGAATTTCTACAGAAACCCATTTGTAATTCAAGTTATTTTGTTTTGTAGCCCTTTAGGTCTGTGATGACTTTCATGTGGTTAGAGCTCTCCCGAATTTAGAGTCATGTACCCACCTTCACCCACCTATGGAGCAGGAACAGAACAATATCCTAATGTCAATTGATGCTTTTTAATGCTTGGCAGTCTCTTCACTGTCTAAAATCCACCCAAAATGCTGCTTTTCTTTAGAACTAAATTAGCTCTAAAGACAGTTCCAGAATATTTGGCTCTGTTTTTCCGATTTGTCAGTTTCAGTAAAAAGAAGTGTGTGCCTGTTTTTGTATTTTGTGTCACTCATGAAAGTCTGAAATAACATTTTGCTCTTCACAAAATAGATAAGAGACAGAGACAAAAGATCAACACGAATTAACTCGGATTCCCAAGGCAGCGGATTATTCCAAAGGTCAAACAGCTCCAAACAGAGCTCAGTAAGACATGTTCAGCAGTGAATCCATCCTGAAATGATTAAGATTTCTCAAAAAAATGGTACTCATATTTTTTACCCATCCATTTTCAAAGACGATTCTAACAGCTCAGTTCTGGCATCTTAGTAAAAGGTCTGTGACCTGTTTCATCAAAATATCAAAGGATCCAACAAATACCAGTTTCAGCACCTGTTCTTTAGATGAGAATGTGCCAGGGCTCAGCGCAAGAGCCCAAGAGTGAGGAACAGATGCCCTTTAATTTTTAGCCATTTTTTCTTTCTTTGTTCTCCATTCTCGTTTTCTCCATATTTATCCAATAACCTTATTTCTCCACGCTCTCCATGTTTTGGTTTTTTAAACTTGCCTTTGTGTTCTCAAATAAACGTGGTAAAATCAGAGAGGCAATTCTAAACTTTCTGCACTCTACATAAGACGTTTTTTTAAAACTTAAGTAAACCATAAAAACTGACAGAGTTGTTTTATTTCACAGAGTGTGGGTTTGTAGTGGCTCCAGATCCTCAAATAAATGTGCTAATGCACCAGTGCATTTACAATAAATGCCCACTATGTAGTGAATTGCGCTATTTTAAGGTTGTTCAGTCTAAATTGAAATGCTTAAAGCAGCTCGGAATCAACTGCATTAGCTTGCTATGATCAGGCTCATGCAGTTATGATCTCATGGACCCCCAGTTACAGAAGGATATGGCATCATTATGGATTGAACTCACAGTTTCCTGACAATTCTTGAATATTTATGAAGTTATTGCTTACCATGTTACAAATCTTCTCCCAGCAGTTTTCACATGAGATATAGTGTTTTTAAAAGCCACAGCTACCCTTTAATATTTTATTTCAAAAGCTTTTCGCCATCTCTCAAGTTCTGATTTTTATAGTAATTGAAAGCTGGTCCCTTTACGTCTTCCTGACGTTTTATATCTCAGTGCTGTCTTTCAGTTGCTTTGAAATATTCAGGTCAAAACTGAAGTGAAAATTTGTTGTTTGGAAAATTTCCACTTGGCCGACTTAACACCTAAACTCTAACCTATATTTTAGGAAGCTGTTACCCTGAAGCTATGAAAAAAGAATGAGAAAATGTGTTAATCAACCAAAAGTTAACTAAGTCTATACTTAAAAAACAGAATGCCGACCTCTGTGATAATGCTGATTTCTGTTATCATTAATATGGAATTTGTAACGGTATGTAGCCACTGAGCTAATGATGTTGCATATGAAAGTTTCTGTCTATTAAGATTAATTACAAAACTTTAAGATATGAAAGAGATTATGTTGAGTGATAACTGCTGAAAAATATTAGGTCGGGCTGTTTGCGCCACATTGTCAGTTTTTGCGTCCCAATATGATTTAGCAAATACCAAAGCTCTGTGAAAATCAGTAACTTTTAATTAAAAATAAATCAGCAGGCTAGTATTTGTCAAAATAATCATCAACTCCTGCTCTAATGTGCTCATACATTATATAAATCCTCACTTTACAGACCAGTTTAGAAACACAAATAAGGTAATATAAGTCATTTTAGGTTGCTGTATATTGCTGAATCATACTGTATCTAAAATTATAGAAAAAGAAAACAGGGCTCTGCATTTGTGGGTGTGTGTTTCTGGTTCTCCTTTCAGACAGATTTTATTCAATGTAGAGGCTGCTCTAATCCTGTGCCCTGAGTAATCACCAATAACCATCACCACAAACTCACTCTGCTTGAGGTATGAGATCATGCGCCCCCTGAGGCATGATATTTGAGGATGCTGTTTGGCTAAATTTATGTTGTTACATGCATATTTTCTCTCAGCGGCTGTTTTTGAGTGGCTGTGATACTGTCATCTAGCCGGACCAGAAAAAGGCCCCTGAAATTTCATCAACTGCAGCAGCACAGCCAGTGGAAACACTGCCCACTAGCAACATAAATGAACAGGAATCTCTTATTCTCAATATATTATATATAATTAACACACCGATCAACCATAACATTATGACCACCTCCTTGTTTCTACACTCACTGTCCATTCTCTCAACTCCTCTGTCCAGAGGAGCACTTTGTAGTTCTATAATTATAAACTGGAGTCCAATTGTTACTCTATGTACATTGTTTGTCCTGTTCTTCAATGGTCAGGACCCCACAGAGCAGGTATGATTTGGATGGGGGATTATTCTTAGAGCTGCAGTGACACTGACCTGTGGTGGTGTGTTAGTGTGTGTTGTGATGGTATGAGTGTATCAGACACAGCAGTGCTGCATGATTTGTTATATTACATATTACTTTACTTTTGTGACATACTCATTGCTCATATAACTTGCCAATTTATTGTCATTTATTGCCAAGAAGCATTGTTAAAACAAAGAAATAATCTACCAAACACAAATTTCCTTACTTTTTTGTGCCAAGTTTTTATATTATCACCAGGGAGGCATTGATCAGTTTTGTTTAGATTAAAACTGAGATGACAGAGTAATATTTTCCTCAGCAAATTGTCCCACACAATTAAAAAAATTATAAAACAAAATGCAAGTAAAAATTCATGCAAATCCTTTGTTCATAACCAATTATCCTACCAGCTGTAGGATTGGAACAATAGAAATTATGTGGCTGCTGGTAGGAAGAGAGTGGGGTGGGCCCTATGTGAAGCTCTAATGGATTGGCATAGGATATTTTACATCATATCATGTGTATGATTATAATTACATTTATTTATTTATTTATTTATTTATTGTTACACTTATATAGCACCTTTCTAGATACCCAAGAACGCTTTACAGTCAACACTGCTCAGGCACCATTCCATTCAACACTCAGTCCACACACACACTGGCAAGAAGTGACAGCCAAACGCACACATCATAGTCTCAACCAGGAACGAGCATCCACCTGGAGGACTGCATTGGACAATTGGGCTTCACTTAGGACATAGCGCCAATCCATATGTGGACATACACACATTCACTCATTCACTCCCACACATACAGACATTCATTTACATACACGTTCCCTCAAACCAGGACAGTTATTAGGGAAGCCAGTTCACCTAACCTCCATGTTTTCCGACTGTGGGAGGAGACCGGAGACCCTGGAGGAAACCCACGCAGACACTGGGAGGACATGGAGACTCCACCCAGATATATAAGGCCTTCTGTTCAGATCCTGAAGGCAGGATCAGTAGGAGAACATTCCTGACTTTCCTAGCAATTATTAACAGTAAAGGTAATATAAATAGTTACAACACTACTTGTGGAGCTGCATGATAATTCTCTTAAATGCATTTAACAGTTGCCAGAATTCATTCTGTCTTCTTTGCAGGTCTAGAAGACCCAGAGGGTTCTTCACTGCTAATATGGTACAAAGGTTCTCCCATAATGTTTTCACCAGGAGATTGTTTAAATGAGGTCTTTCCCCTTTCTTGACTCTGGCTGACCGCTCTTGTGTAGTTCAGATAGAGAGAGAGCGAGAGTAAAAAGAGAAAACAGCTAACCGGAACAGAGTGTTATGTCATTAGCAACTACCGCAAAGTAATATTTTCTGCTAAACGGCGAGGTGCTTCTGCTGAAAGGTGAGGAGTGGTAATTCGTGTATCTGACAGGGTCAGTCTTCAGACTTTCTCAGATTAGCAGCATGGGTCAGAGGTCAACCTAGTTGCATGTAGCCCTCAGAAAGTAATTTAACAGAACACTGCTCCCTTGGCAAAGTCATTAGTGCTATCTGATGTTGCGCATCTCTCCCTGGCCTCAACACAAACGACCTTCACCTTCATGGTCAGAGTTGGACAGCATTTCAAACAGAAGCTCAGATATGACTGGTGTTCTGGTGTTCTTGTTTTAACTCAACACCAGGGGTAGACTATAGATATTTTGGGTCCTACATTGACATTTACATTTTTTGCCATGTGGCAGCTTCTTTTATAATTATGTTACAATTTTTGGTTAATGAAGTAATTCCCAAACCTTTTCTGCAGTGCCCCCATTTTGCCATTATATATGGTTTCATTTGGTTGCTGCCCCAACCCCCGGCACAACAGCTCCACACACATTTGAGATGTCCCACACTTTGGAAGCCATAGTCTAATGTAACACTTCCTGCCAGGGTTGTGTGATATTGATTTTAAATTGATGACGATATGCCGAAAAAAAAAAAACTTGAAAGATGTGAGATGTCACTGTTGAATTTTACCTGATATATGTACAACTCAGAGAGCAATGGCACTCAGTCTGCCTTGTTGGTGAATAATTTTAAATCATTAATTTGTTCATTTACAGACCTGAGTGAAGTAATTGTAGCCTGGTAGTTCATAAATGTATCCAGTACTGTAACTTACTCCTGGTCTGTTCAATAGTGCTCACAATTCATACTTTAATATACTGTAGATTTTGCTATAAACTCAGACATTTCTGAGTTTATAGCACAAGTGCTAACAGCTGTGTGAGTAAAGAAAATCATGGTGTAATTGAAATAATCCTAGGTGCTTTTAACAGAAAGAGCTTTGTTCTTTGGGCAGGCATTCAAGTGATTGGCTTAGTCCTATTTGTCCAAAGGATTTATCAGCTGGAACCATCTCAAATGCAAATAAATTAAAGATGTTAATCAAATTATTACTTGACTTTGATGAATGCCCTATTTTATACATCCAAAAGAATCTTTCATAATCTTTTTTGATTGAAAAAACTACATGAGTAGCCTTGGGCCTGGTGGACAGTTCCCAGATCAGTCCAGTCCAGTGACTTTCTGCTGGTATTTGGCATGTGGCGTGAGTGACGTGGCGAAAGGCCGCTGGTGTCTGTAGGCGATGGGCGGACGCAGCTGGTGCTGGATGTGGTGAATGTCGATGCGGCTTGTATCCTCCTGGGCTCCCACCCTCACCGCAGCGGTGCGGAGAAAATTAGCATCCCCCTGCAGCTTTGAAACATGCTATTTGCAGAGTCAGGCCACTGTGAACTGCTGAGAAAGACACATGCTGGGAGTCTTTCTCAGGGACTGTTGGTAGTGAAAGGTGTTCTGGTCAGTAACAGGTGTATACTTGGGATTTACGAGGTGGGGGTGCCTCTGTTTTCAAGGATTGTTCAATAACAGCCCTTAGATTTCAGCAGTGATGTTATGGAAGTGTGCTTAAAACATCTCTATTATGTTCAAAATGAGTACAAACTGTGGAGCAGTGGAACTGTGTTGGAAATAATTATAATTCTATGTTATTACCGCTGAATCCAATCAAATACTCAGAAAAATAGATCATCTAGTATAATTCTTGCAAAAAGAGAAGATATACAAACACCCAGTTATACTATATTTCAATCTTGATCAGCTGAAACAGATGGCAGCCAAGTCGTCTGTCAATAGAAATAAAGGATTTTGCAAAAGTGGTGTATAATAGATATAAATAATTTACATTTCCATCATATTATATTTTAACAAAATCATACAAGAGAGAGAGAGAGAGAGAGAGAGAGAGAGAGAGAGAGAGAGAGAGACTGTTATACAACAGTTAGTTCCAACCAAGTAATTAGATTTAACATGAGACATACCATGAGTGCTGATCTATCCATCCATATTCACTCATTTATAGAAATTGAGCACCATCTACTTATTTTTGTTTGTCTATCCTCATAAAACAGACACAAACACAGAGCACAAATTCTCTACTTTTGACACCAATTTTCAGTAATCCTCAGAGTGACTTCCTCCCATAATTCACTCTTTTTACAAAGCGTAGTGATGTATTAGTGGTTTTTATCAAGTGATGTAAACACAGTGTCGCTACTGTTGAGTTCAGTGGGTAGATTCCATTTTATTTATAGTGAAATCATAATGCTCTCTGTCACACATACACGTGCACAGACAATGTTCCTGTTTTGTCGTCTACCTCAACGAATCCCTCAGTTTAACTACACGCTTAAAAATAATGGTGCTAAACTTTTGGTTTCATAAAGAACCATGTTTTTTTAGAAGCTGTGCCATTTAAAGGTTTAAATATCCATCACTCGATCTTAAGGTTTTATACCCATTTATTAACACCTTTATTTTAAAGAGTGTGGATGGAGCTCCACCACTTCGGAGAACACAGTCCCACTGCTCAACAGCGTAATGCTGGGGGGCTTTATACCACTCTACTAGAGGTGGAAAGTAATGAATAAATGAACATTTACTCACGTTACTGTAACTGAGTAGTTTTTGGTGTACTTGTACTTTTTGAATTAGTTTTTAAAACCTGTAACTTTACTTTTATTTAAGAACATTTTGCTTCAAGTATTGTACTTAACTACATTTTAAATCACATCCGCTACTGTGTAAAAATGTAAATAAAAATGCAAGAAAAAAGTATGCACCAGAAATTACCAGAGTGAATAATGGGCTGGAGAGCAAATCTTCCGCTAAAATCACAATAAATATAGGGTCGGTCAAGTAAATCACCAGTGCAGACCCAACTGAATGCGAAACGCCATCCAATTCTGAGTTGCTCTTGAAAGAAATGAACCCCTGGCCATATTTAAGGGACCATTTAGACAAGTGCAAGAAGTACTTTTGTATTCTATGCGTGTATTAACAAGCTTCACTGAACCCTTTTTGCACGTTTCTCAATTTGAAGTACTATAGCTCTGTATTTAAAAGCACCTGGCTGCAATGACATTATTTTTTTTCTCAAGGGATTCATAAAATGAATAAAATCGTACTAGAAACCTGCTGGTAATGTGTTATTAAACTTATATTTTAGATATTATAGTGTGAACACTGACATATATATAAAATGAATCCTGATATATATGGAATGGACAATGATATACAGTAACAGTTACATGTTTGGACATGCCCGCTCAGGGAGGGTTTTCTTTGTTTTGTGCCATTTTCCACATATTGTGAATGTACAGTACCAGTCAAAAGTTTGGGCTTATCATTCTATGATTTTTCTTTGTTGTTTTTGTTTTTTTTATCTACTGCATTTTAAATGAATGTGGATGACATTAAATCTATGAAGGAACACATGGAATTATGTAGTAAACAAAGTTTTAAATAAACTAGAATATGTTTTGTACTTTAGATTCTTCAAAGTAGCCTCCTTTTGATTTGATGAAAGCTTTGCACACTCTCTCAATCAGCTTCATGAGGTCGTCACCTGGAATGGTTTTGAGTGAACAGCTGTGGCCTCGTCAAGAGTTAATTTGGAGAAATGCTCGCCGCCTTAATGTGTTTGAGACCATAAAAGAGGTACGGCTGGTACACAGTTCTATAGAGTGTATAGCCCTATTCCACCAATGACTAATTAGAATATGTCCAAACTTTTGACTGGTACTGTATATTGAATGGTGCAACAGATAGTGTTGCCATCACACGGCTCCAGGGTCCTGGGTTTGTTAGCTTGTGTCCTGCTCTGAGTGACTGTCTGTGAGGAGTTTGGTGTATATATATGAAGCACATATGATAGATGTCTTCTATGGCTAACACACTGACTAGGCAGCAGTACCTCATAACATACTTCAAAACAACAGAAATATGCCTTTAATAGGATTATGATGTTAAATAGACATTACTTCATGATTATTTTAATAGTCATTTTAATATTCATGCCATGTATAACACACCCAACCCCCACCCAACAGTTAAAAAAGTGACTAAATAACTTTTACTCAGTAAATTTCAAATTCACTACTTTTTACTTTACATGTACATGTTTATAATTGTCATTTTACGTGTACTTGAGTAAAATTTCATCATAGTAAGTAGAATATTTTAGTACAATATTTTAGCACAGGCTTAGAGCATCAAAACCTATTGGTCACTTTCTATTGGACACTTTTCTATGGAGACATAAACAGTGCATGAAGAAGTGAACGTCTGTGTCAGCAGTGGTTGTACAGCAGGCATGTGCACAGATAGACCCTTAGTGGTGCTCAAGCACCTGCCCTGGATGAAAAATGTGCCTTTTCTGCTGGAGCCCAGTTTTTTTCTTCATTAATCAATATTTAAAAATTTTTAAAAATACCCTGTCTGTTATCAGTTCCTCCAAAAGTGTTTTGATATGTGACAGGCATTTATTTGAGTTCTTGTGAGAATTCTGCCCCGATGTGATCCACTGTGATCCCCCTCCTCCTGTTAGTACTCATGCAGTAGGCAAACTGCCGCTACACAATTCTCCTCTGACCTGCAACATCAGACTGGGAGGTAATGACAGTGTTTGTGCTTCCTGACATTTTTTGGTGCAAAATTAACCAAAACACTTAATTATATAATATTATAACGCTGCTGAAAACATTATGTGACTACTGGCCTGAAATTTCCTTGTCCCCAAAAATGTCTGTGCACATGCCCAATGTACTGTACCTTAAAGTAACTTAATTGACTGTTAACAAGGTGTCCACAGACATTTGGACGTGTGGTGTATGTGAAGTTAAATCAAGTACTAGACCTACACATTGGCAAGTCAACCCCTTCAATCAGTCCCATTGCTTTTGCTCAGTTTGCCCCCCTGTGGTAACAGCATTTGAACTGCCTCAATAAATCCAGTTCTACATTTGAAGGTTCCGCTGCATTAATTGCATCATTATCCATCTTTTAAAACCAGGCATGCCATCTGTTGACTTCCAGGCACAGATTTACTCAAGTCTCACATGCTTTAGCTCTGCAACTAAACAAGGGGGCCAAAATTGGCTAAGATTGTCAGTGTCTCTCTGAAGACAAGATGATAAGAGGATCACCAATTCCATCATTGTTGCGCAGAAAGATAGTACAGAAATACCAGAATGGTGTTACCCAGCGTAAAATAGCAAAGACTTTTAAGTTATCATCATCAACTGTGCATAACATCATCAAAAGATTCAGAGAATCTGGAACAATTGCTGTGTGTAAGGGTCAAGGCCGTAAAACTGGATGCTCGTGATCTCCGGGCCCTTAAACGTCACTGCACCTCAAACAGGAATGCAACTGCCAAGGAAAAAACAGAATGGGCTCATGAATACTTCCAGAAAGCATTGTCAGTGAACACAATCCACCGTGCCATCCGCTTTTGCCAGCTGAAACTCTACAGTGCAAAGAGGAAGCCATTTCTAAGCAAGCTCCACAAGCTCAGACGTTTGCACTGGGCCAGGGGGCTTTTAAAATGTGGTGTGGAGTATGGAGTGTGGCAAAATGGAAGACTGTTCTGTGGTCAGATGAGTCACAATTTGAAGTTCTTTATGGAACACTGGGACGCCATGTCATCCGGACCAGAGAGGACAAGAATAACCCAAGTTGTTATCAACGCTCCGTTCAGAAGCCTGCATCACTGATGGTATGGGGTTGCATGATTGCTTGTGGCATGGGCAGCTTGCATGTCTGGAAAGGCACCATTAATGCAGAGAACTATGTTCAGGTTCTAGAACAACATGTGCTCCCATCTAGACGTCATCTCTTTCAGGGAAGACCCTGTATTTTTCAACAAGATAATGCCAGACCACATTCAGCAATCACAACATCATGGCTACGTAGGAGAAGGATCCAGGTACTGAAATGGCCAGCCTGCAGTCCAGATCTTTCACCTATAGAGAACATTTGGCGCATCATAAAGAGGAAGGTGCGACAAAGAAGGCCCAAGATGATTGAACAGTTAGAGGCCTGTATTAGACATGAATGGGAGAGCATTCCTATTTCTAAACTTGAGAAACTGGTCTCCTCTGTCCCCAGACGTCTGAGTGTTGTAAGAAGGGGGGGGGGATGCCACACAGTGGTAAAAAATGGCCTTATCCCAACTTTTTTGGGATTTGTTGACGTTATGAAATTTTGAATTGAAATATTTTTCCCTTAAAATGATACATTCTCTCAGTTTTAATTTTTGATCTGTGATTTGTGTTCTATTCTGAATAAAATATAAGATGTTGGCACCTCCACATCATTGCATTCAGTTTTTATTCACAATTTGTTTAGTGTCCCAACTTTTTTGGAATCCGGTTTGTAAGGTATTTTTGTTTAATTTGTGCTGTAGTTTGAATGTTAGATCCTCTTTTGTAAGTCGCTTTGGATAAAAGCGTCTGCCAAATGCATAAATGTAAATGTATATGCTCTATTGCATATCTCAATTATCAAAAACACAGTATCAATTTTAAGTAATGGTTTACATGCAAAGATTTATGGCAGATAGTGGTTCATTTTGAGTTGTATTTAATCTCCCGACCACTAGAGTGTGCTGTTGTCTTCAGCCATTAGTCACTCCTACCCCATAGTAAACAAGTAACTTAAAACTCTCTGCTAACATTTGCGTTAGCGAACCTGTCCGACAGCATTATCCAAGTATGACTGTATCCAAAAGACCTAGACCGGCTCCTGCAGGGTACAGAGCTAAAGTTTGGGCTTACTTTGGATTCTGCAACAAAGACGACAATACAAACTACATACATGTTCAGTTGGGTTTTGTTTTTTATTTTTTTAGTTTCTTTGTTTTTTTTTTGTTTTTTGTTTTTTTATAAATCCAGCAATTACTTTTATTTTTGAGATAAATATATGTTGGAGGTTACAAGAACTATGCATTTTCTTTTATCAACATCTTGAGACATATACACTGATTCAGATTTTACTATAGTATGTAAACATGTATTGTGATGTGTGTTATATCTCCAGGATTTGGCAATACAGTGCCCTAATAGGCTGTAAATACCCATTATACGCTACACCGACTTGTACAGACTCACTAATCTTTATGTTCAAATTAACCATATACTGTATGTATAGTGTGTCATGTCTTGTGATACTTTAAATATTGTAGTGTCTGGATACTTTTGGACATATAGTGTATATATTAAATTCGACATGTTCTGTATGTACGCTTAGAATTGAACCCCAGTTTCAGATTGATCTGAGCCTCGGGGACGTTATTTGTTTGGATGGAGAGCTTTTCACATTCCTAATTAATGGAATGCTTTCGCAGCTGATCTCACGCTCATGTCACACAGTCTTTGCATCTTTCTCCCTTATCATGAGCTCTGACTGAGAGGCGTATTATGGACTGTAAAGGGGAGAGCGTGCTGTCATTTCAACATCTTTGTTGTTGCATTTCTGCCAATTGCAGCAATTCCTTATTCCTTGTGGTTTTAAAAGAGAGATGTTTAGTGCTTTAGCGCAAATAAAACGCCTCAATGTCTCGGCCCCATGGTGCTTCTGGTGCTTTTCTGAAACTCTCTTGTGTCCTATGTTGTCACTTTGTTTCATCTCAGTACGGCTCTGCTCTCTGATTTCTTAATATTCCTTAATCCTGTTGGTAGGGGTGGGGAATGTGAGGATGTACTGATGCTTTCATGAGAAATAAAATGGCAAACTGATTTTCTGAGTATGTCAAGAGGAAAATTGGAAGTTCAAGATGTGCAAATGTTTTTGGACACCAGTTTGTTACTAGAACCCTTTTAAGAAGGATTAATTCTTGATGTTGGAATCGAAATGTAAGGCAGAAACATTTATGTGGTTAGGTACAAACATTTGATGAACTGAGCAGAGCCTCTAGCTGATGTCTGGCACTGGGCTTGGTAATCTTAAGGACTATTTATGCTTCTGCGTTGACTCTGGGTTGACTGAATGAAGAACCTACATTGTAACCTGCGCAAGTGCCCTATTCTATTGCAAGTGTTTATACTTGTGTGTTGGTTTCGCTCTGCTGTTCCAGCACCAAATCACTAGGGCTGAATCACAAATATCTTCCTCAGTCCTATGTAGTGCACAATGTAGTGGGGTAGTAGGATTGGTTTTATAAAGCTGTAAAGGGCACTATTTAGGAAGTAGAGTGCTGTTTGGGACAGAAAATAGTTTACATGATGTGCTAGGAAATAAACAAATACAACAATGGCTCTTTTTTTCATGTCTTCCTGCTTTTTGTAGGAAGATGTCTGCATATAATTTTCATTCTGTTCAAACCAATGTCTGAGTAAATCTCAGTGAATTTGCTCCTGTCTACAGTCTCTGTAGTGTGGAGAAGAGGAGTTCATATTTCTGGTCTTCTTCAGTTATCTCTCCTAAACTTGATCCATGTTTGTCTGACTGCAGACCAATCACAGTTGTTGTGGTCTGCGTAAAAGTGATGCGTAGTTATATTTCTGGGGAACTGTGTGTGAGGTTAGGGTGTAGGATACAGTGTAGGGTTTTTTGCGTTGATGCAGAACCTATGCGTTGCTTACACCGTAGGTTCAATGCAGAAGCATGTATTGGCCTCCAGAGTCATGTGCAGCTGCTCCAGAGCATCCCATTTTTTGGCGAATCCACTGACTTTTTTTGTTGTTGCTAGGGCAACAAGAGAGACACCCGGGATTGGTCAGTGTGTGTTTTTGTTTTTAATTCTGGGCTATTGCGATGATTCCAACCTGAATCTGTGTATCAGGAACATATCTTCAAACAATCTATGATATGATCTTTTTGAACAATTTCCTCTGTAGTGGACGCCAAGGACCTTTTATGGCTTTGGGTATGTGTGTGTGTGTGTAGATAAGCTAGTAGTGTGAATCACACACACCTTTTGCCAGAACTCAGTTCTCTGGATGAGAACAAATAAGCAGCAGATCTGCCTTCGGTCTCATTGTATTTTCATAACTGGACAGGATCAAGATGCCACTGTAGTGTTTGGCTCTTCGTGGTTCAGCTGTGGCTTTGTGAAAAATGAATGTGAGCATAGTGTTTTGCTTCTTGACCCCACCAACAGCATACTGACCATTTCTGAGTTTTGTCTTGAAGATTGTGTCTCATTGACTGCAGGATATGTCCAATGATCTACAGAAAGTTTAGTGTTTTGACAAAGCCCTTTGTAAACATTGTAAACATATCCTTTGGTTTGACAGAAAGGATTGGTCACTGATTATCTGATTAATGAAATCCTTTTTTGTCACTACTGATGAAGAATATTGTGTGTGTTGCTCTTAAGCTCATAATTCTGTTGTGAAATTGGTTGTACAGTTCAGACTAGCTTGGGCTTTGACATCATGTGAAATAGATCAGTTAGACAAAGAAGTGGTTTAACCTATAACTTCTGCTGTCTAAAACTGTTCCACCAACACACACAAAACATCCATTTCCCCTGCATTTTAATGATTTTTCTGTCTTTGAGAATATAATCAGAGCTATGTGCAGCAGTTCCTCAAATAGTTCAAACCAAATAAACCTCTGAAATACTTTTCTCAAGATTTGTTGGTGGTAGCTTAGCAGTGTTTTCCAGTTCAGTCCTTGGAGACCTAGATGGTCAAGGCACCAAACAATCAAGAATACAGTGTATCTGAATTAGAGCATGTGGATCTTCTGGAGTCCCCAAGATCTGAGTTGGGAGACAGTGCTTTAAGAGGTCATGGATGGCATTTACTGTGCCCTCAAATATGGCAATACACCCTAAATGTACTACATAATTTGAATAAAGTATCAAATCTTGGCCAGTCACAGTCCTGAATGAGATAGACTATTTATTATGAGGGTGGATTATAATGCTTTGTTATATGATACTCTTGTTAAGTTAAAGTATTAACCCTAGCTATTGTTTAACAAAGTAGTAATAAGCAGCTGAATAAAGTATTCTCAATATTCAAGGCCTTGTAAGAGCATTGTATTCTGCTCCATTACTGAAATGCAACCGAAGTTTGGAGATGCTAGCAGGTCCTGGCTATTTAATGAGTTAAGAAACATTTACTTTAAGCTGCTTTAAAATATAAGACCAAAAGTATAAGGTTCCATCAAAGTATGCAGTATGAAATATTCAAAACAAGAGCAAGTCCTGGAACAAACCTTGTAATTATATGGTGAAAAAGTAGCATGAGAGCTCATGTAATCCGCTATGCTCCGGCAGTGTGACTAAAACTGCGGCTAATCCTGTAAACATAAGCTGAGGAGCCACGGTTGGTTGTTTCTCTGTGTGCAAAATGAACCAAACTCTGTTGCAAGCAAGTAACACAAGTGATGATGAGGTAAACAGAGGGATTGTACAGGTTCTGAAATTCCAAAGGTTTAAAGGCTGTAAGGATGTGTATGTAAGGCTCAGCAACGACAGAAAAGACCCTTCCATCCTTCCATCTCATGCCCTCCCTCTCTCTATTTTTGCATTCGCTCCTAGTCACGGCTTGTCTTCCCTGTGGTGACACGCTGATCATCATGCAGTTCACTCAGCTGCATGGTGATGAACGATCGATCCGCTTCTCTGCAAAGGTTTCACTAAAGGCTTGGCTGCCCTGCACAACGTCCATTTTGAGCTGTGTCAGTGCCCACACTGAGCCTGTGCTGCTTCCCTCACAGCATCAGCCTGTCCAGCTCACTCTGCTCCTTTCAGAGACTAGTGCTAATGAGTCTGGAATAGCTCTGTGCACACTCAGACACTGACAGCTTCATGAATCAAGGATATATGTGTCAGTTGAGAAGGTCAGACTTGAGTAGGGGAACAGCTCTAATGACAAGAAGGTGGCGCTATGGGAAGTTGTCCACTGCTCAAGTATGTAGCTTGACTTAATGGTGCATTTGGATAGTTTTCATTTACTTCCATTAACATGTGAAGAACATGGGCACGCTCCATTTATTCCGATATATGGATTGAACTTTATTTGATTTGATTGGTTATAATTGAGGGACAAGCATTATTGCACACTCTGTTGAGTGTTCATAGTTGAGCAGGAGAGTAAATTTAATTTCAGTGTTGCACGGGACAATATACAATAACATTTCTCAAGCAAATCCTGAGAGGAGCCACTAAAGTACTGTGGTTTTAAGGCTACTGATGATATGGTCAACCAGTAATACTAAAAATTGCCTGTAGATGACACACTAAAGGTGGGCATAGAGGCGTGATCTCATTGAAAAGATTCTTAATGAAAAACAAATATGGCATGCTGACAAATAAACCACTTATACAACAGAAAATATCCCAAAATTGCTTAAAATACCTGGACCTGTAAATGGAGGAGTTTCAGGAAAACACTCTGAGGCAAATAGAGGGTTATTGAATTCCTTCGAAGCCTAAAAATAAATTTCTTTTGTATGTAATTAGAACAAATTTTTCAATGCAAATTACAAAATATTCATTCAAATTATATGATTATGTTATGGTGGGGGGCAACTGTATTTCTGTCTCTTTTTAATTTTGATTGAGTATCTTGTCTAGCATATAACAATACTGGTTTAACGGCCTAGAGCACTAACATTTCTCAGTCATCTGTGCATTATGATGAGCACGGTGACTCATTGATTTGTACTTTATTTGCATTGACACACAGTTGCTGACGACATAATAAGATAATATAACTGCTAGTCTACCACGACAAAACGATGGCTCTTCAAAGGTTCTTTAGTAATGAAAATGGATCTATATAGATCCCTGAACATTCCCAAGAAACTTTTGCATGATGAAAGGGTTTTCTTGCATTATATAGATGTTATAGATGGTTCTATATAGTGCCTTTCAGAAAGGGTTCTATATGGTGACAAGAACAGTCTGCATCATAACAATAGATGAACAGTTTTGGTGCCATTATAGAAGCCTTTTCTAAAAGGTTTTATATAGAGGCATCTATAGCACATTCTACATCTACCTGAAAAACCCTTTCATTATTCAAAGAAACCTTTAATCATGCAAAAAGTTCTTTGAATCTTCAGGGTTCTATATAGAACCATTTTCACTATTACAAAACCCCCCTTAGAAAACCATCTATGGAGATCACTACTGCAGCAAAGGAGAACAAATAACCTGTTCATTTTCCTCATTTTAGTAGGACAGTTGGAGAGAAGGTGTACCCAAACCTTTGGACACAGTAAATTCTGAGAGTCTGTTCACACTTAATATCGAATCTGGGACCTCATCTCTACTGAATGGCAGTGCTAGGGTCGGGGGCTTTTCTATCTGTGAAGTGTCATCTGGTCAGGCACATCATCTCCACGGAAGTCAGAGTTAGGGGGAGGTCAGTATTGAGTCACCAATTTCTCTGTCCACATGAATTGAGGGAAAGTTCCATCTGTCCAGTGAGAAGATGAAAAGTAATGCTGTCGAGCAGCAGGTGCCAGTCCGCCTGCTAAGCTGCACAGCAGCAGTTTCCACAAGTAACAGATTGTCTATATGATACTCAGCATCCACACGTTAGTTATATATTAACATTTCAGCACAAATCATAATACACCCATGTCTCACCTCTCCACGTTCACTCATCATTGCTCACTAGCAACTCAACACAACATTCCACACACAGGCTTTTCTTTTCTTTTCTTCAATCACACGTGTCAATTGTGCGGTTGTATGAACAACCAAAAAATCTTGATGCTGACACTTTTGTACTGGATTTGAGCCACTTTCATATGTGGTGCTGAATACAGATCTGTATTCATGCTATGTGTGTCAGTCTCTCTGGGCATTCCGCAAAATTTTGTGCTGCCAGGAGGGACAGATGTACAAAAGCAGTGAGGAATGAGATGTGTTTTGCACAATAAAAATGGGCTATTCAAAGAGCTTTAGTTTTCTAATATTGGGAAATAAAAAAACCTGTGAAATTACTTAATCCAGTTTCCTGTCATGGATTCATGAGTAAAAGAAAACTTATGGAAATATTTTTAAAGGCGACATTAATGATTGTAACTTTCCAGTCAGTTTGCATGCTAGAAGCAGATCTAATGTGTTTACAAAGCCCTGGAGTCAGTAAATAAGTAAAAAAAAAAAAAAAAAAAGTGGCTCAGTCAGACATGCTAGGCTTATTCCCTCTGCTCATTACAGTAAAAAGGCAAAGAGCCCTCCAACATTGAAAATCATGACAAAAATGAGGATATGACTTTATTCCTGTTCCATAGGGAGGTAATATTGACTTATTTTCACTGTTTCAAATTATTTAGGTAGGCACCCATTCTAAATTTAGGAGATGGCTAACTGCATGAAATTAAAGTGCTACAAAATTAAACATCTTTTGTTAAAAACAAGTTTTTCTGGTAATTCAAACTGTGAATAAAAACTTAGACAAGTAACAGTCAACTATATACAAACAACAGTCAACTTTTTCTTCAAACATACTTTAGAGTTTGAAAGAAATAAAAAGGTGAAGAGTTCATTTTTTATTAGGTCTTTAGCAAAAGAAACACAGATCTAAACTATGTATAATTACTGACCTCATGTTGTAATATTCTATTAAGTCTGCATGTCCTACTCTATTTTTTACATAGAAAATCATTTTGAAAAAGAAAGCGGCTGCTTTGTAGTAGCATGCTGCACACTTAAACCACAGTCTGCTTTCCATTCCTT
This sequence comes from Hoplias malabaricus, assembly GCF_029633855.1. Lineage (NCBI taxonomy): Eukaryota > Metazoa > Chordata > Actinopteri > Characiformes > Erythrinidae > Hoplias > Hoplias malabaricus. The sequence continues at coordinate 68,275,248 of NC_089800.1, forward strand.
AATTTCAAAAGGAAGATGCTTTCGATGGAGCGTCCAGACCTTTCTCACTGGTCAGCCAGACTTCAGCATTGTACTTTTGGGCATGTGGGTAGGATAAGCAGTGTGATGTGTTTAGACTATTGTCAGATATAAGTCACAATGTGAAGAGTCTAACAAAAAAACTGGTATGATATTGATCTTTCCCTGATTAACAGACTAAAAATATTTACACACTAAAAGCAAATACCAAGTAGCACTGCTGTGTTTTTCTGATACACATACTTGGACCAAACTGTGGCAGGAAGTTTCTCAATATCCTATCTCACTGCCAAGGATTTTTGAGCATTTTCTAGTTATTTCTTGGTGTATACAGAGAGATTATTAAAAAGGCTATTGGTGTGGATGATTCTTTTTGTTTATTTGTGTTTTTTTTTTCAAAAGTATACAAAAGTATCTACAGTTCATGTAATTTGTACCAGTGATCCAGTGCTCTAGACCTTTTTAAACTGCCTCTTCCATTTTGCTTAGAATTCCTGAGGGAATTGAAAACAATTAAAAATAAACATAAAATAGAATTCAAGCCACTGTTTTTGCATAGGCCTTGGAACTTTTTCTTTAACTGTTGTCAGTCAGAGCCATCCAGTGTACTACAGGAGTTTTCACTCTAACCTCAGTAGCAGGGCGGTGTGGCGGCGCAGCAGGTAGTGTCACAGACACACAGCTCTAGGGACCTGGAGGTTGTGGGTTCCAGTCCCACTCCAGGTGACTATCTGTAAGGAGTTTGGAGTGTTCTCCCCGTGTCCACGCGGGTTTCCTCCATGTGCTCTGGTTTCCTCCCACGGTCTAAAAACACACATCTAGTAGGTGGATTGGCAACACAAAAGTGTCCATAGGTGTGTGTGAGTCATTCTGCGAAGGACTGACGCCCCCTCCAGGGTGTGTTCCTGCCTTGCACCCAGTGATTCTGGGTGGGCTCTGGACCCACCGCAACGCTGAACTGGATAAGCGGTTACAAACTATGAATGAATGAAAGGATGAAGTCAGTAGCATTGGATCCTTTAGGGACAGTCAAAGAGCTGTATCTGACAAACATGCTAGGATTTTAATTGCTTAAACCATTTATCAAATATGCAGGTATATTTTTACCTACTGAAGGACCATTACAGGACCTGCAGAAAGAGGTTAAAAGTGCAGTAAGATTTATGGGAGTTTAGTAGTAATGTTGCTGACTGCAGCTACCTGATTAGCATTCCCACAACTCTATCCAAACTGCAGTTTCAAAGGCACCCTTAGAGCCAGTGTTAGATTTGACCATTCTTGGCTATTGTAGAAAGGTTGCTGCACAACAGTGTGGCCTTTTCTATTAAAAGAACCCCATAAAACATACACAGAGCAGCATGTACTTGGTGAAACCAAATATTGTGAGAGGATCATTTGAAACTAAACAATACGGTTTTTATAAAGTACGAACTGTATGACATAACTAAATTCCAAACCCAATTTTATTCTTAAAATTATAAAAGAGAAAGGCCCTAAGATGCTGCATGACCCAACTGGGAATCGTAACACACACGCTGTCACATTTTTTGTACATGATTTTAATGGCTTATTTTGCCTCTGGGCCTATTATACCTGTAGAATGTACCTGTACTGCTTATTCATAAGGTCCCCTTTGCTGCTATGGCTTTACAGGGTAGAAAGATTGTGTCTTCTGTAGGCCGGAAATTGGGATTACATAGCTGAACGAGCTTTAATAAATCATTATCTTACGTTTATTATTCCAGTGATTTCAGCCGGAGGGATCGTTTAGCTCAAATGGAGTCCAGCGGTTTGGGCAAATTAGCTGTACCTGCCTGTGTTGAGGGAAGAAGAAGGACTGACTTATTTTGACAGCATTTAAGAGCCTAATTGAGTGTGGTAAGGGTTTCTTTTCCCAGCTACCTTCAAACAGAGGTAAGGCCGCTCCGCTGCGCCGGCCAGATTTTTTCCCCTCATTAAGGGCCAAATATGGAGAAGGAAAATACAGCTGCTCAATGTCAGAGAACGAGAGAGTGGGAAGTGAAAGAGGGAGGAATTCTGCATTCTACACGACTCCTTCCCTTTCACAAGGCATAGCAAACTTTCCTCACGCTGAGATCTCCCCCTGCACTTCCAGTTCTTATAAATCACCTCATACTAGAATAAGCTATAGGATGCCTGTGCTTTTTCTGTGCATACAGTAACCAGATCCACCCCCACAGGGCATGTGCAGATTGTAGAGGACAGAGATACTGTCAATTATCTTTTGGAAAGATGGACAGAACACTTTTTGGATGACCTTGAAAACAAGAATTGGACATGCCATTCATGCACCCTTTACTGACACAGATGTACAGTTACACCAGTGAGTTGTATAATATCTATAGAAAAGCACTGACCAATAGAAAAAGTTCTCACCAGCCACAGACAGAGCTGGGCAATACGGCCTAAATTGTTAGCATGATAAATGTTTTTATATTGATCAATCTTGATATTTATAATGATATACCATTTTGTAACATTCTTGCATTTTAAAAAATGTAGATTGCAAAGAGCAAAAAGTAAATGATTGTTACTATACAATATTTACAATTTATTATCAGAACATAACATATAAGGAGATATATGCAAACTGCTCAAATCCAGCAAGAAAGATTTACTTTAACAACGTAAATCATTTTGATTACCCTCCCCAGACTCACCTCAAACATAAATTGTTATCTTTGTCCTGTGTCTTGAGAACATTCTTAGGGCATTACCACCTCAAGCATTTAAAGAAGAAGAAAGACTAACAACATAAATTAAGAAGATTAAACAAACTCACTCCCAGTGCAAAGCTCTAACTTGTTAAAGTATTGCCTTATACCCATTAGAAGGCTTAAAACAGTGGGCAAACTAAATTCTTGTTGCAATAAATATCTAGAATGCTTGTTGCCAGGAGAGAAGCAGCCTTATCTATGGCATCAGATCCAATATCAAAACTGCGAACGGGGATAACAACAGGCGAACAGGTAAAAACATTAAAAAAAAAAAAAACCACCAGAGGAAATGATACTTTTAAAAGGAAAAACTCCTTCTTAACCTTCAATGGAAGCCATTATAAAATGTTTTATTCCAAGTCATTTAGGAGCATTTCTATTGGTCCAGTCATCATGAAAGTTTCACGCAATAAGATCAATGATGTAGCAAACCAAAAAATGGAGATACCTGTTTTTAACTTGACAATATAAGCCTGATAGTGCGCTGCATGATGAGGCTGCTTCTATCAGCAATGCTAACAGGGAATAGAAACTAATGTGTATTGAACTGTGCTGCTCAAAGCTTATCAAATTATTAAGCAAAAGTTTATCGCAAAACAAATTGATATCATTTTACTGCATAGCACTAGCCACACATAACCCTGCGTTTAGCCTGTCCAGTGCCAATGCTTGTATAGAGGGGTATATATCCCCCAAAATTGGGCTGTGAAGCAATGGCACTGTGTTCCTAAGATACGTTTGAGTAGTGTTTGTAATCCAAAACTATCATCCAACACAATCTGACCACACTAATGTTTTTGTGGCTGATTGCCATGTATTCCGTACACTGTTTGGAAGTTTAATGACAAACAGACCAATTTTAATGCTCCAAAATGACCTGAAATACAATCATGTGACATTATCATATAGTATCATTAACAGTTTGGAGCGGATTTCAACAGTGGCAATTATTCGGGATCCAAGCACATTTGTTTTCAAATTGTTTTATTTTTAGATTTTGCTTGATTATGTTTTTTTTTTTTAGTTTCTAATCATCACTCATATTACACACACACACACACACACACACATGCGCGTGCACACAACACAACACAACACAACACCAAATTTTGAGCTTGTAGTTCTTAATGTAATTTCTTGCTGAATGTTCCTGAAAAAAAATGGTGTCACTGTGCCATATGGAGATACTTGTTTACCACTTCACAGTGTCTTAAACCCACATCAGTCAAGCTCACACATACACAGTCATACACACACTCATACGTACATGTTACATGAGACAGTGGAAATAGCGAGAGAAGTGGAACAGCTCAAAGAGCGATCTGAATTTAATGAGTATAGCCTCTGGTTCATGGCTCAGGGAGTTTGATAAATGATGAATGGAGGAACCCAGAGTGAACTAGAAGTTAAGTGCCATCCTGATGGCTGTATGAATTGTATGAATGTGAGAAACTGCTTCTGTTGACTGACAGATGAGTAGAGATGAATAAGCCACTGAAAAATTCAATGAAGACCTTGCTATACTGATACATGTTTTTGTTTAAGAGCAACATGTTTTAACTCTGCTCGGATTCTGAATAAAAAAAAAAAGCTTAATTTATTTTATTAAAATGCTGGTTAACTATATATCAGAACAAACACTTAAAATAAAACCTTCATCCACCAGCTGTTCTTTAATATTTACTTTATGACCAGAAGTTGTTCAAACTTGTTAAAAAATACAAGACTTTGAGAATAAAAACATATATTTTCTTAATATTCATTCATTCATTCATTCATTCATTCATTCATTGTCTTTAATCACTTATCCAGCTCTGGGTCAAGGTGGAACCGGAGCCAACCCAGAATCACTGGGCACCAGTCCTTCACAGGGAGACACTTCCTCACACATTCACTCACACACTCACACCTATGGACACTTTTTGAGTCGCCAATCTACCTACTAATGTGTGGTATTGGACCGTGGGAGGAAACTGGAGCAACCGGAGTAAACCCACGCGGACACAAGGAGAACACACCACACTCTTCACAGACAGTCACCTGGAGCAGGACTTGAACCCACGACTTCCAGGACCCTGGAGCTGTGTGGCTACGACACTATCTACTGTGCCACCGTGCTGCCCTTCAAGACAAAAATAGTTATAATTTTAAAAGTTAACGTCAATATTGTCAGCGTAAATTCACTGCACAAACAGACCCCAGATTCCTACAGTAAAAACACATGCCTCTTATCAAGTTGTGGATTGGACACCGTGTTCTTTAGAGCTGCAGTGTGGTTTTCTGATAACAGCTGGATTCAAATAACAGGAAAACTGTCCTGAATATCATTGTGTTTCTATCCTCTATATTGTTTATAACATCTTTTTTCGACCAGTCATGTTTGTTTTGTAAACAAAATTAAAACCCCCCTGTAAATAATGTGCAATTCAGTTTTAGAATACATTTTTTTGGAGATTCAATATCTGAGCCTTTCATCGAGAAGAAGATTCCCTTGCACCTATCATGCTCAAACGTAAAAAACGCAATGTAGACCCGCAAGAGTAATGAGATGCCATTGGGTAGTCCACAGCAGTGCTAGGTGATATGGCTGCAAATCAATATAACGATGAATTGAACATTTTACCTCAATTACGATTAATGAACCATTATTAGTTTTTTGTTTGTAGTTCACAGACAAGGCTTATACTGTAAATATGTTCAAGTATAAAAGCTGTGATATTTTGTTCTAATGTTGCTGGGAGCCTGTCGCTATCTATTTATTCTTTTTTTTTTCCACATATGCACTGTTCATATTTGGTGATGCGTGTTTGCTTTAAGTGTTGAAACAGACTGGTGGTATTAACTTTGGTCGCTGAAACTGTCAGTCACACTTCTTTAAATTCAGTGTCGTATTCACTAAAGTCAAAACACATCCAACGATAAACACAACATTTTTCTTTGGTGCTTAATTTGCTTGGTTGGCCTCAGTGTTTATGTTGCTTCCATATGGCAGATTTGATGAGGCATTATCACGTAACTACATGTGTGGAAGTATGGTTTTAAAGGGACAGTATATGAACAATCACTGAGGTAAATATTAACACAATTAACAAAAAAAAAAAAAAAGGATCAACAGATTAAAATGATTCAATTAATTTTTTATTAGTTGCCCAGCCCTAGTCCGCAGTGTAATAAACATTCTCAAAAAATGATGACTTATGAATGAATTATGTGGTTTTAATTTTAACAACTGGCCCTAGAACACTGTTGTGCATTTATTTGCACCAAAATACATTAGATTAAATGTATTATATTAAATATATTTGAATTGTATTATTATTATTGTTATTATTAATAATTTATTTATATTTTTATTTTTATTTATTTTGCAGTTGAACTTTTAACAGTCCTGGAAAGCAGGTGGTGCTGCAACTTCCTCTGACTCAGAGCAGAATAGGCAAACAACCAAAATGAAATACATACAAAGATTCATTTAGCACAGTCCAGCCTCAAGTGCGCATACACGAGGAGGAGAAGCACATGCTGCATTTTTAGGCTTGTCCATCACCTTCAATAATTAATGTCCATTTTGCACCAGAAACTGCCATAAAAAGCTCAGATCATCAGTCCCCTTAGTCTCTGTTCCAAGAGACCAACATTGGACCGCTGACAGCTGTTGTTTTTTCAGCCAGATGTGTGTCGTTCAGGCACAAGGGAGCTACCAAAAGGTCTAGAGTAGATTTAGATGTGGCATTTGTATCTGAAGTCTGTTGCTGGAGGAACTATGAAAGGCCACTGTGAGTAAAGCTGTAAACAGACTGAAAAAACAACAACACACAAGTAACACAATAAATTAATAAGAGACCAACTAAAGTACAACTAAAACTAAAGAAATGTAGTATTTTACTTTGGAAAACATTTTAATTACATAAAAAGCTGTTCCTGTTTGTTTTTTATTTGGAGTTTACAGTCCTTTTTTTCCACATTGACAGTGGAGCTCAACACGCTTTGAGAAGAATGTTAATCTAAATGCCCCAGGCTGCCATTGTAAATAAGAATCTGTTATTAATGACCTGCCTGGTTAAATATAAACAGACAGTGAATGGTTTCTACCATTTCATTATAAATATCAGTGAAATCTGAAATGTAATACACACCGCACTGAGATTAAAAGTGTGTGACAAACTATTCGACCAACAGAACTGGCAACAGCTACAACATTAATAAATAAATAATGTATGTATAGATAAAAGATGCAGCGTACCTGTTATATTTATAATATAGCTGTATGACTGTAGTTCCCCCACCCCCAAACCTTCCAGTAACATTGTGTTCTCAAATATTTTAACCTTGGCCAATATGATTATCTTTTGGGGCTTTATAAGTGGGCTAATAATGTCCCTGTCTCATTCCACACATTGTCCTCTACACACCGACCGTGAAACTCATCCACTCCTGCCGCCCACAGGTCAAACCCCTGCCCTCTTATAAAGAAACACAGATAGATTTTGACATCTGGCTGTAAATATCTTACACACTCATATCTCAATCAATTAGAAAAGCACTGCAGCTATACTCTTTTTCTCTCACCCACTCTCAAGCCCTCCCACTCTCTCTCTCTCTCTCTCTCTCTCTCTCTCTCTCTCTCTCTCTCTCTCTGTCATATATATCCCACTCTCTCTGAGTTTATGGATATTTGGTAAATTGAATTCTATATGTCCGGTGATGTCATATATTTGACATGTTGCCCACAGTTGCCCATCATCAATGGCCAGTTGCTATCAGCTTTCAGCAGATTTTTTAAAAAATCAGAACAGCTGGATTTTAAAATCACAGGTAGGTATGACACTAGGGGCCAGAGAGTTACATCAGCAGTCCAGTCCAGGAGAAAGCAATGAACACCTGAATCTGGATTTGAAGAGCTCTGGTCTGGACCAGAAATGACTCTTTGAAATTAACTGTTCAAAAATAAATAAATAAATAGGGTGGCATAGTGATGCAGCAGGTAGTGTCGCAGTCACACAGCTCCAGGGACCTGGAGGTTGTGGGTTCAAGTCCTGATCCCGGTGACTGTCCTGATCCTAGTTTGGTGTGTTGTCTGCGTGGGTTTCCTCCGGGTGCTCCGGTTTCCTCCTACTGTCCAAAAACACACGTTGGTAGGTGGCTTGGCGACTCAAAAGCATCCATAGGTGTGAGTGTGTGTTGTCGTCAGGGAGAAGTTGATTTAAAAAATTCATACAATCAAGGAAAATCTGAACAAAACACCATTCTTCAAACTCACTCACACACACTACTTTATAGAAAAAAATTATCTTATATTTCTTTTTTATTTTTAATGTTTTTTTTTGTATTTTCTGTGATTATATATAACTTGACATGTTGCTGTGTAGTTCTAGAGATATTGAATGGTTTTATTCCAGGACCTGTAAAGCTTGATTCCTCCCAGAGTTCATCAATAGTGTTTTATGCATACTGTTAGTGTGCTTTACCTCAGACCTCAGAGTTTTTTCCTGATAGTTTGCTCCTCAGTGACACTCATTAGAAAAGCGTGATTGGTAGTGTTGGAAAAAGTACCAAAGGGCATAAAATTGAATGAACCGGAATGAATTCTTGTCACTGATATTACAGAATGAATTGGAGTTTTAAGTGTGTGCTTAAATTAACATGTCAACTGCAGTCAGGAAAAAATAAAAATAAAAGCAACATTTGGAAAATTGGGGAAAAGTTTTCTTCATTCTGGCATCTCCAGGGGGCTATTCTCTCTGTGGTTTAAAGCCAGATGAGCAACAATCCAGTGCATTGTAAGAGCCCATTAAAAAGGTGCCAGTAGGAGATTGTGTTTAATGACTGCTTCCAGACTGGTGTTAACTCAGATGAAGCTGGCCTTTAGTGTGATCTGAGATTATCCTCTAATTTCTGAAGAAGGTATTTGGACCAGTGCTTTCCTAGCAACAAGTTCCATCCCAAACGCTTCCCTGGACAACATTCAGCAACAAAAGCACATAAAGCTGTCATGAAAATTACACAGAACCCCCATTTTACACTCTCAAAAAAACTGTCACTGTGGTGGTACCCTCAAGGGATCATACTCTTTACTATATTCTATAATATACAAAAACTTTTTTTTACACAGTTCTATAATGAAAGGTTACAAATATTCACCTCTCCTGGATTAAAGAATGTAATGTAATGTAAGAGGGAGTTAAATTACTGTTTTATTATTATTATTATTATTATTATTATTATTATTATTTGTTCAAGGAAGTGCACATTTGTGCCCATACATCTGATTGGCGAGCAGGGGGGTGCAGCTTTGGCCCTCTAAAGTCTGTGTGTGCCCCAATAAAACATGTAGTCTAGATACACACCTGGACCTCATATTATACTTTATATGTTCCTCTAATAGGGTGGCACATTGGTGCTGCAGGTAGTGTCACTGTGAGAGAGCTCCAGGGTCTAAGGTTGCTAAGTTTAATCCCCACCATTGGGCCTCTGCCTGTGAGGAGTTTGGTGTGTTCCCCCTGTCAACGTGGGTTTCCTCCAGTCTCTGGCCTCTTTCTACTGTATAAAGACACATGTTTATAATTGGATTTGCTGTAGGAAATTCCCCACTGTTGTGAGTGTGTGAGCGTCTAGGTGAGTGATGCCTGGCAATGGACTGGCTCCTGTCCAGGGTGTAATTCTGCAGGACCCTGAGCTGGATGAATTGGTTAGAGAAAATGAATGAGTGAAAGAATTATGTTTCTCTAATATGATACACTGAGCAATAATATGTCACTCGTATTCCAGGCAGCAAGCCCATATGACAATGAGTCTTTGGGCCTCCCCAATTGTTCTGTCATTCGGCACACTCCTAAACATTAACCATTGTCTATTAGATGACATAGCAGAACTGGGAAATTTGTGTTGAAGTACTCTCAAGTGTGTTGAGCTGGCTGTATGTTCTGTTGGAGGCAACTTGAAAAGATGACTGTGGCTTCACATGTTCATCACCTGTTCTGTGTTCACCTTCTCAGCTTGTGGCATCATGTGATTTGGAAATCCTAGCTAAAGTAGACATGGCGAAGAGTAAAAAATACATTAAAAATATATTTCCCTCAGGACATCAACAAAACCAACTTTTTCACACTAATGTATGTGCATAGTTCAGATGCAACATAGATGATGCATTATTATGTGCCACTGAGTCATAAGAAAAGGCTCATATTATAAAGCTATATGCTTCATTGGTTTTTGGCCTCAGGGGATGTTCGAAAGACCTTCCACTTTATTCTTATGGAAGAAAGCAATCATTAATCAGTTCCTTCAAATCAATTTTGGTTTTCAATATATTGATGCAAGTCATAAGGCAAATGAGTGGCATTATTCATTCCAAGCACCTCTGGCTATTTGAGGTTGCTATGACCCTTTTAAATGCCCACTGATGGAAATGTGTTTCATATTATTTGAACAGAGATATTATAAGGAGGGCACTTTAAAAAAATCCAAAGGGGGCGCAGGAGAGAGAAAAGGGTGTCTTATGCAACTCTGTCACCATCAGAAACCCACAATGCCAAGCGTCTTCCCACTGTTGTTTTCAATGTTGACATAAGATGTAACACTGGAGCAAGATTGCTCACAAAACTGAACAAAACACTGTGTTTAAGCTCAGATCACAGCTCCAAACACTTGTCAAATAATAACACATTTCATGCTGTGCCTGCCTGCTGAAAAACAGGGAGTGGTATAAACCAAAATAGGCCCTGTAAAGACATACAAAACAATACACACAAAGTAGGGCTGACATGGATGTACAGCTATAGGACACCTCTTTTAAATGGTACTTCACTTTTACATCATGTAGAGGTTTTCTTAAATATATATCTTCAACAACTGATCCCTGAAATGAAAAAGAAATGCTGAGAGTAACCAAGATTCCTGAGAACAAGAGGAACAAAAACTCAAAAGGAAAGCTATTTTAAAACATGAGGAATCAAGACTTAATGTAAAATCTAGATAATAAGAACCAAGACTCAAAAAAAATCTCAGAGAACAAGAAGGACCAAAGGAAAAACATCCTAAAAACAAGAACCAAGACCCAAAATTGACATTTAAAAAACCAAGACTGGGGCGGCACGGTGGCGCAGCAGGTAGTGTCGCAGTCACACAGCTCCAGGGGCCTGGAGGTTGTGGGTTCGTTTCCCGCTCCGGGTGACTGTCTGTGAGGAGTTGGTGTGTTCTCCCCGTGTCTGCATGGGTTTCCTCCGGGTGCTCCGGTTTCCTCCCACAGTCCAAAAACACACGTTGCAGGTGGATTGGTGACTCGAAAGTGTCCGTAGGTGTGAGTGTGTGAGTGAATGTGTGTGTGTCTGTGTTGCCCTGTGAAGGACTGGCGTCCCCTCCAGGGTGTATTCCCGCCTTGCACCCAATGATTCCAGGTAGGCTCTGGACCCTAAATTGGATAAGCGGTTACAGATAATGGATGGATGGAAAACCAAGACTCAAAATCTCTAAGAACTAAAACAACCAAGACCCAAAATGAAAAACTCAGTGAAAAAACCAAGAGAAGAAAACTAAATGAAGACTCAAACAAGCAAAAAATATCTTAATTCAAGAACTAAGTGAAGAATCAAGACTCAAAAGAAAAAAATCCCAAACAGTAAGAAGAATTAAGACACATATGGGAATAAGAACAAGTAATGTAGACACAGAAGAAAAACCTCACCAAGAACATGAAGAAGAACCACAAAGCCGCAAAACATCTTCTTGGTTGAACCAGACGTTAAGATCAGTATACATATAGGGCAGCTACTCACATTAACAACCTGTGCAAGGAAAAACAATCTGGCTTTGTGTTGATGAGGAGAAGTGGAAGAAATACAGGTAGACATGAGAGTAGAAGAAGTTCAGTATAAGTGTAAGGCAGGATTACAGCTCCCACAAGCAGGTTAGAAGTTCATGCAGGGGTCCATGAGATCTGGGGCATTGAAAAATTTGCACAGATTCCTAAGGCGAGACTTATCAAGGTGAGTCATTGCCCTTTCTTGCTCACCAGATGATTTTGCATAAGCCATAATCCCATCATAATAAAAGAAAATCATAGCTATTAAGCCAAAGTTGTTTCTTATGTTGATGCACTGTTACATAGTAACATAGATAAACGAATTCATTTTCCATCCCATTTACTTTCACAGAGTAATTATGGGGCCATTCTGATGGTCTGCCAGGTCTTGTGTGGTTGTTAGGGGTCACATTTTCTCTATATCTTGTAATCACTTTTGGAACTTCATTTTATGCACTTGGATACTCATGTCTAACCTCCTGGAAAATGAAGGGCGTAATGGCCATTTTGTCTGGAGAGATAAAAGCAAAGGTGATAACGGACATCCTTGCCTTTTGCACAGGACTGAGCATTAATTACGCCAGTGACAACTGTGACGTGGTTGAACCTGTACTACAGATTATTTTACTCTCACCATTCATTGCACCTGCTGATCATCCCCAGACATAGCTAATTGTCATCCCATAATTCACTCAAGTCAATCAAGTGCACTGAGTGACAGGAGCGTCAAGTGTGATTAAAACCAGCACAGCGTGATCGTTTGATTTTCAGCTCAACTGTCATTACGTCTGTCGGTCTCCTCCTCTCCATAATCTATTGATTCTGTTTGTCACACAGCTATCCCGCGCTAACGCGCTAATGACACTGTCGAGGCCAATGACAACGTCATATCAAATCTCTTCTGACAGCTTCTCACTATTTTGCATATTTATCAGTCATGTGCCATCCAATGGGAATTCCCTCTGAATTTGAATGGCAAGAAAAGGGGCCATGCCAAGCCTTTTAATGAGTGCCCAGGTCATTAGCAGAGTGCCAAAGAGCATCACAAGGGACTTCTGCAATTCTTGGACCATTTGGCTGCTTGCTTCTCTTGGTTTAAACTTAACTCTGATGTTCCTATGGATTCATCATCTGCATTTTCTGCTGGCTCCAGACTGACTCTGGGGAAGATGAAAAATGGATATTTTAGGGAAATATTATTCTGTCGCTTTAGGTCCCGGCTAATACAGCAGGGGAGCAGGGGTATCACTGTCAAATGGCACTCATGCTCTTAAAAATGGTTCTCAAAGCATTCTTCAGTTCAGACAGTTGTTTTTACAGAAGCATGTAAAGGATTCTTCACATCATGAAATGGTTCTTCAGACTGATAGAAGATGTATATGTCTCTTTAACACCTTCTTGAATATGCTGTATACAACACCAACAATAGTTCTGCTACCTTGATGGTAAACTTGTAACAATAGAAATGTAATGGTGCCATATAGAAATGTAAATAAAATAAAATAAAATAAAACAAGAAAATAAAATGGACATGAAATCATTTAGTACAGTTTTCCCATCAATCTAAATTGCCCTTAGGCAGTGCAAAGTATCCTTTAAGTATGCAAATGTCTTTTTAAAAGCCCTTTTCCACTAATGTGGAAAGGGTTCTGTTACAGTTCACTCACCATTTGGTGCATTGCCATGAACAAATATAGGTCCCAGAATTAAAGAATAGCAGGTTCTTTAGAATGAATCATGATGACATCCATGGGTGTGCCACGCTAAAAAACTCAAAAAGAACACAGAGCCTCAATAAGTGCTATGTCACAATGGAGCTGGACCAGGAAATTTGCAGTGTACTATATTGTCCTTGATGTTGTGCTGTATACCTTCCACAAAATGTCACATTTGTCTGAAACAAAGCCTCTGGTGTTTAGCTCTTTTAAGCAAAACCATATAAAATTATATTTTGAATGAAGTATTGGTTTCAGGTATATGACACATAACCTTTCATCAGAATGGCATATTTTACTGAAGGAAACTTTGATACAGTTGGGCTTTTTAGTCCTCTTTAGCACTTCAGAAAATAGTATGGAACCATTGGAGGACAGTTTTAAACACTAAACATTTAAATCTGTTTAATCAGTAGTGTATAAAATTGAATTTCTTTGTATGTGTAGATTAACTATCATTTCATTACCATGCTTTTTCTGCTGAATTAAGCTCTGATTTGATCAGGCTATTCTAAGGAACTAGTGAAGCTGGTTGAAACCACCTGAGGCCAGATCCTACATGCTCAAATCTGACTTTCTTCACTTTGAAAATTAAGCTGAAAAACTATTTTTTATAAGACATACAGTTGGAAACCAGTACATACAGCATTATACATATGGACGAATCTGGTGTGCTGCCTAAAGAAAGCTATCTCCGTTTAGCATGTTTCACACTTAAAAGCTTTGTTTACATATCGTGTATTTAATTTCATGTGGAGTAAAACATGAAGTGTGCAAGCTAATCAGTAGCAAAGTGCTTGAACACCATATAAAATCTGCAGACACTTTCAATACCCAGGGCAGCATTTTGTTATCTTTGATTTCATGGTTTGCTTTGTTCTGCTCTGTAATAATTACCATGTTTGAAAATAAAATAATTCCCAGGAGTTATGGAGCATAAAATAGCAGCATTGTGCTACATCTGTCCAACATCATACGCCTGTCGGACTCATGTGACCACCATATTGCACTTAAGTTGTAGAGTAGATGTTTAACAGCAGGCTCTTGTTCAGTGAACAGTGCCTTGTGTTGCATTACTAATGCAGTATGGGTCTGATTTAACAGAGATAAAGACTCCAGGCATGGTGCCTGACTTGATTCAGACTCTAAACATATGTCTCCTGACTGGATTAAGACTACAAATCTTATGATTCACAACTTGATTCAGACTCTAAAGAATATGACTCCTGACTCAACTCAGACATCAAATCGTATTTCTCATGACTTCATTTACATTCTCAAGCTTGTGATATATGATATGAAACTCAGAACCCAACTCAGATTCGCATCTTAGTGACTCATGACTAAACTTGGACTCAATGACAGTGATTTGTGGACTGTGATTTGCATGTTTATTTCACATATTGTGGGCTAATTGTGCATTCACATGAAGATACATTTTGTGTTGTGGCCCTTTTTGGCTGAGTTTTTGGACACTTGATTTTCAGAGTACCTTGATAAAGGGTTGGCCTCTCTTTGCTGCAGTAACACACTCTACTCTTCACTGGAGTTAGAACATTGCTGTGAGGATTTGTTTACTTTCAGCTACAAGAGCATAAATAAAGTTGGATGATTAATTGTTAGCTTTGCAGCATGTTAAACTTTCCTCCATGGCCTGCTGAGTAAAAGACCAGAGAACCTGGCCTTTTACGTTCATAAATCTAAAAAAATGATCTGTTTTCTGACTGAGAAAGAAAAACGTGAAATATAAGGAAATACAACAGGCTACCATTATTTTTTGATAGAGGTCCCCTGCTTGGCATTACACCCTGTGATCCTGGGCCATGCTTTTCAATGGAGATTATTCCAGTTGTGGGCAGCGATGGATGCAATAAATAGCTGAACTCTGTAATTAGGATGGATGCGTCACTTCTTTTCGGATGGATGTACTTTATTCAGTGCCTGGTTCTTTTGAGGGAAAGAGCAGGTGTGACTAAAGTTTCAAAGGCTGTGCTTCCACTATTCTCCCTCCCTGCTTTCCATCCCTGCTTTCTCTTCTCATTTCTCTCTCTCTCTCTACATGTTCCTTTTAACCTGCTCATTGTTTTTCCCCCTCTATCCTTTATGCCTACAAGGCTCCTGTGATTCACATTCTTATTAATGGACAGATGAGACGTGGGAAAGCAAGGGTGGAGAATGGAAGGGAATTGCCTCTATCTCTCGCCAGGCGACTCATGTTGTTAGATTTGATGAAAAGTCTCGTCCTCGGTAACTGAGCAGGAAAGAGGGGACTGGACACATTCCTTTCCATTCCTTTTTTCATCTCAGATGCCTGCACTGTGAAAGAGAAGAGTAGAGGGAAGGAATAAAGAGAAATTATGTTAAATCTTTTCAGGAATTCTTTTTGCAGATTTTTCAGCTTAACTGCATTATTTCTCATAGTTGGCAGTGATGTGTGACATGATCAAGAGTTTCCGGACCCCTGCTCATCAAGCATGTCTTCTGAAGTCAGGGGATTTAATGTGGAGTTGTTCCCTCTGTTTTTCTCAGTAGGATTTACACTAGATTTCGACACGCTACTGCGAGGATTTGAAGACATTCAGCCACAGAAACATTAAGAAGGTCAGGTACCGATGGTGGATGACTAGCTCTGGACCCAAGCTCGCTCTAGATGTATTGGACAGAGATCTGGTCACTCCAGAGACCACAGTCCTGCTGCCCCACAAATCAGTTGTGGGCTTTTTAATACCAATCTAGCCAAAACATGACATTAAGTTTAGTGATCTTTGGCTCTCAGTGACCCCAGAACCCCAGACATGTTGCTGGTGTTGTCAGTATTAACGTTAGAGCACATGAAAATTCAATTTTTTCATTTTTAAAAATACAAATTAATAATTTACCAAATGATCTGAAACTTCTACTCAGCAAATTAAGAGATTTTAATTCAGAAAAAACCCAAACGACACAGAGTTATTATAATAAAGTAAAAAAGAACTGTTTGCCATGCATGACACACTCACTCTCAGAGTAAGGAAATGCTAGAATTTTACTTTATTGATGTATTACATTTATTTAATCAATAGACACTACTAACTTCAATATAATTCCATTGTGTTGATCACACATTTATTTGTGTTTATTTTATTTTTATATAATCTATTATTAAAAGCTTCAGTCTTAAGATGGGACAATGGTATTAACTGTGATTAATTGCAGCACATTTTGCGATTTATTATTATTATTATTTTACTGTTAGATTTTTTAGCATCACTTTTTGGACAGGTTCTGTTTATTTTTTAAAATATAAAAAATATATTTTACAAGTTAAGACTCTCTTCACCTCATCTTATTAAGTTACTATTTTGAGGATACGTGTTTTTTGCATTTGTTTTTTATTTTATTTTATTTTATTTTTTGGACAGCATCTAGATATGATGGTGACAAAGAAAACTAAATGTACTCCTGCATGAAACGGATACTAATGGCTGGTTTAAAGTGTGGGCGTAACTTTTCATGGCACTGTACTGCATGCCCTTATGTGGAGCAGCTTTAATGAGGGGTGTTGGATAAAAATGGAGAAAAAGCAGAAATCACAAGTGGGCAGATGGTTATTATCCAGCTCTAAGGCCTATTCACACCAAGTACCAATCTCTTTTTTTCCCTACACAAACATGTAAAGCTCCCAACACGGAGTTGTGGAGCGGTGGAGTCGTGTTCTCTGGAGTGATGGAGCTCAATTCAACAGCTTTGAGTGGTGTTTGTGATCCAGAGCTAATCATCTAAAAATGTAGGAACTTACTAGTGTTTATGTGGCACTATCCCTTGCAACAATGTTCCAGCACAGAGGCTGTAACTGCAGCAAAAGAAAACTTTATTAAAAATGTCAGTAGGCTTTGGTTCTGTTATGTTGTGTGATGCCTGTCTGAGGGTGTTTTTCACTTTTTCATGCTGCTCCATCCATCACAGACAAGCATCCCAGCCCCGGGCACAGATCATTAATAACCACACACACACACACACACACACACACACACAGACGCAATTACCTGTATTTGTGATACAAAGTCAAGGTAAACAATTCAGGAGTATGTAAACAGTCTGTAAACAGAACCAAAGGCTGACGTATACACAACTGTGCACAAGCCTTAGCCATGCAAATTGTATGCAAATGTGTGTATCTGGGTTGTAAACACTTGTTTGTTCAAAAACCTAAGCTTTGACATTAGAATAAACAATACAATGTTGATGTTTGCTGTGTTTGTGTGTGTGTGTGTGTGTATTTCCAAAACAAATAAAAGTTTACACAGTTGCAAAGTGCTATAAGCCTAGACGTTTCTGGATACTTGCTGAAGTGGATTAATAAGGATGTTGCCCCTCCTTTGCTGTGAAGACCTTATATAGTTGGAATATTGCTGTGAGGATCTGACTGCATTAGGCCATGAGAGTGTTAGTGAATTAGTTGGATAATTATGTCAGGATCACATATGCAATTCTCATGTTCAAGGACCTGGACTCCAGAGAACACAGTCCCACTTTGACATAGCCCGTCCCAGGGGGCTTTAAGCCCCTCTACACAACACTACGTGCAGCTGCGCCCCACCTCAGCGCAGAGTCTTAGGCTTATCTAATCTTTGAGATAGAGCTTCCACCATCACATCCAGCAGTTGCAGACACAGACAGAGTTGCAGACAGACAGAGTGCCAAGTACAGACAGACTGAGACCAGGGCTGCAGACAGAACACAGAAAGAGCTGCAGGTGTGAAGCCTGGCTGAGGGTGAGGTATAAGGCAGGCTCTTTAAAGCTAATGGAGAAATAAGAGTTTAAATGGAGCTTAATCTCCTGCAGCTTCAGTGAGCAGGAAGAGGAGGAGAACCATTAAACTGAGTTGGCTCTTATCAGCTCAGACACACACCCACAGATGTACAGTCTCAAGTTTTACTCGTTGAGACAGGCCCAGAGTCAGGGATTCCATTAAAAAATAGCGGTTATTTTGAGAATAAAGTCAATATTTTAAAATTAAGTAATATTTTTTCAGTAATAACTTTAAATATTTGAAGAATAAAGTCATACTTTGAGAAAGAAGTCAATATTTTAACAATTAAGTCAATTTTAGGGGGGAAAGGAATTATTTTAATAACAATGAGCATCTATTACTTGAATACATGAAATATAATTCATCTTTCAAATTTAGACATTATTATCGTTTATTAAATCTATATCTGTATTTGTTCTTGAAGTATAAAATGTGGTGGCAAGCTATGAACCCCATTTCCTGAAAGTTGGGACATTTGGTAAAATGCAATAAAACATGAATCATTCATTCATTCATTCATTCATTGCCTGTAACCGTTCGTCCAGTTCAGGGTCGCGGTGGGGTCCGGAGCCCACTCAGAATAACTGGGCACAAGGCAAACATGAATCAGTGATATGTTAATGCTCTTAAAGATTTGTTTTAGTGATAAAAGTACAAAGAAAATATTTCCATTATTTTTACTGAATACTCAGATTGTATTTTTTTTCAATATAAACACATTTAAATTTTGATGAAACTTTGCTGAAATACCAAGGACCTTCCAGGAAAAGACATTGTCTTCAAGGTAGCATATATGTCTCTAAAATCATATACAACTCACCCATGCCATATTCACTGATGTACCCCCACCCCTAATACCATGAGAGATGTTGACTTTTGCCCATCGCTGATAACTGTCTGGATCGTCCCTTTCGTCATTAGCACAGAAAACACAACATTCATTTTTCATGAGAAAAGCTTAAACGTGGACTCCTCTGACCACAAAACATTTCTAATGTCTTTTGGACCGTCTGAGATGAGCTTGGGCCCAGAACTCATTAGCATTTCTGCTTTGAATTGATGTGCTTCTCTCCCCTTGTGTAATAATGTTTCAGGTTTTATTTCTTGATGGAGCAGTAAACTGTGTAATGTAAGTGTAAAGTAATGTAAAGGGTTTCCCCAAGTGCTCTCATGTTTATTTATCTATTTTTAACACAGTAGTATGACACAGTATTAGGGCTCAAAGGTCACATACTTCAACGTGGTCATGGACTTCGAAAGATTCCAGATTTAAACGCATCTTGAATATTCTATAAACCTTTCATTATTATTTTGCCCTACACTTTTTGACTTTTTTTTTTTTACACATTTTTGGAGTGTGTTGCAAATAATTGTTTCAATTAAAATATAAAAATAAAACCTTTAAGTGAATTTACACATCACACACATATTGTATTTTTTAAAATGCACCAAAATGTTATTATAATTTCTAATATTATTTTCACACATTGCCCTTAATATATATTTGCCAGTAACTAACCTCACACACTACAATTTTCTGTTATTTTCCTGTCCAGCAGATGTGTGGTAATCACTAAGGTCCAGCTCTCCGTTTGCATTGAGTCACACTCATTAACTCCCACCTCTGGACTCGCTAAAGGTCAGAGCACTGAAATAACAACCTGTAGCAAAGAGAGCGTCTTTCACACTTGTAGTGTGTTGTTAAAGAGACGTGACATTTCAGAGCCTGAGTGGAGCCCCCAGGCTGGGGGGCTGAATCTAGCAGCCCACTGGGCCTGCTTCGTATGGGTCATTCAGAACAGAGCAGTGTGTGATAGTGGAACCACTCAAATGACAACAAACAAAAAACCACACACTGAGCAGCAGTACTATTAATACACAGCTGAGGTTTGTTGTAATCCAGACCTGTTTATTAGCTGCTGCTGTGTGTGTGTGTGTGTGTGTGTGTGTGTGTGTGTGTGTGTGTGTGTGTGTGTGTAAAGGCAGGTCTCATGGCTAATGATCTTTTCATACACAGATTATGATCAGTCCAGGGCACAGTGATCCAGTTACTTACCAAAAGACATAAATGAAAGAGCAGTGCACATTGTACCCATAAAACTCGAGAACCTTTATATTTACACTGCATGTTATATGTCTACAATTACAGACTGTAGTCCTCTGTTGCTCTGAGTACTTATTATCCTACTTTCTCCCTGTTCTCCAATGGTTACAGCCCCCACAGGACTACCATAAACCAAGTCTAATTGGGTGATGGAGCATTCTCTGTGTTGCCGTGTAACTGTAATGTCATGATATGGTGGCATTTTGGTAAAAGAATTTAAAGCATAATAATTAATTTCTAATAACAGATGAAGGAATTACAGTCTCTCTGTGTTAGGGAAAGGAATGTTGTAATCTCTCCTCCTATCCCTGGGTTGCTGTCACGTGGGTCTTTTGGCATGGGTGCCATATTGGAGACTGAGTGTCTGATTTCAGAGCACAGATGTAATGTAAACAGAAGGGAAATATTGATAGATTTATCTCATACACAGCTCCTCTCCCTGCACTGGAGAGAGTCTCACAACATTCTGAAGCACAGAAAACCACCACCTGTTTGCTTCATCGGGGTAAAAGATCCCATTGTGTTGCATAATGAGGAGAAAAAGGCCATGATATTCGGTTAGCCATATTAGCATTTTCGTCATAGGATCTAAAGGAAAACCATTAGCATGTTAGACTCCAAAGCATTTCTCTGCTCTTGTGACTGAATCTGAAAGAGTTATTCTTACACAGATCATACACGTTTCAGTAATTGACTTGTTTCACTTATGTTTTTTTTTTTTTTTTAGTGTTTAAGAGACTACAGACAGAAGCCACACATTTTTTTTGTCCATTCTTTTCCCCATTTACAAGGTAAACAATCTGATCCCACTGTCCCTGCACTCTGAGAGTGGAACAGATTCTTGGAGGATAATGTTTATCGTAACTGTCTGCTTTAATCATATCTCTGATTTGGCTTAAAGTTTAATAAAATAGTTCTCCTTCTCTGAAAATGTGTGTGATCAGTGAAAGATGATATTTCCACACTACAGTGAAGCCGAGGCTGAATCCCAAAGGTCTCTCTACACCCTCCGTAAGGCACAGTGTCTGTCGTAAAAATAACATTTTCTGTATTTACATAGTGCACTCTATGTTGAAAATTATGTTATGTGAGCTAAAATATTCATGTTTCCTTTTTGAAATGGCATCTTTTTACTGTCTGGGTGCAGTATTATAATTTTTATCATTTGTAATGTGCACTCTGTAGGGAGTATAGTACTACTTGGGACACTCATCTACTGACACAGAAAAACAGAGCTCTGTTCACAAACATGACATGGGTAAATGGTTAGGGATCCATACTTCTATTTCTTTAACGTAAAATGAGAACTAAAGGTGTTGACAGAAACAATACAACTATTTACCATCAAAGTTTTTAATTTGACTTGTGTTTGAATAATGAGTAGGTCCCCAATATGACACCTACTATACACAGCGATGTCACATCCAACCCATGGATATTTCTCTATTACTGTATCCCTCTCTCTCTCTCTCTCTCTCTCTCTCTCTCTCGTTTTCTCTCTCTGAAGATGTGAATGTGAATATTTTTACTGGGTGGAAGCCGGGGACCCATCTGGCCGGCTGAAGGAGCATTGATCAGAAGCGAAGCGTCCAGGGATGGCTTTGATCAGAGAGATGTTATCAAGCGTGCACACACACATACACACACACAAACACACACGCCTCCAGCCTGGCTACTCACAAGCCATCATTACACACATTTTAATCCCTGCTCTCTCCATTTCCATACGGAGTCACCGTCAATCAATAGCGCTGTAATGACCAATGGTGCAGCTCTGAATTCTGTGTTCAGAAAGGAAACGGGAAGAGTGTTCCAGTGTTCCGCATGAAGGCTTAGGTCTTCTGCTGTCACTCTTCTCTAACACTATCAGCAACTTAACATCAGCATCCATGCTTTATTTTGAAGGAGAAGCTGAATGAAGAAGATAGTTCTGTTGGACACAGCACTTTCACAGTATTCTGTTATATTTTTTGCACTATACACGGTTTATTTTCTAGGCAATTTATTCCCCAGTTTAGTTTGTGGCAATTTCACTCACCGACTAGGACTCTCAACCCCACCCTACCTCCACCCACTACAGGTTTTTGCCCCACGACTAGTGCATCACTTGCCTGCATTTGTTTGCCTTGTTTGGTGAGCAAGATATCAGATATGGATAGAATATATCCCACAAATCAATCCTGCTTGGTGTGTAAACGCCTTACAAATGTAAGAGAGCAAGCCAGGCAGCGTGAAAGACAGAGAGAGGCAGAAAAAGTGTGCGTGAGTGTGTTTAGCAGTGAAAACAGCACATACTCTCCTGACTACATGCCCTCGAATGCTGGGAGTTTTTCGGATCGATGAAAAGCGCTGATGTCACAGTAAGGCACACACACTCAACTGGGCCCAAAATTCACGCTCGACCTCATCCACAAACTAACAACATCCACTCAGAGTGCTGAGAAAACACTCAGTCTCCCTGGAGACACACACACACACACACACAACACTTCTATTTCTACTCTGTCAGGATGTGGGGGTCATACATTATGTCCCCAATGTCACTTTACTTAGAGTCTAAACTTTGTTTCTATTCGTATGTGTTTTAATATGTCAGAGAACATAAATTTATAAATTCATTTAATGTCCAGTCATAAAGTACATATTTCATTTTACAATAAATTTTGCTGAATTGATCTGATAACTAAATGAGCAGTGGTCTTTGACTTTTGCACAGCACTTCACAGTTGTCCAGTAGCTTGCAGATTCTGACAAGCAACACAAAACAGACTTGAAATGTAAAACACCTGTACAGTGATTCATGGTATACAATCTTGATTATTAATTATTAAGATTTTTGTAGTTTATACTGTTGTGTTAGTGAAGTGTAGTCTAGTAGCTCAGCATATCTGAGCCAAAATTGTGATTGGCTGAGAGACATTCTAGGAGTGTCAATATTGCATGATGATGGCACTCTGACCGAAGGTTTTCAAGTATTACTCTGCCACATACACATGTGACCTAGCAATAACTTGGGTGCCTACTAGCTCTTTTCCACCACTGAGGAACCAGTCCAGTTCCCATTCCTGCACCGAAATGTGATTGTTCTGTGCATTTACACCAACATATAGAGGTTCCAGGACCTGAAAGTGTTTCCAGCTGGACCCTAATAATAGTAGGTACTTCAGTACAAACCACAGTGACATCCACGTGCATGGCAAACTAAAGCTCATGAAAGAGCTCAAGAGTTATGGCTCAGCAGACCAGTTATCCGTTTTCTGATTTGAAAACAGGACAATGCTTTGTCTTTTATTTCCTGGGGCTGTTGTCATCTGAACTCCATTGCACATTCACCGTTATCAGAACCCTCGGTAAAAAAGTGGATAAACAGTGACTCTTTCCTGACTCTATCCATTTATTTTCGTCTCTTGTGCTATCCTGGTTAAAACAGACAGTTACTCTTTGAAATGACGCAGCCTTGGTTGCCATAAATTTGGTGCAGACACAGTCAAGTTTGCTGGATAGCACCAAGGTTAATGAATCCTGAATGGAACCACTTTAAGATCCAGAGTACATGGTCAAAAAGGGCTGTGATAAAGTGGAACTTTTTACCTTGAGGGATATAGAGGGATTTTCTCTCCTCTTTATCTTAAAACCTATCACTACACTGTGATAACTGAACTGGGGTATAATCCCAATAATACGCTTGAGGTTCATGCTATAATCTGAGGTACTGGCACTGTGGTACTTCCCTTCAGTGACAGTGATCTCACATTACAGCACTCCTTTCTGTATTTTATTGCTTAATTATAAGATACATTTACATCTGAACTATATTTTATGTGTATAAACTAATATCCTTAAAATGACCTCCTTGAGGTCAGTTGTGCTCTTTTGGTGTCCTGGTTGGACTCAGGCATCACTAGGGATCGAAGTGGTGATCTCTAGATGATAGGACGAGGACGTACACCACTGTGCCACTCAGGATCTAGTCTTTTTATGAGCTGTAGGAATAAGAACTCTGTGAATTTGACATAGGACACTTTCCTGCACCTACAGTCTTATTCAACATAATATAATTAGGGATTGAACCCCCACATCTTTGAAGTGTAATAAAGGGCAAGACAGCAGACGTGGAGCTCTGTGCTGGTGTTAATCCTCACCTGAGCACATCTGGAGAGCAGCACATGTGGCCCAGCAGGCCTACGGCTACTGGATCACATCTGCTTTCACACTTCCAATAACTGTTAAATTGATAATCAATGGATCTATTGACAGCTTTTGCTCTGTGCATCAATTGTTTGGGGTTTTTTTAACTAAAGGTTTTTAGACTTGTAACAATAGTGGAACCTCTTTTAGTTCCAGGTTAGAACATATTTTTTAAAAGTTTATTTAAAAATAAATTTTAACAGGTTCTCCATCACTAAGAAGAAGGGTTCCTTGAGGTTTCACTGTACTGTATAGAACCATTGTCTTTACCACAGAACCCTTGAAGAACCATTTTAGGGTATCTCTGCTCTGTATGATATTCTGTGTATTTGAACACCATTGATAAAGTGAGTAGCCTTTTACGCTGTCTGAATATTTCAGGATGAACAGACAAGGATGATAAAAAATATATTATTCCTTTTCATTTTTATACTTCTTAATAACATTTTCAAGATACATTTTCAAAATGACATGAAAGAGTATTAAAAATACTAGTAATGTTATAATCATGTAATAATAGTGTAATGAGGAATTACATTGTCTATATAATAGCAAGCTGGTGGCTAGACACTGGCAGAAGAGGAATAGTCAGAAAGTGTTCTAAAATCTCAGTACTGATCTGTCATTCCCTCTGTCCAACCATAAACAAAACAAATAAATATCCCCACACTGACATTTTGACCTCAGAAAGAGACAGAAGGAGACAGCTTAGAGTTGAAAAGTTTACTCCCAGGAAAATCTGCTGTACTTGTGTGTGTGTTTCCAATCCACCATCTCTTTGAAAGACATTATGCCCTTGCTCCCTTCTCAGGAGCCGTTTCAGGCATTGTGCTATTGATCGGCTGTATCCAAACTCGGCTCGCCAGCCTAAGCCTGAGTAGTAAAGACTGGCCCAGTGAAACTGATCGTCTAGCTTTCACAGAGCTTTCACTTCTCCCAGTGTTTCAGGAGCCACAAAGTGTGAGATCACCTTCAGTCTGTACCTTTGAGATTCAAAATGCTCTGTATAATGCCTAGTTAACTCAAGGTCTGTGAAAATTCATGATGAAACATTGAAGACAAAGAAAGTGGCTATTTCTGCCATTTTGTGAATGATTTCCTATTTCCAATTTATAAATACCCTGGTTGTGTCTATTCAATATTTAAACAACACAGTCTAGCACAGTTTGAAAATACTGAGGTTCAGATTGTGTCAGCAAACATATGAATATCATTATAAATTAAGCAATGCAATTATCTGAGTAAACAAAACATGAATAAGCTCTTAACTTTCTGTTCTGTGCTCTGATTGAACATAAATTCTCATTCACAAAATGTACAGTGCATCCAACAATGAAGGAAGCTTTGTGCATCTTTTAAACGTGGATAGAGAACTTGCACTGATACTGATGTTGATACCTATATAATGCATTTATAAAATACAGAAAGATAAGATACTCTGGATTAAAGACAAATGTAACATTTATTTGCACATTATTTGAACATTTAGCTTATAACCAACTGCATGCAAACAATAAAGTAAAAGGTTTCTCCTGAGAAAACTATTCCACACTTATCCATTAACGTTTCCATACAGAGAATGATCATAGCTTTAAACCCTTTTATTTAAATTAAACAAGTAAAAAAAGAACAAATCTACTCAAACATATACAAATAATAATAATACTTAAATACATTTTAATGTAAAATAAAGGATTGAATACAAAGGAATGAGTGGACCTCAGCATTGCCTTTGTGGTTCTCCACACTGTGAAATAGGGTATTTGTGAAAAGATTCATTTTTCTTACATTGCCCAGTCTTTTTCTGGCTTAAAATATATGTGTCAGCAAGTATCAGTTTGAAATACTGGCAGATTTGAAGCCTTAGGTTGATTCAATGCTTAAAAAAACAACAACAATGAGCTGCAGATATAGATATAATTCTGATATCATTGTGCATTACCAGTACTGACATTGTAAAAATGTCAGCAGTGGTATGTACGATAACCTTGTCAAGGTGGGGCAAAACCACATTTGTTGACATAAGTTGACATAATAAGATGAATTTCACTCTTAAATACAAAGGTGTTACAAATGTTTCTTTGAGCGATGCCATAGAAAAAAACATTTTTGGCTCCATACAGAACCATTTAACAGATCTAAAGAAGCTTTACATCGAGTGAATGTTTTTGAACAAACAGGGTTATGGTTTCCTTATGGAACCAAAAGTGATCCTTATATGGCATCGCTCAAAAAACCATTTTTAAAAGTGTATGCTAAAAGTATTTAACTAAAGACATGAACTAGAAAATTAAGTTAAGATTGAGTTAAATATAATAATATTTACTGTATTATAACTTTTTCATTACATAATTGATGCTGAAGTTGACCCTGTAATTGAGCTCTCTATCTATTCCTCATCAGAGTGCAAGAGTTCTCCAGTTCAATTGGTTTTGACTGAAATGTGAAGTTTGTTATGGCCTTCTTGATTCATAGACTTGCTTTTTCGATCCACGGTCAATTACTGTCCCTTTTACCTTGGTCAACGTTCTCTCTGCCAAGCCATTAACAGCGTATCAGAAATGCTAATGCTATGCCAACTTTGTATTGATGTTGTATCTCCACATTAAAACAGAAATAGTCCTGTAATCATAGCCTTTTAATCAGTGACAAAGATGCCAATATTGCCTGCTCTGAATAATGGCCTTTGGAAGCAATCTCCGTCCAAATAATCATCATAGTGACCTATCTGGACTGGTCATTATACCCAGCGCCATTCACTCCTTCACTATGGCTACAATGCTAATTGCCAATACCTCTTCTTTTCAGATAAACGCTGTGGTCTTTATCATTTCATCTGAAGAACATGTGCCTAGGGACAGTTTTAATAAATCGATGATGCTGGAATATCATTAGTATTATTAAAAACCTGCATATAATTTGGTGCTCTTTCATAATGTAGCCAGGAAATAATGACTTTTATCAGGTTCGGTTTCTCCCATACACTGGTTTATTGGTTTATTCAATGTTGTTATTGAAACTCAAGTAGAGCTGAATGAAAGCCTGGCTTAGCATGGTGTGATGTAAAAACACATACCGTAACAGATGAGTCAGAAAACTGTTTTGTCTCTGCTACAACATAACTCTTGTATTTTTAGATTTTTCCACAGTATCCAGCCTGTCCACTGCTTTAAAGTGCTATTAAACGGTAGGGACAACCATTCTGAGTTGTTTAATGTGAAATTCTCCATCCTAGTAATTGGTTCCCAGTGATTGTGATAGGACCAAATCATTTGAAGAATTTTATGCCTCTAGAATCTCAACACAGAAAGTTATTAAATGAAAGTAATAAAGTTTGTGGTTTGCTGTTTAAGAGGCAAAGTTTTAGCCTAATATGGATAGGCAGATTTGGAAAACTTGCGTTATTGAAATGTAATGCTAATTTACCATGACCAATTGACCATATTAAAATCAGAAGACATTTGTTGGTTCACTGATTGTTGTAAATTAGAGTAAATAAATGGCTGTATTTCTGATGCAGACAGTGTGGTGTCTGGTTCCTATCATCACCACTGTAAAGACATTACAGTCTGTATGTTTTTCTACAGCCAACAAGTTCACATCAAACTACTCTGAATGACTTTGTTTAAATCCCTTGAATGTGTTTTTACTGATGAAGTCTGGTTTATGCTTTCTCCATGTAAACCAGGCTTAATGCCAGTTAAGGCCTGGAGTGGTGTGGCATGTGCCAGTGAAAACACTACAGTAGTTTATTTGAGAGTAGTAGTAACATCACTTAATGTGTCTGGTATTACTTGCATCTTAAGAAGCAGGAAATACATCCAATATCTAAGAGGGAAATTTAGTGAGTAAACCTGCATTAAAAGTTTATCCTGATGCTGAAATACATCTCAACAATGGAATTTATTTATTTATTTATTTACTTACTTACTTATTTACTTACTTTAAACAAATTTTTTCTTTTTTTCAGTGAGAGATTTTGTTCAGTCAACACAAAGGCAGAATGGACATGGAGAAACAATTCAGCAAGGAGGGAGCAGGAAAATGGTTAAAAGTTAAAAAACAAAGTTAAAAGTCTACTGCCTCCCTCTGAACCTTTAAACGAATTCCTGCTTTAAAATCTGGACCAAAAAAAGACACTAAAATGGCCATGACTGTCAAATTTTACAGAAATGTTTACAATTAGTGAAGTTCTGTTCTTGTTCAATACAGAAATGAGACTGGGAGTGGTTTACATATGGAGAAATATATGAGCAGAGACATGCTCATCAGCAGTAAAACAACAATACAGTCAATACTTTACTGCTAAATTACCTTTATAAACAGTTAATAAATGGTTTAAAATCTGTGTATTAATGGTTGTTTATTAGGTTGTAAAATCTCAGAAGTCATTTAGCGAATTTTTAAAAGTGACTGAATTATAGAGGTTTCCTGATGGATCTGTCTGTACCTGTGTGACTCTCAGAGTCGATTCCGTCAGTTCAAGCAACAGGAGTCAGTCGACTCCAGGAAAGAGGTGTCATGAGTCAATAAATGAAAGTTATGAAGCATAACCATTCAACACTATTATGAAAAAGTTAAATTTACTTGAAAAACTTGAAAAAAACACAGTGCTTGATGCCACATAATGAACGACACAATACACACCTGCACCTTGTAGTCTGGTTAAATCGGTCTCTGGTTCGTTGACACCTTTGGTGCAATTCCTTAGTGCAGATGTGAACGCAGTAATCGCACTCGGATGTGGAAAAACAACCACACCGAGACCCTTTAGAGGAGGGTGTCACGGTCCGGTCCCATAAGAACTCTGGAGTAGTTTGTTTTTGGTAAGAATGTGATCCGGCTTCAAACCGATCCAAACATGGTTAAATATAGATTATTATATTTAATTTTTCTGGTTTAACATTATATTCTATACCCATATATATATATATATTGTTTGCTGAGAGGGCTTGCCCCCCATGACATGAGTGCCTAATATCACCAATATTTATGACTGCGGGTGGAAAAGATTACCCATAGATCTATAATTGCCTATAGAGCTGAATTCCTAATATGTTGGTTTTCCTATAGGTTAAGATAGAGATTATATGTAACCCTTAAAAAAAAAGAGGAGTTTTAAGGTGGTAAGGTGGATCCCCCATAGCGGGACCTAAGACTAGTAGTGTTATCAGACAGTGGTTTAGCTCAGAGCACACTGGCTAATCTCTGTCTGAAGCAGCCACTAGGGTTGTAAGGCTTGACTGGCTGATGGTTTATCTCAGTTAGTTCAAGTTGAAAATTTTTTATTTTAGATACAATCAGGCGAACACTTTAAATGTGAGCCAACAAGCACATTGTTTAATTGCCAAAGCCCTTTTTGTAGAGATTTGAATTGGTCTTGTTTCCTGTCATTTTGTATATGATAATAAATCATAATAGAAGATGCCTGTCCAAGAAAACGAACAGCAGTCTGTCTCACACAACTTCTGTCAATCCATTTTCCGGGCTGATAGAGCATGGAGACACTTTCAGAATACCAACACACACTCTGTCACACACACCAACACTCACACACACACCTCAACTTTCATGGTTCATGGAGTCATGGAGCGCCATCCGTGGAAATCCATCGAGAATCACTCTCACATTCCTGGAACGGCAGGGATGCTTGTTATCGTCACTTAGTAATAGCGCTGGAGAAACCTTATTTGCCCAAAGCTGGATGTCCACCAGGCATTCTGTAGCTTTTAAAAGCAGATCCGTCAGTTTCCCCCCTGGTGTGACCGTGTATGCGTCTCAAGAAGCCTTCCGAGGACACGGCAGTGATAAGGTGTTATAATCACTAAATTACCCTTTTCACACCGGCTGTGAGAAAGTGAACTGTACGTGCACACAGCTTGCAGATAACAAGAACTGCATTTTCAGTGCCCGCCAATTACTTTCTGCCGAAACGGTATCATACGTGAGTAAAATGCAGATGTGCTGTGGCTACGCTCAGCTCCCTTTGGCTTTGTAAGAACCTTCCCGCGTTTCAACCAAGGGCATGTCATCAATCAGGTTAGATCTGAGCATTTGTAGTGAAGGCACTAAGCCTGACTACACAGTGTTAACACTAAGCTAACATGTCCAAACACATGAGACTGTCTGCCTGTGGACAGCCTTCTGGATTATGAACGAAACCTGGAAAGGTATGATTTTTTTGAGGAACAAAAAAATGCAATCTTTAACTGCTTCTGAACAGAAATGTTCATCTGAAATGGTTGTGTGTTCATTATAAGAAGCCCACTACTTTGGTTTTAATGTCTAAATATAGAACATGTACTCACATATTTCTCACCCAAGAAAATTACATTTAAAAGGCTATTTATCGGAGGTTTAACTGCCATGAGCAGAGAGAGAGAAAGCCTAACATACCTGACCAAGACACTTTGTTTTTTAGTAATTTACAGACACTGGGGATTTGCAAACATATTTGGTTTCAAGCAAACAGACTGGAGAGCAGCAAATGGTGAACAAACCTCAGAATTTTATAAAAAGGTGTTTTTTTTTACTACAGTTGTGAACATTCCCTTTGATGCAATTGTACATAATTGTATACAAGCATCACATATTTATTTAACAGATATTATTTAAAAAAATACAAATAAAATAGTATTAGCAGTGTCTTAGGTGCCTAAGACTTTTACACAGTTTATACATCGACTGATTACTGTATTCTGCTACATTCTGAATTGTTAACCAGTATAATCCTTCATTTGTTCTCTTTATTAAACTAGTAGTGATTCGGTATTCAGGTACTTGTACAGAATTGCTGACTGAATACTCCAGTACTTGTGTACACCCCGCTATTTAACACCAGTACCTTTACTCAGATTTGATTAACATTAGAATGGTACTTGAAATTGAGCTGAATATTACAGTGTCGTGTCCCATTCTCTCTGGCTATAAACATCCAGTCGTTCTCTTGATATAGTGAGTGTTATTGTAGTGGTACTCTTAGCTTTGAGAGTCTGTCAGCAGGCTGTTTCTGCTCTGTGTCTGCCCTGAGGGGTGTGTGTGTGTGTGTGTGTGTGAGTGTGTGTGTCTTTGCATCCTAGCATCTCTGAGCCCAACAATACCCTCATTCCTGACGCTGCCTTAGCGACAGATCTCTGAAGCATGCTGTCTCGATTTGAAATCCACTAGCCTATCGCAGTCCCATGCAGGACCTTTGGGAACTGTGGAAGACACATTATTTTTCCCAGATACGAAACGGCCTGCTTGGTGTGGATTGCTCGAGAGAGGCCTAGCTCTTCTGGATTTGGGACCATGACAATCCTCCAACCTTCTTTTTACCAGACAAAGTAACATTTTTTTAAAGGAAGAATGGGCAACTTTCCATCAAACCCTCAAGCCCCCCGCTCTGAGACAGTAGCCTTGACCGCTGCATGTGTGCTCCTTTTGTTGATGTTAACCTTCAAGTGCTTTTTATGCAGTTCACATTATTCTCAGTCTTGTCCAGATCTTACTTCACAGGTCTGTTTTTCAACTGAATTTAATTAATTGCATGGTACCTACTTGGGTCTTTCAGTTTTCCTTTTGGCAAATCTGGCCCTTGGTATGTGAAAAGGTGTCTTGCCATGCAGAGTAGGGTCTAAACGTGACTGAAGTTTTCTACATGATGAAATGCAGATATCCAGCACAAGGCATTTGTAAACTCTCCAGGCTTCAATAGCAATCACATTTGTTTTACTTTGTGTTTTTTAAAGAGGTTCAAAAGCTCCTTGGATTGGTAGCTGACAAAAACTCCTGTGAGAGACGCAAGGAAACAAAAACTACACTGACTTGGAGCCTGGAGCTGTGTTCCGTCCCCAAAAACAACAACACACAAGTATACAATGCAGTTCTTACTGACCCTGTTGTTGTGGTTTCCAAAGCCCGAAGCATTTTGCCTGGTGACCGGCTACATTTCAGGAGGTGCTGTGCTAGTGGAAAAGGGACTGGGGACAAAGAGAGTAGAGCCAAGTAGAGGTGTGTAGAGTCAAGTAGAGTAGGAACCCAAGGGTGTAGATTTGCTCTTGACATTGGTGGGAACCTGTGAACCTAACCCACCCCCATTGCTTGTTTTTTTGTTGTTGTTTTCTCTTTGCTCTGTGATAAAATTATAAAGGACTGATATGCTACATGTGTTATTCTATGTGCTTTTAAACTACTCTGAATAATAATTTATAATCTCATTAATGAATTATATAATGTTAAATTGGGCGGCACAGTGGCGCAGCAGGTAGTGTCGCAGTCACACAGCTCCAGGGACATGGAGGTTGTGGGTTCTAGTCCCGCTCCAGGTGACTGTGTGTGAGACGTTTGGTGTGTTCTCCCCGTGTTAGCGTGGGTTTCCTCAGGGTGCTCCGGTTTCCTTCCCACGAAGTGTCCGTAGGTGTGAGTGTGTGTGTTGCCCTGTGAAGGGCTGGCGCCCCCTCCAGAGTGTATTCCCACCTTGCGGTCAATGATTCCAGGTAGGCTCTGGACCCACCGCGACCCTGAACTGGATTAGCGCTTACAGATAATGAATGAATGAATGAATGAATAATGTTAAATTAATGTTAAACTAATGACTGACAAAAGTAGTTTAGACAGGCATTATTTCAGGCATAGTGCAAATGATACAGGTCTCAGACATCAGCAATAATAAAAGTAAATGGAGCACTGCATAATCTCCACAAACCCAACAAAGTTACAATTACAGAAAAAAAACATCAAATTGTCAATGAAAGTACAAGACATATTTTCATCCAGATGCTTGCACAAGGCTGCAGTTTCCTCTGACATAGAGAGTTTCAACGGAAGTTAGACATGCTACTCTGGGAGACTGTAAGAGAACTGAGAGAACTGTAGTTTGTTGTGCAGTTAATTTCCAAACATTGTTATTTATAGCTACAGGCAATTTTAGCCTGCTGTATGCCATGTAGGGACGGCATGGTGGTACAGCAGGTAGTGTCACAGTCACACAGCTCCAGGGACCTGGGGTTCAAGTCCTACTCTGGGTGACTGTCTGTGAGGAGTTTGATGTGTTCTCTCTGTGTCTGCGTGGGTTTCCTCTGGGTGCTCCGGTTTCCTCCCATGGCCCTAAAAACACACATTGGTAGTTGGATTGGTGACTCAAAAGTGTCCATATGTGTGAGTGAGCGTGTATCACCCTGCGAAGGCCTGCCACCCTGTGAAACTGGTGTGTTCCCACCTTGTGCTCCGGACCTACAGCAACCCTGAACTGGATAAGTGGTTTCAGAAAATGAATTAATTTTTGCTGTGCGCCAAAGACTAGCATTGCCATTAACGTTAATATGATGGACTAATTTCATTAGCGAACTTGACTATCACCTTTCTTTGAAAAATAGCTCCTAATGTCCACCATATTCTTTTTGCTGCCAACCGTACTTGCTTTTGACACCCATGGTTCACCTACGTTGCACCTGAATCTCTCCTACAGAGTCTCACATGAGAGCAGGGAAGGGCACAGCCAAACACACTGGCCATATGCGTTACAGGACTAAGTAGAGAATGTGTTTTAACCCTTTCTGCACCTCTAGGTTAATGAGATATTGACAGATGTTTTTTCATTTTTTTCTTTTGGAGGGGATCAAATTATTTGGTGGGGATAATTCAATAATCAATGGATACTGATGGGGACACATCACTTCCATCGATGCTAAATCTATGCCCTTGTAGGAACCATACAGTGGAAAATGCCATGTATCAAGGATAGCAAAAGAGTGTTTTCAAGTGTGACCTGCTCTGAACATCTGAATCTCATTCAGTATCAGGACAAATAAGTTTATACCCGAAATATATCATTGCAAAATTGTCAGAATTCATTGTCTTTACTCTTTGTCTGTACTGCAATGTTTTTTCAGAGAACCCTGCAGGGATATTTTTACTCATCTTTTATTTATTTCTGACCTCCCGTTTGGAAACTGTTGAAAGAAGTTTGGAAGGCAGCTGAGGTGTGTTTGAGTAATTGCTTGTATAAATGTGAGAGCAACAGCATTAAAAGGGAATAAACAATCTTTCATCAAACCCTCAAACCCCCCGCTTGGAGTCAGTAGCCTTGACTGCTGCTTTTGTGCTGCTTCAGCTGATATTAACCTCCAAGTGTGAGCACACATTATTCTTCTCCCGTCCATGCAGATGGTACACCATGACGGTTTTTGTTTGTTTCACTTGAATTTATGTTTCTGATTCTTATGAGGACAGCTTTAGTTGTCAGGACTGGAAGATTGAAGCACAGAGTAGGAAAAAATTAGCATAGTGAAGAGGTGGTCTCTGACTTATGCACAGTTCTGCATTTAGGACCAGTACAACTGTCTGAATGGACAGTGTAATTAATGCAGTTGTAAATCTGGTGTCAAAGATCCCCCAATAGTTTCAGTTATTTTTAGATTTGTTTGGTCTAGCTAGGGAACTGAATGGTAACATCAAGCACATCCACTAGGCTGGGATTTGTCTCAGTTTTATACCTGTTCCATTAGTTATCATAAACACACACTTGCCCACACTAGGCATGAGTGTGGCGCCACTGTTGCGTTATGAATTCGTTTGCCAATATTTGTGTCAGTATTGTCTGAGGAAGGACCACACAAATGGTCTTGTATTTTATTTACTACTTCAACCATTGTTGAATCTGGTCCTGACTTGGCATCTTTACCTCCTGTGTAGCTGCTAACGGGTACCTACCGCTGTGCTAACACAACCAATCCATCACTGCTTGTGCACCATTAATTTTCTATTAGCATCTATGCTAACAGGTCAGCATTAATATTCCATGAGCATCTTTGTGGGACAAACGCTATTCATTTTCCATTAGGACCTATGTTAGCGGAACATCAATTTCCCATTAGCATGTACTGTAAACTAGTGGAGCGCCATCCATTTTCCACCAGGTCCTGGTCCAGAGAAGTGCCATTCATTCCCATTAGTGTCAGGACCAGAAGGAAGGTACCAGCCATTTATTCTTGATTAGCATACGCTAGCAGGACAGCATGCAGGGCAATAAAACACTTGTAGTGCTAGCCAGCCGCAGGTCTTGCAGATATGTATCAGTGTTTAATACTGCACTTCAGCTAAGAGGTCCCGCTTTCCAACACCATCTTTCAAACTTGGAGAGGAGTACTAGGTCACGTATTTTTTTATACAGTCCATTCTTTTGGAAGACATACTTAGAGTTTTTAAAGCAATCAGATGAGATATAATTACACACCTCGAATGTTCAGTCCTGAAATTTGGTTCCAGTTATAGTAATATTTACATAATCTGGCAGTGACCTACAGCTTAAATCTTGTACGTATTGCTCAAGGACCATTACTGGGATATATTCTTCTGTGGCAAAGGCAGTAGTGTTTTTGCAGGACCACCTAGTGTGGGACATAGATGAGGCTTTTTCACAGATTGATTGACAGAGCTTTGTTGAAACACACATGTTTCTGTCATACAATTACAGAAAGGGGAACTGCATGCAGCCTTAGATTGATTGTTGTGTCATTTTTGTGTGTCATTTAGCCTGATCCTACCTTAAATACCCTGACTTCTGTTTGTGGCTTGGTCAAGCTCTAATAAAGTACATACCTTAGGTGGATTCTAATGTTTGTACCAATGCTTCCAACAGTAATCTGGCAAGTTGAAGCTGAGACTTGCTATTTACTAGCAGAATTATGCTGTTCCACATTAAATTGGTCT
The DNA here is from genome assembly GCF_029633855.1 of Hoplias malabaricus. NCBI lineage: Eukaryota > Metazoa > Chordata > Actinopteri > Characiformes > Erythrinidae > Hoplias > Hoplias malabaricus. The sequence continues at coordinate 68,311,295 of NC_089800.1, forward strand.
GCTTAACAGATGGAGAGAAAACAGGCTCAAATTTTGAGGCAAAAATCAAACAAACAGCTGCAGATTTTAATCGGCATATGTACCGCAAATTTAGTTTATTTAAAAGATTCTTATTTCAATTTTCCTTAACACTAGAATCACAAAGAACTGGTCATGTGACCAGTGTGATTATCTCCCCTGAGTGATGTGCTTATTTAAAATATTCATATATAATTATTTACTTCTACATTAAATGTGTCAGATTAAAAGCCTAATGTTGGCATTCATTTGCCAGCTTTTCATTTTAATAATCTGAGCAACCTTAAAAATAATCTGATCAACCTATGCGATACTGAATTAGCTAGCACAGGCAGCAGCTCCTGATAGTGCCTTTAAAAGACCATATTAAAAATGTTACTTTACATAAAGTGTTGCAGTGTTCAAATCCACCTAAGGTATCTTGTTTTGTGGCCCTTGCCTTGATCTCCACAGCGTGTTTATTTCTCCACATCAACTGTCCGTGCCTTTAAAAGATTCTTTTATCATTCTTCTTCTTTCAAAGTGGGGTTTAACTCTCATAACAGCCCCTCCATGCCCCCACAGTGTCAATGTGGCAAATGTACAATTTCTTCCTCAACAAGCAAAAGCCCTGAATCTGAGACACCTGTGTTTATTACCGTATACCACAGCCAAACAATTACTCTCCAGGAGGAGAGGGGTGTAAAAGGAATATTTAATGCTGTTTTTCCTTTTTTTCTTTTTCTTTTTTTGAGAGGATGAGAGGAAGGCTATTCATTTTGCTCAGCTTCAAAACTCAATATAATACAAACAGTCCTATTCAGCAGAGATTGGTTGGAGTCTCTTAGAAATGAAAATGGTTTTGAATCCACCAAGAAGCTGTTGTGCTAATGGAATGCCAAATGAGATTCTCTGGGCAAATCATCCATCTTTTATCATATTAAAGCAGTTATCCTTTAGGTTGAATATTAATTGGTATTTGATGGATTGATTGTGAGGTCTGTAGCCGCCTATGTGAGATTCAGCTATAGGTTTTATTCCCAAATGGAAACAACAAGGATTTGTCTGTGCTGGACTCATTATTAGAAGCATGAAGAGGCGACATACCCCTTATACTTGAATGAGTACTTTAATATTCTAATATAAGTGTTCTGCAGTAAAAAGCTTTTTTTTTCCACTTTGCCACAGCAGTGAGAAATCCTAAGTGAGACCTGTAGGGTGTCCAGAATTTCATTCTGGTATATTATAGATTGGGGGCCAAGTATGAATATTTATTTTCGAGAGACATTGCTGACGTCATATGTAACTGCCTAATAACAGCTTTTATTAGCTAATAAACCATAGGCCAGTGTTTTCCAGGGCTGGGCATTTCTTTTTTTATTTTGTTTAGGATTCATTTGTTGTCTTTACCAAAGTCAGCTTTACTCTCTAATTATCATGGCACATATATTTGTATAACATGTTTTTCTTTTGATATTACTGCTGTATTATTACGCAGCTCAACACGCTTAGAGGAGAACACTAAATGTTAATGCTGTTATGTAAGCTGACATATGCCTTTGTTGGTGAACTTGGGCTGATAGGTGCGAGGGGTGAAACCTGTGGTTTGGCGAGGCCAGGCTTGATAGCATTTGTGTCATTTTACTTAGAGTTTCAGATTAGACTATGCCACAGATCTGGGTCTGTGTAGTAGGAGTATTTATATGTTTATGTGTTTATGTATAAAGTCTGTAGAAGCGGATGTTGCCGTGAAGCTCCACTCAAACTAAAGGCATTCCTTTGCCTGGGTTGTGTTTACACAGGAGCCCATGTGTGTTTCTTCTCTCAGACAGCTCCACACTCTTCACCAGCTTCAAGATGCCATGTATGGACTGGTTATTACTGTGTACACACACACACACACGCGCTTCCTGAGTGGAGGAAGTGACCAGACTGAGTGTTGATGATAATGAAGTTAAAGACAGTGATGGTCTGCTACAGCAATGTTGTGACCGCAGGTTCATGGGTTTCCAGTGATAGATCTGTACTAGTCCTCTGTGTTTTCAGAAATAATGACACTCCATTATCACTGTATATAGTGTTATGGGAAGTGCACCCACACGCACACTCTCTCCCACTCACACACAGAGGAGGAAGTGAGACAGTGAACAGAATGCAGTGGCGGTGATGATAATGATGTTTATGACGGTAATGATTTGGTATTATGTTGTTAGACCTGGCAGATATGATTAACTACAGGATGATTCTATTCTTGTAAGCTTCAGCAGCACCTACAGTAGCCAGTATGTGTAAGTTTGTGTATGTGGGTATGTGTGACTGTGTGAGTGTGTGTCCTGAATTTGTAGGGAATTGATACGTATCAGACATGTGACCATGGTTAGTTATAAAAACAAGTCAATATCCTTGTGTGTATGAGCGAGATATTCCACTGTACATTGGCAGTAAGCGCCAAATCCCCTGAGCCTTTGAGCATTTCAGCAGCAAAACAGTAAGAGAGGGAATTCTTTTAAGCTGGATCATAAGCACCTGCTCTTCATACAATAACACATATACACACATAAACACACGCACACACACATGCTAGATCGGGAGATTGGTATCCTGTTACCACACTCTACTAATCCGTGGGTCCTAGTGCAGTATTGAAGACTCTAGGTGCTTCATATTTTTGCTCGACCACCTAGCAGCTTAGAAGAATCTTTGACTGAGTTTCCATGAGGAAACCTGCATGCATGAGTACGCTATCTGGCCAATAGAGACCAGAGCATAGGCCGCCAATGCTGGTTGAGGTAACATTCATTAAAGTTGTGCCAGTTCATGTGTGTCCTTAAATTAAATAATATTTAAATCATTTTCACTGATCAGAATAATTGTCCACTTTGATGTCAGTTTAAACCCAAAGAACGTCAGGTTTCAAATGCTACAGCTTTCATCAAATAATAATAATAATAATAATAATAATAATAATTTTAATAAGGCCTCGTATTGTTCCTCCCACATTATAGAGTGTTTCCATTAAAACACAGTCAAACACAGTGAATTTTAGAACTCAGATAAGTGCTTGCTGATGTAAAATTTATGTGTTTACTGACGGTACGATGAGAGCTGTGGAGCAGCGTGACAGACAGGTGCAGAATTTATTTTTTCTATACACTCCATCTCAATTACCTCTATACACCCAACATAGCCCTTAAAACACTGGCTTCGGCGCCGTGGTCTCCTCAGCTCGCTCTCCACTCCTAGAGTGTTGAAATCTTCTAATCAGCTGCTTTTTACTATCTGTCGCTCCTGCCTGAGATTAAAAGGTGAGCAAGCCTTTTCTGTGGCAGCTTCTAAATTATAGAACAGCTTACCGTTATTTGTAAGATTGTCTCCCACGCAAGATGTTTTAAATTCTGCTTGAAAACCTACCAGTTTTCCCATTTTTCCTTTTTGGGTGTTTTTAGATTTACAGAGTTTAGATTTATGAGATCTGTTGATCTGTCCTGCCCTGTCATCTGGGGGCTGTACTGTTGTTGTAGTCTGTTTGTTTTTTAATGGATGATGTAATTGTGTTGTACAGAGATTTGGGTGACACTCATTGTCTAAAAAGGCGCTTTAAAAATAAAGTTGACTTGAGCCGACTAAAGAGTGCATAGTACGTCTAATAAAGAGCCATTTGTGGTTCAGACATTTGTGCACAATTCTGTAGTTTGAGAGACCTTTAGGAAGCATGAGATAATATACATTCCTGTGACAGATTTATTCCTATTTACAAGAAAGAAAAAATTAGTTTTCCCTTCATACCTAATGTACTTTATTTACTGTCTAAAATTTTACACCTGAGCTTTGGCCAAAGCATATTTACTTACATTTACTATAAATTTGATTATTTTTGCCTGTATTATTCCTTGGCATAGGGCGGCATGGTGGCGCAGCATGTAGGGACCTGGAGGTTGTGAATTCAAGTCCCACTCCAGGTGACCCTGGAGTGACTCCCTGTGTCCACGTGGGTTTCCTCCGGGTGCTCCGGTTTCCTCCCACAGTCCAAAAACACATGTTGGTAGGTGGATTGACGGCTCAAAAGTGTCCATAGGTATGAGTGAACGTGTGTGTGTCGCCCTGTGTTGGACTGGCGCCCCCTCAAGTATGTGATTCCGGGTAGGCTCCGGACCCACCACGACCCTGAACTAGATAAGAGGTTAAAGACAATGAATTCATTTCTTGGCATACAAGTTGCAATTATTTATAAGTAAATGGTTAAATCAGTTGATATTTAGTTTGCATTGTTACACAATTATTTAGCGTACAGGTCCACTAAAACGGTGGGGGAGATTGTTCATCAGATTTGAGTGACAATTAATCATCAGCTAAAATTACATCATCGTGACCACACTGTAAGAAGTTAAAAGACCTGCTTTTAACAGCACAATCTCATGAAAAACATCCCAGCTTGGGCATGCTTTAGTCAGAGTAATTATAAATGTGACTTCTTTACCAGTCCTGGCACCCCCTCTCCTACACAGTTAAGCGCTGTCTCTGCTCCCAAAACATCTGACCTTACTGATCAGCTCATTAACAAACTTTGTACTGGTTCAAAGTGAGTGTTAGAGCAAAAAAAAAAAACAACTGTGCTGAACTGAGTGGTCTCGCTGTGGAAGAAAAACAGCTAAAGTTTGTAGGAGAACAGTATTCCATGCATTTCTGTATTCCATATATATCTGTGCACTTCAGTGTTACATACACTTAAAAAATCAGCACATTTCAGTATCCTGTACATTTCAGTATTCTATTCCATACAGTTCAGTGTCCCGTATACTTCACAATCTCATGTTCACAGCCTCTAGTGCAATAATGTCTGTGTGTGTTCACTGCCACATTTCTGAATTCTGTGCACTCCGTATTTTTTCTGTACACGTCCATGGAAAGTTGCTAAGCAGTTTTCTTTCTCTGTGGCATTCAGATGTATACAGTCATGTGAGCTCTATTGGTTAAACCATCACTCAGCAATCATCTTTTGATTGAGAGTTGGAGGGAAAATGTCACTCTAAGGTTGCAGTCATTGTAGATCCTCTCTCTGATCTAGAACAGCCAAACAGACCTTGTGTGGACTGCTGTCAGCCTATTGGTTTGGTGTTAACATGGTACTAGGAACACTTCTAGCAAAACCCTGTTTTTATCTGTGATTTTACCACTTCCGACCCAAACTGAAGTCCTAGCACTAACAGCTACAGTTCACAACTTCAGAACAACAACGTCATAACTTCCATTTTGTGTTTTCTTGTCAGTTGCTCCCATCATCAGATCCACCAAATCACTATAAAACCAGCAGTGAAATCTATTGCTTTGCTCTGTGGTCTGCTTTAGAAACCCTGCAGTCAAGCAGCTCTGTTTGTACCTATCTGTGCCACTGCAGGTGTGCTTGTGGGGATGCAGTCTTTTTAGACATTATTAATTCTTTCAATCACTGGCCAGCGTGACTCAACATGAAGGGCCACAGGTCACGGATCAGAAGAGCCAGGTTAAGAAGTCTAATTGCACTCTGCTATTTTCAGAGTTTTAACGCTTCTGAAAAAAAAATCTCAGTGTCTGTAGTGAAATAAAAGCACAAGGCTTTAAACAAAGGTCAAGATTCTGAGAGTTTTCGTGCTTTAGATGATGCCAAAATACAAATATTCTTACCCCTTTGATAAGCTCACTTCAGAGACATCAGCTAAAGTCTGAAGGCTCTGATAATGAGCTACAAAACCTGAACAAACACTGCTGCTGTCAGAATTGCTGTAAAAGTGTTTGTGTTACACTCAGACTCCTCGTGTTGGATGCTGTAAGTAAGTAAGCATTCCTTATTGAGCCTTCACATCTGCTGCATGTGGTCTCGAAGGCTAAAGCAGGTGGATCAAACATGCACGATGGAGCAGACACTGGATCCACCAATGCCCAGGGGCAGTGGATACGGTCTGAATCTGTGATAGATACCCTCCACCAGCCAGCATTAAGATATTACTTACACAAGAAAGGGTCAATACACACAAACACACACACAGTCAATCATCCTGAACACACTGTGGAGAATGTTACACTTTTCTGTCTATTCTGATATCATCTTAATCATTACCCGCAGCATCTGCTCTGCATCGCACTTTTGAATCTTCAGATTTGTGTTATCTCACAATGTCTGTTTTCTTTGATGATTTGCTCATGTGTGCATCAACTCTTCAACTGACTGGGGACTGGACACACACAGGACCATACCAGGGCATCACACACTCACACTTGTGGACACTTTTCAAAATCTAATCTACATATCAGCATGTGTTTTTCGGACTGGGGGAGGAGACCCACACAGACACAGGGAGAACACACCAAACCCTTAACTGACAGAGACCCAAGGTGGGACTCGAACACACAACCCCAGGCCCCTGGAGCAACACTGCCTGTGGTGACACAGGTTTCACACAGACTATTTGTGCAGGTCTTTTGATATTTACAATTTTCCATAATTATTAGATATATTCCAGGGTTTATATTTCCACCAGAGAAATTCCACTGCTTTTTAATTTTTTTAAATGCATAATTTAGTAGTTGTTATTCAGAGCAGTATTATATCAAGCAAGAATTATATAATATGGCAGTAACTAGCAACTAGACAAAAATTACACCAAAAAATGTTTTCTGTAGGTGTTTTCAAACTTTTTTGTGTAACATAAAAGTTTATCTAAAATTATAACAATTGTAATTTTAATAATAAAAATTAAATATACTACATCATGATTGCTAAACTTGAAATCGCCATAATTTGCATCACCTATAGCAAAACTCAGAGGTACGTTTTAAATGCAATATTATCCCCAAGAACTAAACAAATCAATGCACAAAACAAATGCAGTGACCAATAAATCCTTCTACATTTCTGTGGTCATAACCTCTGGTACCCATCACCAATGCTGGAAAGGAATTTGAGTCGATGAGTTCCATTAGAGTGAATCATCCTCACCTCAGAATACTCAGAATGACTGTATTAACAAGCAGAATTCCACTGAATCATGTTTTGAAACCTGAAGAATACAAAAGGCTTCATTTCTTTCCCTGGCCTGGCCCTACCCTCATCTGATGGCTACAAGCAGGGTGACCTTCAGCAAGTCCTCATGTAGCCTCAGCTCACTCCAGTAGGGCTATGTCTGACAAAATGTAAAAGTAAATAATATATGAAGCATTTAGTTTTGTATTGATTGGTCAGCTTTGTCACATATCATCTGATAGAGAGGGGTTTGACTTTTCCTTGTGGTCTAAGGTAGAAAACCCTCTATCCAGTAGGTAGGAGACATTGGCTTCAAATGTTGGTGTAACGCAGTAAAGTGGATTTTGTTGCATACACATTGAAATTTGAATCCATCATAAGTATATAAACATAGCACAAAAAGCAACAAAAATTGGCTTTGGCAGAGAGGATTTGGCAAATTTTTCATGGACGCAACCCACACACTCAGCTCTACTGTTCATCCCATAAATGCATGTTCCTTACAGATGTGGCACCATTTAAAAGGGAAATTAAAAGGCTTTCCAACTGTATAAGATTTATTGCCAAGAACCATTGTTACAACAAAGAAATAATCTACAAACACAAATGTCCTTACTTTGTGTGCTATGTTAATTAATTATATCTGACTCAAGGCTCATTAGAAAAGTGGGATAAAATGATCAGGATGATTAATAGTGAGCTGAAATCTTGTTCACATGATACATTTTATCATTCTAGGCTTATCATAAAAGTGTTTTTTAACAACCAAACTTGAGGAATACCTTCATCAAATCTGGAAATGTGGCTAATAATGAATGCAAAACCTCAGGGTATAAAATCTAGCATGCGCAGGATGGTCTCAATCATGTAACACTAAGTGGTCCTGAGAGCTGCCCATTTGTTCTTGGTCATGTTAAGGTGTCTGGCTCAGCGATGCAGACAGTGCTGTGCAGAACTCTTTTAACTTGTGCTATGACGCAGGTTCAGAACCAGCAATAGATGTTCTACTGAAGATGGCTGCTGACTCTCTTCACTGATCCACCGTATAAACACTTTCGATCAGAAACTTCTTATCCACAGACAGCAGCCATTAACAATAGTCCAGTGCCTGCTTCACTTTACTGAAGGCCTGTCCAACCCTTGGGTGGTCTGATGTTATGCAACCAAACACTCTCTCTTGCACCAAACACACTCTGACCAAGTCTGGAATGATGGAATGAAAGTTTGTAGAATGTAGAGGAAAGAATAAGTATTGATTCCATTTGAACCCTTTTCATGACAACAGGTGCAAGCAATCAGACTTTAGCTCAGATCAATATGAGTAGCTGGAGGGGCAGAAGGAAGATGGACAGGTCAGTGAAGGAAGATGGGCAGAGGTCTGAACAAAAGAATGATGAGATAGGGACAAAAGGTGTAAACATTTCTCGCCCAGTGGTTAACTCTAAAATTGCTGATTTGCTGCACTGTTCAATAAAACCTCTATCATTCATTAGAACTACATTAGGCTGGGCATGATAAGCATGGCCAGAAATTGTAGGACACTGTACACCATGGACCATGAAATCTTGTATCTGAATTGTGGGGACATTATATAGACTTCATTAATTTAGTTTAGACTAAATTAGCAATTAGCTTTTCTATAACTACTTCTAGCTTAATTCACCCCTAATCGCAATCTCATAACACCTTAAAATGTAATGTTTACATTGTGGGGACTAGCTGGTGGTTCCCACATAAAAGTCACCACAATGTGATATATGGGGTTGGTGACACCCTAAATGCTCAGTGCTTCCTGACAATGCTACAGGAAACAGTGTTCCTATCTACTCTGACCGAGGATGGCAATGAGTATTTAGGGTCTGGTCGAGCCTCTAATGAGCCTGTAGAGATATTGCCGATCTAATATGGTACATGACCATTGGAAAAACTTGCCCTTGATCCAATATGTTGGCTTTCAAGATTCCCCCCCACGTAGGTAAATTTACACTCAGACCTAAATGTGCTTTTCTGGGTACCAAAGGACACTTTACAATCAACACAGATCAACAAACCATCCATTTCAGCAGTCAACACACACAGAGTAGCAAGAAGCAGCAGCCCAGGTGCTGGTGGACTGGATCAGGCACACACACACACACACACACACACATACATATACTTTAAACTATACACTGTACATTTCGCTTAACCTCAATTTTTTTGGATTGTGGGAGGAAACCAGAGAACACAAAAGAAAAAAAAAAAAAATATATATATATATATATATATATATACACACACACACACCCCACACACGCACACATACACACACACAGAGCTTCTTCCGCTGCTAAAATATTTGCCTTTGGTGCAGTCTATTGAAACCTGCTGTAGAGACACGTGCGTTAGCTCTGTGAAGTAAAGCTCCAGTCATTCATGGCAACAAGAAAAGGTTTTAGCTGTTTAGTACTGGAGCTAGGAAGCATTAGTGCAGCAGTGCAACAACTTTCATGAGAGGTTGTGTTTGATTCTAGCTGATGACTGCTGCAGTCATGCTCTTGAGCAATGTGTTTAATCCTGAATTCATCCAGCTGATTACTTCCCTGGCCTCTTTATTAGAAACCCTTGTCTTATAAATCCACTTCCTGCTCTACAGTTGGATCTGTTGGGGTACATTTTGGTTTAGTGATTAGTGGTCAATTTCAAGACAGACCCACTCTTTGTCTGGATCATTTTGGCTGGTGAACCACTCTCAGCCTATCAGAGGCACCACTTACAAACACATGCCAGTCCCCTCTGGGGTTCCCAGTCTGTGGAGCACTGCTTTATTCAGGGATACAATGCAAAGCAATTTGATTCCTCAGCTTGAATATTTGCACTTTATAGAAAAAAGTCAAATAAATAAATAAGAGTTAACAGCAAAAAAAGTTGTACACGGTTTATGTTTATGTGTGTTACTTACACAGTCCTTAGAACTGTGATGAAAGTTATTGATCTGGGCTCTGTGTGTGTGTGTGTGTGTGTGAGGTGGTGGGATATTGAAATCCTGACATTTTGCTTAGGTTTAGAGCCTGGAGCAGGACACTGATGGGTGATCCTGCTCTCTGCTCAAAGCAGGAAAACTGAGGAAAAACTGACATTTACTCCCTATCTCTGTGGTGACACACACAAACACCACACACACAGGACTGTACAGCATGAATGCAGGCACACACACCCAGCATGATAAATTATTAAAATTTACCAATTTCCTTAACACTTAATGCATGGTCTTGGTTTTGGTACCTCTGAACCCTCTCTACTTCCAGCTGTGTACATACTGTTGATTGACACTTTGTAAGCTCTAAATTAGTTGTTACATTTGATTTGTTTTACCAAAGTTTTACCAGGTTTCCCTGACAGCACCTGTAGCTTGTAGTTTTGGGTAGGCAGGATGGCACTCCCCTCAGTCAACATCATCCTCGCCAACATAGGCTTCTGTTAGCTGGCGTAACAGATCAGGACAGTCAGTGATCTCCTCCAAGCGTGTTGAGCTATCCAGTAGCATTGTGTTAGCAGCAGACTGAAAAGAAACAATCATTGGCTTCTCACGTCTCTGGGGAACCGTGAGCGCCTCACTCTCCCAGGTTGGTGGCATTGTGTTTAATTCTGGGATTTTGTGGCTAATGGATGGAAGTGTTGACAGCTACATTTAGGAAGAATTGGCTAAAATGTTATTTACAAAAGTGCAGAAAGTATTTTCAATGGTTATTTAACCAGGAGGCACAGCTTTGTCTACACGAAGACAGGCATTGAACCCAGTGAACTAACAGAGCTTAAATCAACAATAAAAACAGCTGTGCTGTGTGGTTAATTTGTCGTCAGTTAGTAATTAGTGATTCTTAATTGTTTTTACTGTAATTAATAGAAAGGAATTGGCTTTTCACTCAGAAACAATGACAGAGATTCAGCATGGTGTACCATTGCTTTGAGGGCTTTGCGTGTGTGTGTGAGTGTGTTCATGCTCATGCATGCATGTGAACTCCAGATGTTCTTTTGGTTCATCAAAGACTTCATGCTGGGATATCTTATGTGTGAGTTGTGTGTGAGCAAGCATGCATGCAAGTGTGTGTGCGTGTGTGTGGCCTTCCGTTTTCTGGCCTCTTAGCAGTCTGGTCCACATACCCACTGGTTGCCATAGCAACGCATGGTGCTCATCACCCATAGGATTGTATGCTAATTGAACTCTAAAATCATGGGAAATTTTGAGGTGATTCCATGGCTTTCCTTTCCACACAGCAGTGTATATTTCACAGCTGAAACTCTGTGTCCCAGATCAAGGATTCAGTCTGGAATCTGACACATTATTGAAATACTGGATATGTAATGGAATATGAACTATGAAATATATAAAATAATTTTTATATAATTCTATAAATAATCGAAATACACTGAATGGTCACTGGAATAGAAACACCTACCTTTTATCTACACTCACTGTCCATTTTATCAGCTCCACTAACCATACAGGAGCACTTCGTAGTTCTATGATTACAGACTGTAGTCCACCTGTTTCTCTGCAAACTTTAACCATACTTTACCCTGATTTTCAAAGGTCAAAACTTCCACAGAACAGGTTTGATGTGGGTGGTTGGTCATTCTAAGCGCTGCATTGACACTAACCTGGTGGTGGTGGTGTGTTAGTGTGTTTTGCCCTGGTACGAGTACATCATTTCAGCATTTGAGTATGTCTTGCACTAATCTTGCAAACATATTGAATCTTTGCAGCAGGCTGGAAGTGACCAATTTATTTGCAACCACTATATTCCTTCTGAAGGACAGATGGTGTAGCAACAGTTTCAACGAGAATTTGGTGCACACTCTCGCCAATAATCTGTCCACAAGTAGATAGCCAGTATTTTTAGACCTTGTCTACCCCAATTCAGATTCCTTAGCAGAGTGGCGAGACCCTCCACCCATCCCTGACCCTTGTACTCAGCTGTACAGAGAGTCAATCAGTATGCAACTGGCAGAATCCTGACTGAGACCAGCTTAGTGCACTGAATGTGTCAGATTGTGGCTGGAGCATTTGTGGCTGAGAGTATGAGCATGATGAAAATATAACAATGATGATCAAAATCTTTCTCCTGGTCAAGGGAAATCAAACCACCAATCGTATTGAAGAGTCGCATCCAGAGGATCGAGATCATCTCATCATAACAGAGACTGACCTATGAGGGATGCAGTAAGACTGCACTACTACAATAGGTTGTTCTTTAAACAATTGTCCAGACATTTCGATTATAAAGTCAGATAATGGCCATCAGTCTATGAGACTGCTCTGCATTCCTCCGCCCAACTGCAGCAGTAAGTTCCTGCCAAGTCAGCATCCTGCACCGCACTAGATACATGTCCTAGCTGAGAAAGCCCTTGAGGTTGTGTAGCACAGTCATAGTCACATGGTTCTACAGATTAGAACGCAGAGTAGACATCCACTGCATGTTACAGATGTCCCTTCAGTCTGCTGTCACTCTCCCATCAGGAAGGTGTAGACAGACCACTTGCTTATTTCCATGTGTGCCAGTGTAGTGAATGAGGATTGCACCAAGGCCCCTTTCACCCTTTCATTCAGACAGGATTCAAACTCTTTTTCCGTTGTAAGGTTCTTAACATAATGGGGCCACGGTACACAGTAAACCCAAGCTTCAAAAACTGCAAAAAGAAAGGAGTCTCCTTATGAAATGCTATCCCTACCACAACTTAAACTTCAAACAGTCAAGAGAGGGAGGTGAGCTTTCACGTGTCCAGCATCAGTGTTCTACTGGAAACGTTCTTCTGTGGTGTCCGCTTCATGTTCTCAATGCAGGCTTCTTGACAAGTCCACAACCCTTCTGACACAACGTTGTGTTCTCTCAGTGCAGGGATGGACCTAAACCAAAGAGCGTTATGTTAGGGCTCACATTTTCTTTATAAAGAAATGCATCATTTTAACTCCCCTTTTGAAAACTCCTTTGACTTTCCCCTTCTTTGTGCAAGCAAAGGACTTTATATCTAATCTCTGTAATATCTCCTGAAAATGAATAATTCTCTGACAGTGCCCTACAGTACGCGTCAGTAGATTTTTTTGTTTGTTTGTTAAATGTCTCTTGCGAACGAGGCGTCTTTTTAAAAAACAAAATGTGTTTTCATCTTTGGAATGAAGCCAGTTACATTCTATTCCCTGCCTCTATCCCTGAGATTAACTCTCTGTGTGTTTGTGTTTGTGTGTGTGTGTGTGTGTGTGTGTGTGTGTGTGTGTGTGTGTGTGTGTGTGTGATTCAATGCATTATCAGGGGGAAACAAATAGTACAAAATTTAGAAGGAGAAAAGCAAGAAATAAACTAAAGTACCAAAAGAATATTCTAAATTATAAATGAATAAATAAATATTCAATATATTTATATGATAAATGAATGGGGGGTGTATTATTTGAAAATATTGTAATTTGACAGTCATTTGTAAAGATTTAAAGATGTAATCATTCATTGATTTGCTCATTAATGTTCTATAAATGCCTTATTCTGTTCTGTGTTGCTGTGTATCCAGAACCTACCTGGAAGGACTGAATGCCGAACAGAAACACACCCTGGACAGGGCGCCAGTCAATCCACACTCACCTAGGCACTCACACATATGTACAATGTCACAGAGTCAGTCTACATAATTTTTACATGCCTTTTTTTTTTTTTTGACTGTGGGAGGAAATCCACACAAAACAGGGAGAACACACCCAACTCCTAACAGACAGTGACCTGAAGTGTGGATTCAATCCAGGACCTGAAGACACTCTAGCTCTGTGACATCGACACTACGTTACGTGACACAGCACAATGAAAATATGACATTTCCAGATTAAAGTAAAAAGGAACAGCAAACACAACGGATGTTTATGCAACTGTATAACTTTTATTTCATTTTGATCCATATCTATTAGTGTGTTCATATAAACAAGTGCAAAGGATAAGCACAAAGCATCCAATTTAATGGCAATGGAAGGATATAAATAACACATTTGGTGCATATGATTATCACATTATCATATCTACAACAAAACAGCAGGCTCTGTGTGTGTGTGTGTGTGTGTGTGTGTGTGTGTTTGTTCAGAGGCTGTGAAAGGACTACAGTATGTCCTGTCTTTCTCCCTGAATTTCAATAAAGACGTGTCTGCTTTGTCCAGTGTACTTTTGACCAATGGCCAGTCTCCTCCTGTCTTGCCTGTTAATTCAGAGTCTGTCTGTTAGAGACCTTGCTCTGCAGCTCCCCTACTCAGGGCTGGTGTATTTCCAGGAGACGCTTCTTCTCCAGCTGTGTTGTGAACTCACATTTTACTGCAGCAGCTGGCTGCTCTGAGAGTTGTTCTGAAATCAGTTTTGTAGAATATTGACTTTTTGTGGCTGGAATGAGAGCACCTTGCTCTGGCGTACCATATGTTTCAGAGCTATCAGTTTGATAGCTCTTCTTAGACAATCGTTATGGTTACTGAACCGAGCCTCTTCAAGGTGCACCCATTGTTGACACAGGGATGGTGTTGTGTTCACATCATCTCTGAAGAGCTTTGTCCACAATGAGACCCTGTGGAGAAGCTGTATTTGAACCTAAAATCACAATATCCAATGCCAAGCATCCGCCGGAGGGGGAGCATTGGAACATATGAATAGCATTCTCTGGAGTTAGAAGGTGTTTGTGATCCTATATTGCTCTTCCAACCTCAGTACCCAACCTCAAAAAAGCTTTTGTGGTGGCCACTGTATCCTCACAGCAATATTTTGACATTTAAAAACACTGCAGCAAAGTCAAGACAAACTCTCTATAAACACTTGATTTGGGATGAAATGTGGAGAAACAAGTAAAGGTAATGTATTTTATATTCAAAAAAAGGTAGTGCAGTTAGCTCAGAGTACATGAACTGCGTGGTTAGAAAACAGTATTTTCTTGCTTTTCAGTGTATTGGGCTCATGGTCTTATCCAAAGTTTCCCAAATTTTTCAAGCCAGATGTGAAAGCCTTTTGCCCCATCTAGTGGCCTTTGTCAGTTAGTGTTGTCTGTAGATGTGGACAATGGAATGAATGACTTATAATGACCATGTTGTACTGCATTTTATAAAGATACTAAATTAATTCTATTTGTTTTATCAAGGTAATGAATTAGGGGAGGCACTGTGACTCTACGGTTAATGTTGTGGAGTTGTGGTTTCAGACCCTGGGTCATTGTGAAAAGGTTGATGTCCTTCCACAGTTCATAAACACATGCTGGTTGAATCTGCTATTTAAAAGTGTCAGGTGTTATTGTATGGTATCTGTGATGGACTGGCACCCTGTCCAAGGTGTGTTCTTGCCTTTTGCCCAGTGATTCCAGGTGGGCTCCAGGCCCATCATGACCCTAACGAGGATAAATCTGTTACAGAAAATGAATTCATGAGACATTATTTATTGCGTTTTCATGACAGAACAAGCATTGTTCTACTAAGAATATAAATGATTTTTTTCATTTCCTAATCATATTTTATCAATAATACCAAGAAAACAAAACAAGCCAAATCATGATGATTTTGTTTTGTGGTTTCCTGTCATCTGTTAGTGTTCCTATTTTCAAACCCTGTATGTGGCAATGTCAGAAGACTCACCAGGAGCCCTCACACAACAATATAACATATTAACAAATGTTTAGAAACTGCAGTGTCACATGACCTAGTGCATACATATCTTTATGTGTTGCTCTGAGGCCTATGAAACAGTACTTAAAGTTTTGATTACATGACTGAGGTCTAAACCAGTGGATCCCAAATTTATTTCTGCGGTGCATGCGTTTTGTAGATGTGAATATTTTTAAACCTCACCACCAACTCCAGGTAATTAATACAAAATGGCAACTTACTGCACAAAGTGACAAACTTGTGTAACAAACTTAGTGTAATAATGATTAAGAGAGACATGAATTATGTGTCTCGTTCATTTGCCTTGCTGCTTGCCCCTGCAATAATTCTATGACCACTTTGGGAACCAGTGGTCTAACGTATGGGCTACATATTTATGAACTCACAACAGGGGCAGAGGGGCAGCTCAGCCAAAGAGGCTAAATGGGCTTTGTGCATGTTTGTGCATCAGTTTAGCCAGCATTAATATTAATAAGAAAAAATAATTCATTACCTTCATAAAATGTTGTTTAAGTGGTTTAAATGTTGTGATAAAGGAATAAATGTTTCATAATCATGATTAACTCTGTTATGTCTTCATAAGAAAATAATTTTTGATGCAATAATATTCAATAAAATAATAAGCAAATCCATAGCCTTTTAGGGCTCCAAGAGTCTGAATCATTGTCCACAGCATTTATATTGAATTAAAATACCAACAGCACCAAAAAGTAAGCGATGGGATCAGAATGAACTTGATCAATTTTTTAAATGTGCAATTTATGTTGACTGCTCTACAAGCTTTGTCATAATCTCAGTCAAGCATTAGCCTCTAACATCTTCTTGTTTTCTCATTTCCAGAATATGCCTGGACTGCATGATGGACTCCAGCAGTGCAGAACAGGGCCAATATGTGCCCACCAGCACACTTGGACCACAAATGTACCCACAATCCTCTCCGTGGCAACTTCTTCAGGGCATAGACGACACCAACACTTCTTTCATGCAAGGTTTTGTGAATGAGATCAACATTAGTGACCCAAATATTGAAGGTCACGGGTATGATCCTTGGGGCGGTCATTCGTTATGGCAGGTTGTCCTCATTGTTCTGTTCTCTGGACTGCTGTCCCTTGTCACCATCATAGGCAACATCCTGGTCATGGTGTCCTTTAAGGTCAATCGGCAGCTCAAAACTGTTAACAACTACTTTCTGCTTAGTCTGGCCTTTGCTGACCTTATTATTGGAGTCATCTCTATGAACCTGTACACAGCGTACATTGTGATGGGGCAGTGGGCCATGGGAAATTGGGCTTGTGATCTCTGGCTAGCGGTAGACTATGTGGCAAGTAATGCTTCTGTCATGAACTTGCTGGTCATCAGCTTTGATCGGTATTTCTCCATCACAAGGCCCCTGACATATCGGGCCAAACGGACCACCAAACGGGCAGGAGTGATGATTGGATTGGCCTGGCTGGTGTCGCTGATTCTCTGGGCGCCTGCCATCTTGTTCTGGCAGTATTTTGTTGGAGAGAGGACAGTTCCGCAGGACAAGTGCTACATTCAGTTCCTGTCCGAACCTATTATCACGTTTTGTACAGCAATGGCAGCCTTTTACCTGCCTGTAACTATTATGAGTGTGCTGTACTGGAGGATTTACAAAGAGACTGAGAATCGTTCCCGAGAACTGGCGGGACTGCAAGGCTCAGGGGGACGACTAGGAGGACCAGAGCGGCCTCATTTCCATCTCCATGCAACAAGGGGAAGTTCAAGGAGCTGCAGCAGCTTTGAACTAGGCCGACCCAGCCAGAGACGGAGCTCTTTGCTCACTAACCGTTTGCGCTGTTGGAGGTGGAGGCCTGGTGGGCTTCGGGCAGGTGGAGGCCACAGTGTAACAGAGGCTGACCAAAGCAGCTGTGACAGCTGGAACAACAATGATGCAGGACTTTCTGTTGACCATTCAGGATCTTCTGACGAAGAGGACAATGCCCCATCCGCTGCACGTGCCATTTTTTCAATTGTCCTCAACTTGCCAGGCATGAGAGCTGCAGTAAACTCCCAGATTACGTCCTGTGATGACATGGATGCTGCTTCCGAGGAAGACCCACTACGAGGGCGCAGAGAGGACGTCAAGACCGACGGCATGTCACGCTCTATCACCAATGGCAACAAGCGCTTTCCTGCAAGCATGGCTAAAGTGCAGTCTATGCCTGCCATCGAGACTACGACCACCAACATAGACCCCACCACTGCCACCACCATCAAATCCCCTTCTGCACCTATATCTTTCAAAGAAGCAGCTCTGGCAAAGCGCTTTGCAGCTCGGGCCAGGACACAGATCACCAAACGGAAGCGCATGTCACTAATTAAAGAGAAGAAAGCAGCCCAGACACTCAGTGCCATCCTTTTTGCTTTCATCATAACATGGACGCCTTACAACATCATGGTGCTAGTCAATACTTTCTGCAATGGCTGCATTCCAGAGTCCCTGTGGGCCCTTGGCTACTGGCTTTGCTACGTTAATAGCACTGTAAACCCCATGTGCTACGCCCTGTGCAACAAGACCTTCCGGAGCACATTTAAGATGATCCTTCTTTGCCGCTGGGATGAGCAGAAGAGCAAGCAAAGCTTCCTGCAAAGACAGTCTGTTCACTTCCAAAGGAGCATTCCCAGAGATTCAACATAGCAGAGTTTGCATACAAGTTATGCTAACATGGCTAATGTACAATTAGATTCAACTGGTTGATTGAGTCAAACCATTCTGTAAGGAACAAGTTTGTTCTATGTTGCAGTCTGAGAACAAAATGAAGTGGATATTTTGACTGGTCTTGACTTCAGTTCTACCCTTTTTCTCCTCAGTAGTGGACACCTAAGTGGGATAAGGATTCAATAAGACATCGCCTTGAACAACTGAATTTATCGTAAGCACCTTGCAGAAGACATGGACGAATGGCGTCTAGAAGCCTTGAATGAACCTATAGTCGGATGCCGGCATCTTAGTATCTCTTGGCTTGTTTAAAAACACTTCCAAGTTTTAAGATCTTTCAAGATAACTCACCTCCCTTTCACTGAGAAAAAATGTATATTTCAGGGTTGGAAATGGACTCATTGTCAGACTTGAAAATAAAAAAAGTGATGGAAAAAAAACACAGTACAAAATCCTAAAGGTGTATGTAACTATGGTTAAAGTGACTTATTTGTAACAAAACTTTGGCTGTTTTGTGTGAATGTGTTTCAAACAAAGGTCTTACATGTTTGTAAGATGTTGGTATGTAAATGTTCTTCTGTATAATGTAAACCACAGTTGAACAGGTTCTACTTTCTCTGTCGGGACGGTCTTTCAACGACTTTTTCTCAGAACACCGCTCTGGTAGGCCATTAAGTATGAGTGTTGTTTACATGATTTTATTACAAGTGCTACAAGTATTTCAATAGCTGTTGCAAATATCGAGTGCTTATTGATGATTCTGTTGTTAGTACTTTACTGGGGAACCTTGTGTTGCTTGAACACTGACAACAAGGAGCCTGCTGGGAAAATATTTTGTAAAATTATCATCTTTAGCGATGTGTGATGACCTATTTAAAAGACACTGATTATGCTGATGTTGATGTTGTGGGTCCTGATTCAGTTTAAGTTTTTTGTGGATCTCTTTGCTAATCCTTTTTCATTGTATTTTTATGACAGTATCTAGTGGTCTGACCATTATTTAGTTTAACCCTCTGCACCTATTGCATTTGATCAGCCGAAATTGGTTGTAATTCCAGCTTTTAATGTAATTAAGTCCAGAGAAGATGATAATAACAGTACCCCATTGTGGTAGCATAAATTCAGTGGAGCAGCAGAGCCACCTGTTGGACATAAAATGATTCTACATATCAGTAGCCAGATTCACAAAAGAATAATTTAGATTTTTTTCTTAACTTCATACTTGAGAAGATAAAAGTTAAGATGAATAGTTATTCTTCAATAATTGGTGTTCTTTAAAAATATATATTCTTAACTATTTTCTTAACCTTACGAAAGAGTCACACGTGTCGTAGAGTTGAGTATAAGTTCAAGTATGCCTCTAAAATGTCTCTAACAGATAAGTGGAGATTGTTCTTAAGTACTGTTAATTTGTACATGAGGAAAATAATGGCAAACTTAAATCAGCTGCACAGATTTACCTGAGTTCTGGTAATAATAGTAAAATATTTAAAATATGTCTCATGGCATTTAAATGCAGCATGAAATACTTTGTTACAAATTGCCTACAGAAAGAAAACCAACCAAAAAGTGTCTTGAAAAGTAAATAATTAAGATTTTATAACAATATTTAAGATGTTAATTTGACTTTGGAGAATTGTATTTAAAACCTTCTTATGAATTACTTAATGCTTATTTTAAAATCCTTCTTAAGTTGTTTTCTTAGGAAAGCTTTTGTGAATCCAACCTCTGATTCACAATATTTAGGAAATCAAATCGAATGACCTAACTTGAATATGAACAACCCTTTGTAGGGTTAATATGATATAAAAGGCCAGAAGAAATGGGATAAAGGGGAATTTACTATTTACACGTTTTTTTTAAACATTCATCATTATGAAAGAAAAATGTAAACAAATCCTTTCAGAGACATTTAATGTGAAATATTTACTAGAAGAACAACTTACTGTTTAATGCCTCTAAATGTTTCTTGTCAGAATGTCAATATAACGGAGAAGTACAGGTCCAACTTCTCTACGAAGAATCATTGTACTCAAACTACTCTTAATGACTGTTCATCTCTGTTTGGCCAACGCAGTATAATTGACAGAATTCCTATAACAGCACAGTGTTTTGGCAGCAAATTGTCTGTAGAGCCCTCTGCTGGATTGGAAGTGATCCCAGAGTTAGATTTATAATAAACGCCTGCTCTTGGAATATATGAAAATTTGATATTTACATTTATTTAATACACTTTAAAAATATGATTCCAAAGTCAGCAATGGAGTCTGTGGTTTGAACAGACAGTGGATGTGTATTCCTTTATTTTGTTACCTGGACAGGGAAGAGTCTTTATGATTATATGCAACTTGAGGAAAGGTG
Source organism: Hoplias malabaricus (assembly GCF_029633855.1). Lineage (NCBI taxonomy): Eukaryota > Metazoa > Chordata > Actinopteri > Characiformes > Erythrinidae > Hoplias > Hoplias malabaricus. The sequence continues at coordinate 68,331,983 of NC_089800.1, forward strand.
GCCCAGGCCAAATACTAGGCCTAATCCCTATCTGGGAATCTGGTCCCAAAAATTTAAAGGCCTATTTACATTCAGAGTGATATACAATATGTTGTCATATTCCAGATGTAGGTAAAAACAGCACTGAGAGTCTAGCCCAAGGACTCTTACTGGCACAGCCTAAGGGTTGAAAGATTAATCGTTTAAAAAAAATCTGAAGAATGGTCATTTTAATTTTAGCCTTCAAGCTAGGCAATATGTGACAGAAAAATCACAATTGGATATTTTCACGTAATCCTCCATTTCTACATAGCATGATGTCCTGAGCAGGAACTCCAACTCTTCTCTGCTGTGTGGAAGTCAAGTCAGTAATGTTATATGCTTTTCCACACTAGACCTTGTTCAAGCTTCTTCTATGTTCTTGAACTGGAATGAGTAATTATTTCCCAGATTCATTTTTTAAGACAGTGGACTAAAAACAATTTGCTAACCGTATTACTGGCCACTCCCAGGACTTGTTTTCCTCTGAGATTCACCATGTCGCCCCAACTGCATTGAATATTGATGTCCCTATTGAACAGAACTTTTTGTATCATTGTTATTCCAGTGAAAAGCCTGTTTTGCAGTGTTTTTATTATGCTTTTCTACTTTACACTGGGAAATATCCCAAGATTTTCCAAGTTCTCTGTGAGATCCTGCTGCCGTAGTGCTTCTGTGAGATGCTTCATTAGTGGCTGCTTTTCTGTTTTGTCTGAAATGACCATGTTATAGTACAAATCTGGAGGCGGAAAAAAATGAAGCTTTTCCAGCCTGAGATGAGATGTTTCTGTCGAATGTTGTTGGAAAGCATCTCTGCTGAGAGGTGTTTTTAACTGGTAATTGTTTTCTCAGAATAAATGTCACCTTTGTAATAACAACACCTTGCTATGTTCTTTATATTTATTATGGCACCTGGGAAACAGTGTGACAGTTGTTTATGAAAACAACTTCAACATACTATCGAGTGAGCACCAGGGTTGTATTCCACGAAGAAGGATTTCTCAGTTAGCTAGATAGCTTAAGCCCAAAGTTGAGGACTGTCCAGTAGGAATCACCCTCAGTTCTTTCCTTCATCAGAGGAATCCTGCTTTACCTCTATTTCTCTTTTCATTTTCCTGAATTAATACCAGCTCTACTTTTCCATTTTTATTTCATAATGAATAGAACAATAGGAATATTCCAGAGTTACTTGAGCAAAAGAAATTCTCTACCAGCTACCAACTTGTTTGAATTCTTCTATAAATGTGCCATTTTGAAGAGACAAGGTTTTGTTATTCATGTTGAAATGATGTGGGAGTCAACTTAGTTCAGTGCATCATAATTAAAATTTTAAATGTATTTATTTATTTATTGGGTGTAAGGGTAAAGAGTTATGGAGTGTGTGTGTGTGTGTGTGTTTGATAGAGAATAATAAATCTACTGGTAACATGGAACAGACGAGACCATGTGATGTGAGGTCTTCCTTCATGTGACTAAGGAAGATGATGAGGAAAATCACAGGCACTTATTTGTTCCCACTTTCACCACTGACACCCTCTAAACAGTCCAGACCTCTCTGCTTTCTCTCTATCTGTCAGTCTGTCTCTTGGTTGGGGGATCCGGACAGCAGTTGAAAGAGGTGAGGTGATTTACTGACTGATTAAATCAGTTCTGTTATTAACACCTAATTCTGAACTTGAGTCATTTTTGGTGTTTCATGAGAGCAATGGTTTGCTTCAATAAAATTGTGGACTGGTGATTTTTGTTAGTTGCTATATGCAGGAGGACCTAGGTGATAATTTCCAGTACTGTGTAAAAGTGTAAATATTATTTTTATTTAAAATAATAAATGTGCGGTGCTTGTATAACATTATATATAATTACAATAAATACTAAAACAAATTTAGTAAAAGGATTTTTTGTTGTTGTTGTTGTTGAAAATTATTTAGATGTGTTGTGAGCTAGTGTGAAGAACAAAGTTTGTTTCCATATGTTTTCCTTGAGCGTATGGATTTGTTAAATTGACAGCACACTTGATTTTACATAATGCAGTGTTTATTCATTAATTAGGTTTCGGACAATAACCTCAAAAAATACCAGACTGCCATGAGGAGGTGTTTGGAAAGGGTTAAACCAGCATATTCACATCCACTTTATCATTACTTACTGTAATAAAGTTATTTGATTTTATTCTAATAAACTCTTATTGATCACATTATTACACTGGAGTAAATGAATAACACAAAACACAGATGAGAATGTGTTGTAAGGAATGCAACAAGATATCGTTGAGCTTCTTTTTTCTAATATCCATCTTGTTTTGTTTGTTCACTGACCAATGAAAAATGTACACTGAATCTACTTTCTTGTGTTAACTAACCTATAGATCAGTGACCAGGTTTGCTCGGTTGGTTTGGCACCGCACGGCTTATTCCCAAAGTCACATTTCATGATGGCCATTGCAGTGAAAGCGCGTGTATAAAACCAACATTAATATCTCAGTGTGGTTTGAAGAAAGTGTGTGATAATTGTGCTAACTAGGTTCCTTGTAGTTCCAGTAAAGGTTTAGGATAAAATACTTCTAGTCTAATTTTTGTTTCTTTGGAAGTGTGATGCCATTGAAAGTCATCTTGGAGTTGACCTATTAGTCAGAGTCATGCATCAATTTATGGAAGCAGGCTGGTAGCTCACAGGATGTTCTTTGTCTTTCCAAATCAGGTCAGATTTTGGTGGACTTTCTCCAAGACAATCCCCCACACACAAACACACATAATACAACATAAAACATACAATCTTAAAACTAATCAAGCCTCATTTCCATTCCAGATTACAAGCAGAACATCCAGTATGCCGGACATAATCTCATTCAAATGGGTTTGAATAGGTGTTCAAACTGTGGCTCAGGGTTTTGACAAAGTGCATATGATCTTCTCTTTCTCTTATTAAGGTTGAGAAAGATAAAGGGCTGCATTCACTTTGTCCATCTCTGTTAAGGAAATCCTAGTCTTGTTCAGGTGAGTGTTAATCTCCAGTGGCAGTTTGGTGCCAGGAATGTGGGGTAGAGCTCAGTAGCTTCAAGCAAAACTGAGAGAAACGCAGACATCAGTATCACACTTAAATATAGTATGTTTTAAATGTATTAGGTGTAAAAATAATAATAATAATAATAATAATTAAGCTATTGTGAAAACGCATAATTCTTATTAAATTGAAATATTATCCTGCCCTTGTCATTTCATGGTAAACGTTGTGTAGTTTTAAAAATGTCAATTGTTATTTTTTTGGGTTCCAATTAGCAAATAGTGCTGCAAAAGCATGTGTATCAGTTCGTTCTGTTCTTGGGGATAATTTTCTATCCATATGTTTTGAGTTTGACTCCTTTTTTAATAAAATGACAATCTAATACTAAGCATCAATTTCCATAACATGACAAGTGTGGGAGAATGTTTAAATTTCGAATTACAAGTATACATTACACAAATGCGCTTTAAAACTTATTTGTACACCTAATATCGCTGTCACACTTATTCCTGCTTTTGGAGAGCACTTGAAAATTCTTAAAATTTGTATGTGTACTATATAAAAATACAGATCCAAAAATCTGAGACCATATGGAAAAACTGGGATTTTGTTATTAAGCTAGATATAAATAACAGGAACTTTTACCCAAATAAGGAAAAGTTTTGTAAAATACACATTTAAGATTCTGGACTGTTTCTAGGTCACTATTCAAATGCTCATGTAAGCTCATGTGCAACATTCACCATGTCACTGCCTTTTCTGTGCATGTGTGTTTAACAGGTGTAATTCTGGGTGAGGCATGATGCAGACGATCCAAACTAGAGAGACGCAGCTTCCCATGCTGCGAGAGAGTTTCCACTCATCTCCATTCAGGGGGCGAGACAGAGAGAGGAGGAAAAGCAGCCTCACAAACCTCATCAGGAAGCAGCAACAACATCAGCAACTGCAGAGAGAGTCCCATCAAAGGCTGCAGGAGTGCAGTGAATTTCCCGGTCATGTAAAGCATTCTAGGCTCACTCGCTCAAACAGCAGCCCCATATGCGAGTCAGCGGAACTAGCAGATGTCCAAGGGAGGGAGAGTGAGAGAGATAAAGTGCGAGAGGCGTGTCTCGGCCTGTCTTCCACTGTGGCATCACAGCTTGCATCATCACAACAGCTGTGCCTGAGTGTGGAGAAAGGAAGAGGGAGGGGGGGATTACAGGAGGAGGGAGTGAGTGAACAAGGCAGTGAGAGAAGAGAGAGGGAGCATCAGCAAAGGCAGCAGCTGAGCCAGAGCAAGCCCGAGCAACAGCCTGCTCAGCATGGCTTAATCGCTAAGGGGGTTCGCTTGCTGAGGAACATGGGCAACCAGGAGGCCAAGCAAAAACGGGCAGAGACGTTCAAAGATGGACTTGTCTCTGAGGACAGAGACACAGAAGGCTCCAAAAAGAGTAAGTCAAAGTCCCAGGGCAAAGCTGGAAAGTGGTCCAGCGACTCAGCGAAGAAGAAGCCCAAGACTGAAAGCTCTAAGAGTTCTGTCTTCTCCAGCATTCGCATCAGAAAAAGTCTCTCACGCAAGGCAGCATCTAAAGAAGATGTCCTGGATGAAGGAATGGGGATTGGAGGCACAGATGTTCTCCAGTCAGGTGAGGAATCAGAAGGTCTCACACCTGATGGTGACCTGGAAAGAGATCCGATTACAGCAGGAACTATGGATGCTGTGGAAGAAGATGGATCAGGGTCCGATACAGATCTCTACAGTTTTCACTCAGCTTCTGAGGCTCAGGACCTACTGGCAGATATCCAGCAAACTATCAGCTTGCATCAAGGGGATTGCAGAATAGAGGAGCAAGGATGCAACTCAGAGAACATCTGGGATGGACAAGGTAGGACTGAATCTGTGTGTCAAGTTGAGATCAGCCAGGATGTGACTGCTGGAGCTGAATGGGACATGAGAGAAGGACCACATGAAGACCAGAGTGTAATTGCATCTTGTGCTGAAGAAACGGATGGTAAACTGTTGCCTCCTTCTTATTCTGTGGATGTTGGAACTAAAGATGCCCCTGCATCACTGGAAAGTCTGAGTGGTTTTCAGAGCATCACTAAGACTGTCAGCAACTATAGCATCCAGGATACAGCAACAACTAGCACATCATATGAGAGTGCAGAGGAACGTCTTGATGAGAACTCCTCTCTATCCTCTCAGGTTGAGGAACATCTCCATGGCACTCAAAGCCTGACCCAGAGTTTAGAAGTTGGCCTGGGTTCAGCTGAGCAGCTTACAGACCTCAAGCCCAAGGTCAGCCGGTTGATTTTTGTGCCACAAAAAAGTGTGAGCAGTGTGGATCTGAATGTAGAGCGCTGTGAAGATGATGATGTTGGAATGGAAGAAGAAGGGCCAGGCTCATCACTGACCCAGTGGTTGTCTGAGAGTCTTTTAGGCTCTGGGGCAAGGCCCCACGGGTCCTCTAGCACAGGCACTGGGGTCAAACCTTACCCCACCGTCCAGCCATCTTACGTGAAGACGACCACCAGACAGCTTTCTTCTCCTCCACATTCACCTGGTCCAAGTCCCAGAAACCTCCGCAGAGCAAGCCAGGAGCTAGGCCAGGGGTCATCTCAGCGATCATTCCGAGCTGAGACGTGGAGATCCCAAAGACAGCGTTCTTGCAGCATCGCAGGCACAGCAGGATTCCACAGCAACTGGGATGGGACTGTAAACGGGCAGTCTGAGCTAGCGGAAAGAGGGTTCCTGACACTCGGACCATATCGGAAATCTTCCTGTTTCCAGGCAACTTCTGGAGCCCCATTTCAGGATGTGTTTTCAGGTGAGACTGCCCTTGTACAAAATTTGGTATCCTCAATACATTAATTTCTACCTCTGTTACATAGTACATTTGCTACAGCGCTGAGCCTGGTGTAGTAATTCTCCCTATTACAGCTCAGTAAAACATCATAATGATTTTATAGCTGTAAAAATAAGGTAAAATTCTATCTAGCATTCCCTTCGGAAATTTAGGCCAATTTATACTTCTGTGTTGAACCTATGGCGTAAGCAATGGTCCGAGTCACTGCAAATGCTATAATGTACCCTATGCTGTAGCCTGATTTTCACCTCCTCAGAAATGTTACTACATGTCAATGAAGACTGCAACGACTGTGACTGTTCCTCAGTCAGATGAACGTGGTTCAAACCGAACGGGAAAACTCAAAAAAGATTAACTCCTCCGCACTACAGAGACTGCAGGTGGCAGCAAATTCAGTGTGAGAGATTTCCTCAGACATTGGTTTGTACAACATGGAACAAAAAAAAGGTGGAACAAAGAGAAATATTTGGACCTCTCCGAAAAAGAAAAAAAAAGATAAATTAAAAGACACTTGCTATGAGGAGCAGGAACATGCAGCAAAAAGTGCTGACTTTGTATTTGTAGTTTTCCTGGCACCACATTTAAACTACACTCTGTCTTAAATATCACCCTAAACCCTAAATTATACATATTACAAATTTACAGTAATAGTGCTACACTACACTGTGCACTACATAGGGTTGAGGAAGATATTTTAGATTCAGCCCTAGTGGTTTGGTGGTGTAAATGCAGAGTGACACAGAAACCACCGCACAAGTATAAACGCTCACAACAATGTAGGGCACTTGCGCAGGCTATCGCACAGGCTCAGCATTGAGTCAACACAAAAGCATAAATTGGCCTAAAACTAAAATTTCAAGGCTGATACTCCTTTGGCACTATTAGAATAAGCTATGTAAGGAACCAGCCCTACTTGTTTAGTTAAAATTTATACTGAGGTATTCCTTTCTTGCAAATTTTAAGCAGCAGGTAATGATGAAATTCCAGCGCTCACAGTGAAAGGAAATAGAAAAGATGGCTTGTTCTATTTTGCTGCTCTTTTATCTTCTCAACCTCACTTTCGTTTCCTGCCCCAAGCTCAGAACAGTGATGTCAAAATACACAAATTCTGACTCTCAGACAGGCATGCACAGCACACACACCAATACACACAGACACACGCAGGCTACTGGCAATCTAAGTGTTGTGCTTGAATGCGTCTGAATAACACAGGAAGCTACACACACACAAACAAGTGCACTGTGTTGTAATGTTGGGAGAAGCCACAGGGGTGGGGGGCGGGGGCTATTCAAGGTTGGAAGTGAGGGCTACTCAAGGTCTGTTTCACCTACAGGGCCCCTGACTAGGTTTCAGCTTCAGAAAACACAGCAAATCCCGTTGGTGCCGGAGTTTACCTGACTACACACAAAATCACACTTCAAGAGACAAGCCTCTGGGATTGATTCACAAAAATAGCTTCATCATATTACAATAACACCTTCAGTTCACAAGAATTAGCAGATGGTCAAAACAGAACTCAGTTAGGCAGAGTAATACATTTCAATAATATGTAACAGCAAAACCGTTTGTGCTATTTGCTGTGAGCTGTTACTTTGTCATTTTGTTTGTGACCAGTGCTGACAGCCTCAATCTGCGTGTGATAATCTGGACCATAATCCAGTGGTCTGCCAGAGCCTGCCCCTTGGCTGTTGCTTGTCCATAATCTGTATGGATTATCTTTTTTTTAACCCCATTTTTTCTAAAGCACACTTCCGCAACAAACGCAGTATCAGCAGGACTTCCTTTTCTACTTTTACTAATTTCTGATCAAAATCACAATGCTTATGTCAAGTGTAAGCTAGAGGGGTTGATAACCCCCAGGTTCTGATGATCTAATCATCAGCTAAACTACACATCAGTACCTGACCTCAGTAATATTCCTACAGCTGAATGCAAGACAATGCCCACAGCAATGTTCTGATATCTCATGTAACAACTTGAAAGAAGACGATAACAGCAATGAAGAGGGATGTCTAATGACAACCTTCATTTCAGAAGAAATCTGTAAATCTGCTCCGGTTTCCTCCCACAGTCCAAAAACACACGTTGGTAGGTGGATTGGCGACTCAAAAGTGTCCGTAGGTGTGAGTGTGTGAGTGAATGTGTGTGTGTGTGTGTTGCCCTGTGAAGGACTGGTGCCCCCTCCAGGGTGTATTCCTGCCTTGCGCCCAATGATTCCAGGTAGGCTCTGGACCCACCGCGACCCTGAACTGGATAAGCGCTTACAGATAATGAATGAATGACCGTTAAGGGGAGATGGACAGGGAACTGCACCGCCATAATCCACCAGTTAGTGTTTAAAGTCTAGCACAGTAAACAACGTAAGAAAAGAAGTTCCTACATTACTCACTACATACTGCCCTAGTATAGGGAACTGAATTCAGGATGGTAGTGAATGATTCTGCACTACCTCATGTGCATTGGCAGATTTTGTTTTATAAACATTAAAAAATGTCATGCCACCAGTGCAGTATAACCACAGAGTCCTACTGCACCCAGGAGAAGAGTCTGCACATGTTTCACAAAGTATTCAATTGCATTAAAAAAGGTCCTTCTGGGTATGGCTGTGAGTTAATGTCTGCGTCCCAATTGTTTCATACACACTAACACTGTACAGTATATACTAACCTTAAAAACTAGTATGATGTTTATAATGGGCGGCACGGTGGCGCAGCAGGTAGTGTCGCAGTCACACAGCTCCAGGGACCTGGAGGTTGTGGGTTCGATTCCCGCTCCGGGTGACTGTCTGTGAGGAGTTGGTGTGTTCTCCCCGTGTCCGCGTGGGTTTCCTCCCACAGTCCAAAAACACACGTTGGCGACTCGAAAGTGTCCGAGTGTGTGAGTGAATGTGTCTGTGTGTCTGTGTTGCCCTCCAGGGTGTATTCCCGCCTTGCGCCCAATGATTCCAGGTAGGCTCTGGACCCCCCGCGACCCTAAATTGGATAAGCGATTACAGATACAGACGGATGTTTATAATCTGTGAAGTGCACTATGTAGGGAACAGGACACTATTTTTGGACAGAGCTGCAATTTTCTAAATTTCCCTTTCCCATTGGACTGTGGGACAGTAGTGTCCATCATTACCATATGCATAAATCGAGTGGATTCAAGTATGAACTGTGGATTATTTAGTACACTCAACTTTGACTCTTGTAACTATACTACATACTACATATTAAAACATTATATAGTGAATAGGGCATTGTTTCAGCCACAGCCACAGATTCATCTGAGATAAAAACTAGATACTTTTGGTTCGTAGTCTTGAAATAAACCATTTTAATCCCTGAGAAATGAGTTCATGACAAAATCTTAAAGAGATTATTGGACAAATTTGATGACAGCTTTTAAAGGATAGTATTTTTCAGTCTAATTGCTGTTTGATACATTTGAAACATACAGTGAATTTCCATAGAGTGTAATCATGACCTGTAGTAAATACAAGAGAGGTTATAAACACTTAACAAAATCATCTTTATATATTTTGTTATCTTTGTAACAAAATCCAAAGGACAGTTGCTGATAAGTTCAATGAAAAATGTTTAAAAGTGAAATCAGTTTATTTTGTAGAAATCTCTCATAAAGTATACAGTATAAACATAAGTGTATATGAATAATCACTAGTCTCTCTCTCTCAGGTCGTGCTCTGTTGGAGAGGTGTTATATTCTGTCTGGGGCAGAGCATGAAGATGATGACCATGATGAAGCTGAGAAGTTTTGTTCAAGGCTTTTGGCTCTGGGAATCCTCCAACATTTCAGTGACTGCTTCAGAGAGCGGGCCACGGGAGGTGGTGCAGCCAGCACACCCACCTTTAATGTGAGTGGCTTTTTTATTCGATTTTGTTGAATATAAAAAGAGGTGCCAAGAAGCACCTAAGAAAAAGAGATGTCTAAGCAATGGACCTTTTCAGGACATTGCAAGTCTGAATCTGATGATGTCACTGCCATCCGAGGCAGGGAGAGTGCGATGGTCTCCCTATCCCTCAGCACTCAGCACAATGCTAGTCATTTTTTCTGTTAGTTGATGTAACACTCCAGATGTGTTGTGCTCCAGTGGCATTGTGTTGGAGGCAGTTTAGAAAGAAGCAGTGGCTGGCTGCCTGGCAGGCTTCACGTGTCTCAGAAGAGGCGTGTGCCTTCGCCTTTAGTGGCCCTGGGTGAAAGGGGGGAGACAGAACTACCGGGTGAAACTGGAAGTAACTAAAATTGGGGAGAAAACTGTATAAAAATCGAATAAAGGGAATAAAACCTTCCAAATGCTTCCTTCAAGACTGGGATAGAAAGGAGTTATGCGAAGGATATCTACACAATGTCAAATGGCTTCCACTAGCTTTGGTTATTATAATAGTACTGAAGTTTTGCTTTAGCTTGGTTGAGCTGGGCGTGTGATAGCTCTGATGTTTCTGGCAGTGTGTTAATGAAGAAAGCAGAAGGAATACATTGAGCTGCAGATGAAACCAGCTAAAATTAAAACTGTTTTTGGCACATTATCTAACACTTCATTAAACACCTTGCAATGTTCAGACTGATGATGAGAGGGGGAAGAAAATGGGATCAACTGTGCTACTGAGAGAGAGAGGGAGACTGAAACTGTATTAATTTCTAGTGAAAATAGAGATTAAGAATATTAAAAAGTGAAAAATCCTGGAGACACTGAAAGAACTACAGTTTAAAAATTGATTAAAGGATATAAAGAAAATGGGATATAACTGCCATGCAACACCTTGGATTTAAAAAATCTTTCATCTTTTGGTGCTTTTCCACTGCATGGAACCTACACGACTCAACTCAGCTCTTTTGCTTTTCCACTGACCAAATCTAGTACTTCGTTCTGGAACCAGGAACTTTTTCATTCCCTGCTTGCTTATGGTTCCAGCTGAGCTGAGGAGGTATTAAATCAAGACGTGTAAACCCAGCATGCTGGCCACAGAGACCTGTCAATCACCATGTAATGCAGAGCTCCAGCACAAACTCACCGCTTAAGTTACAGCAATTTTCACATTTATTTTTATACAACTCACAATGGCTGCTCGTAACATGGTCAATGAAAATCTCCAGTGAAAGCTGATCGTGCTCCACGGAAAACTGATCTTTGAGAACTGGGGCATGGACCCGTGTTCAGTCCAAAAAACAAAACACACAAATACACAACAAGAAAACAGCGTCTAACGTTTACAGCAGCTGGTTACAGACGGGGCTTTGCCATGTCACCGGCTCCATTTCACGGGGGAGCTGTACTAATGGAAAAGCGACCATCTAAAAGTGAGTTGAGCTGAGTCGAGGCGAGTCGAGCTGATCCCATGCAGTGGAAAAGCACCATATGAGAGAGAAAAAAACTCAAGCTCCATTCCTACTTCAGACTTGAACAAGCCCACAGCTGTTGCAGTCCATTCTTGCACTAAGAGAAGTGAGTTCAGCACCTTGGGTCTAAAAGGATGGGAATCTGTCAAGAAGCCCTTACTGAGAAGAGGAACTAAACCCACTGCTGCTGGTGTTCTTAGAGCAATGGACTGTTCATCCCAGAGCTCAGACCTCAACATTGCGGAATGTGCTTGGATGTTTGAGGTCTGCAGATAGAAACAATGAATCCTTGGGAATGTCAAGTAAATTCTAAGCTCCACTTAGGATGCACAAAGAATATTCTGATTGACAGCTGAGTTTTCAGTTCACAGCTTTTTGGTTTCTGGTTTCCATGGTAACAATCATTAATAATAATACTAAAATAAATTAATATGGTTTTGAATTTGGCTGGATCATGTGATTTTGCTGCACCATCGCTTTTTCTCTCCCTTGCTCCCTCCTACTGCTCTACCACTTCACTCCTTCCTCTGTGTTTTGCTCTGTCAGAGTGGATTTGTATGTGTGAACTGCACACACACGCACACTATCTGTGGTAGACAGATGTTATCAGAGTGTTTACTTCACGCTTCACTCTCAGAGACAGATACTCATCTCCTCTGTGTTATTTCCTGACACACACATGTTCGTTTTGCTATATACTTCAGGACTTTCATTGACTTCTGTGCAGCTTGTATATGTCCCCACTTGGATGCAATTGCTAAGCTGCCTTCTATTCCTAATCATTCTGGTTTTCTGTATCACAAAGTAATAAAAACAAGTACACACCAATACAGAAAATCGCATCTGTGTGTGTGGGTCAGCTGCTAACATGGTTATGTAACCGCTGCACATGCCCTACACTGACACTGGCCTTTCATACAGCATCATCCTCTGCTTGACTCTCTCTCTCTCTCTCTCTCTCTCTCTCTCTCTCTCTCTGTGCAGCTCATCACTCACTGTTTCTGAATTTAAATGTATTAATATTTTTATGCTCTTCTGGGAAGGCTTTACATTAGATTTTGAAATATTGCTTTACGAAGTTGATGGAATTCAGCCAAAAACGCATTAGTGAGGTCAGATGCTGATGTTGGATGATTATTTCTGGATCACAAACAACACTCCAACATTTCCCTGAGGTTTTGGACAAAGCTTTGCAAGGATTGTGTACAAACATTTGGAATATTATGTAGTTTATGTCTAATTTTTTCTCCTTATAAACAGACATTACAGACAGTCACACACATAGCATTTTTGTGTTTGTATCCTGAGGATATCTCAGCAAACATTTATGCACAGTGTATGGCTTCACTGTGTGTGTGTGTGTGTGTGTGTGTGTGTGTTATTTGATGACGCAGACCAGCATAGCAGAACTAAAGGCTCTATTCAGTCGGCACTGTCCATTGTCTCAGACAGTGACTCTTCCCCGAAGATCATTTGCTTGTTATCATACTCTATATGGCCAAAATTTTTTGGACACCTCCTCATCCAACGTGTTTTTCAACAGTTGCTGATCTAGAACTAATTTTCTAACATCCATAACTGACCTCACTAATATGGCGGCACTAATATGGCTATATCAAGCCTCACAGCATTACTCCAACATTTATTGGAGAGCCATAGCAGAAGGGTAGAGGCTGCTGCTGCTATTTAAATATTAAATGAGTTGGTCTCTACAAACTTTTGACCATATTGTGTAGTTCAGACAGTAATTTGTCATACAGTTAAATGCTTTCTTGAAAGTGTCCAAATCTTTTAGTGCTGACGCATGATGGATTAGGCCGAGCTAATTCAAAGGTATCACAGACCCCATTCTGTCAGAGAAGATTAGGGTCTTGGTCCACAGCTCCATCTGTGACACACCGTTCTGTTCATACAAACACACACACACAAACACACATCCAGAAATCTGTGAATGGGGTAAGTGTAGCGTAGTGTCGCACGGTATCCCGATACTAGAAAAGTATCTCAATAGTTTGTCATTAAAAATGGTACAACACCCCATATAATTAGTAGTGCTTTGCCTCCTCTTTTGCCGCTAGTTTTAACCACTTCTCAGACCTTCTGGCAAGTTATTTAAAAATTAAAGAACCCAACTAGCACCAGCTCCTTTTTATAGAAGAGAATCACTGGTAGCACAGCTCGGTAGAACGCTGGGACTGACCGTGAGCAGGAGACACAGCTCCCTCAACACGGCTTGTCTGCTCCAGAGAGAGAGCAGTACTGTCGGTCCGCATGGCAGCTCACACCAATCAGAATGAGCTGTGAAGGTGCAAAAAAGCTGTCAAAGACATGTTTGCTTCCTTTTATGCTGAATGTATTACTTTTTCTGAACTCCTGAACTAAGTTCACAGAAATGATTGAGGTATTCAGCTTTATTGAAACAGTAAACACATCTTATGAATGTATGACACGGGCCGAAGGCGCGAGTGTAAATGATGAAATGCCACAAGTGGCTTCACACTAAACAAGCAGATACCAGCGATTTAGCCAACTGGCACTAGCTTGTAGGGAAAGTACATTACTTTTCCTGATGTTTTAGGTTTTTGCGATGTTATCATTGCAGTATCGGTATTGAGACATTTAGGCAGGTATCGTATTGAATGTCATAATCGTGACAACACTAAGCTTACCTGCTAAAAGATTTCTATTTAAAGTAGTATTTAAAATCCACACCTAATGATACATGATAATAATAATAATAAAAATAATAATAATAATAATAATAATGTTGTGCAATTATTTGTCATTGTACAACATACAACGAAATGTGTCTTCCGCATTTAATCCATCTGTGGCAGTGAACACACACACACACACTAGTGCACTAGGGGCTATTATCACACACCTAGTGGTGGGCAGCCATTCTCGGTGCCCAGGGAGCAGTTGTGGGTTCAGTGCCTTGCTCAAGGGCACTTCAGCCATGGATGTTTCTGGCGATACTGGGGATCAAACCGGCAACCTTCCGGTACCAAGCCTGGTCCTCTAACCTTTACGTCTAACTATTGCAACCCTACAAGAGCCTGATATGACATCAACAAAATGCACTGAAACTATCCATCCATCCATCCATCCATTATCTGTAACCGCTTATCCAATTTAGGGTCGTGGAGGGTCCAGAGCCTACCTGGAATCATTGGGCGCAAGGCGGGAATACACCCTGGAGGGGACGCCAGTCCTTCACAGGGCAACACAGACACACACACACATTCACTCACTCACACCTACGGACACTTTCGAGTTGCCAATCCACCTGCAACGTGTGTTTTTGGACTGTGGGAGGAAACCGGAGCACCCGGAGGAAACCCACGCGGACACGGGGAGAACACACCAACTCCTCACAGACAGTCACCCGGAGCGGGAATCGAACCCACAACCTCCAGGCCCCTGGAGCTGTGTGACTGCGACACTACCTGCTGCGCCACCGTGCAGCCGCACTGAAACTAATTAAACTAAAATAATACGGTTATCATATTTAATTAAAGAAGTAAATACCAGAGATGTCACAAATTACAAGTCAGAGTCAAGTCTCAGGTCAATATAACATACACAAAGCCCATATGGGCATTGTAATGTAAAAAATAAATGTGTATATATTCAGATTAAATGAAAAACAACTGATTAACATTGTATGAAAAGTACAACTGTGCGTGTGATTACACAGGATATACAGGATATAACCTTAGTTTTTGAATAGAAGTGAATGTAAAAAATATTCCAAGTAATATCAGAGCATTTCTATTGGTCCATTTCACATGAAAGGACAACTGCTGGCTTCAAATGCTGTAGTAAACTAAAAATCTACAAAAATGGAGAAACATGCTTTTATGTTGGACATCAACAAGATATAAATAAATATGCATAAAAATGTGAATCTGAAGCTTTTCTGTCTTCCTTACCATTTTCACTAATGACACTATGACACTAGTGCCTATCTGTTAGGTCTTTTTTAATAATTTGGTCTCCAGATGATAATAAATATAAAATGTGACAACTCTGAAATAGAGCAAGCTAGAAGCTTGATGTTTGACATTTTTTCTATTGAACTGACTGTAAGTGTGAGGCTTGAGTGCCTATCTCTGGAAATTACTGACATTTGTGGATTTTTCAGGTTGTTGCATGGCATCTTGCCACTGATTCACAAGGCATTCACAGCAAACACTGCTGTGAGGTTCTGATGGCATTCAGTAATCACTCACCAGTGTCATTATTCCAGAAAACTTGGTTCTACGGGAATTTAAACTAGCTGTGATTGCACAATTGAATACCTGTTTCAAGATGACACATTTTAAAGGGAGTCTGGAAGAGTTTAAATGACTCAAGCATATATTCAGGCAGTAAAACTAAATTTGGGTTGTTACTGGCGAGCAGTAAATAGATATTGATGTGTAGCCACTTGTTATTTATCTACTGTACTGAGGTCAAAATAAAAGTCTTAATGTTTTAGCCAGCAGAGGGTGTGCTTCCATGCAGTAACATAAAGAGAAATTAGGCAAGCATAGTTTAGCCAGACCGCCATTATCCATATAGCCATTGTCACAGAGATGTTTCTGGTATTTAAAAAACAGGAAAGACCAAAATAAATACATACCCTTGTCATTGGAAGATCTGGAGAAGCTTTGGTGCTTCATATCAATGTCTTTGTTTACAATAATAACAAATAATAACAAACTATAAATATAGTTTATCTTGTCAATTGCTGACAGTGTGTGTAGGATCATTAAAAGCCTGTTATTTTCTGTTCATACAAAGCTACAAAACTGAAGCACCATGTTGTGATGACATTAAAGCAACTAGTTTACCAGAAAACAAGAAAATATTTTAACATTTATGTTTTTGAACATTTCTAAAACAAAGGACCTTAATGTTTTACCAACCAATTGATCTATACTTGATAAAGGAACAGGGCATCGCTGGGAACTAGTTATTTATTACTAGTTATTACTAGGATGAACAGTTATTATTAGTTATTTATCATAGACTACATTTCTATAAGGGTCTGACTGATAAAACCGTGCTGTAACTCATTCACAGCTTTGTTTATATTGAGTAACGCCTCGCTCTGATCTTCTGACTTTAATGATCGGGAGATTCTGCCCTTTCTCGTGTGAAGTTAAGAAAAAACCTTTGCAGATGTAATTTACTCGTCAGAAAGTCAGTAACAGTGAGATGTGTCTGTATTTGTGTCGTTATAGGGACACACAAGATAACTTTCTGTTTGTTAAATATATAGTAGAAAACAAAAGGCTGGGTCACAGAAACATTCTGCAAAAATAAAGAAGAGACATTAAACACATTTCTGTTCGAGGCTCCAGTAAATCACTGAGCTGCACTGCAGTGCACGGCGGGGCTACAGCGCTGAAGCGGTGTGAGTGTGTCCCAATTCAGCTCTCAACTCTCTGACACCTTGAACACTTCAACCCTTGCGGCTTCAGCTCACCAAGAAGTGGGACGGGAGAAAAGCCAACAGTCAGAATAATCCTTGAGAATTTTTGCAATTTGGTCCAAAATATAGAATTTGTCCGGGGAAAAGAGGATGTTTGGTCACCACTGAAGATTTCCAAATTTAATTCATAAACTAGAATGTGAAATATGGCTAAACTAACAACAGACGGTGTAGTGGCGTCACCTTAATTTCTCTATGTGCTGATTTAATAGTTCCTACTCACGCATGAGCAATTCAACGTTAGGTGTCAATAAATAAGCATAAATGCCTCTTCCATAAAACATCTCAGACTTATGTCATGTACATAGAGTCTGATTACTGTTTCTCATGCAGTGTGCTTATTTATTTTCTTATTTTGTCCACCCCTCCCTCCTCTTTTTCAGAAGGAGCAGTTGTACACATGGGCTCCACTGGGTCAGCTTGAGGCCAGATCCCCAGGAAAACTACATACACTCTGGCCCCCTTCATCTACTACTAACCAGGTGTGTGCTACTGCAGTGTACAGCTAGACGTGCATTCTTCAAGAATTAAGAGACTTGTCATGTGCACAGTAAACCAGCAGTTACACCGTACAATGAAATCCTTACTTTGCTAGTCCTCCACTAAACTAAATGTTAAGAGATAAACAAAAACAAATTAAACAAAAGTCAAGGCTTAATTTACCCATAAACTAGAAACATAATAAAGAAAGGCAAAGATTAGCTATGAGTAGGTAAAGAAATTAAGCGTAACAGATATAAGCATAATATGTAACTTACATCTGGTTCATTGCTGTGGTGTTGTTCAAAGAGCATGGGAGTAAATGTGTGTGTGCAGGATTTAGCAAGTAGCATAGTGAAAGCGCACCATGCATTATTGCAACAGCAGTATTACGGCAGCAATAGATGTGATACATCAGTATGAGTGCATGTGTGTTTGTAAAATGAGTACATTTCCATAATATGAAACCTGTAAAAAAAAAAAACAATCCTCCGTAGTTGATGAAAGGTAATGGAACAGCATTTGTGTTGTTTTGGAGCATCTCTATTGGTCTTTTATCATGAAGTGGTGAAACAGTTGTGTAACAGCAAGTGTATTTATTTGTTGTCTTGAGTTCATTTTTATCCTGTTATGAGCTGTATTTAAAAGCTGCACTTTCATCCATTCTGAACATGAATGAATCTCTCTGTGGGTTTCAACCTGTAGTGCAACACTGCTCTCTGCTGTTGATTCTTGTACACAACGTCTTTATTTAGAAGACCAGTGCAGGGGTGAGAACTGGAATCAATGGGCTTCATGGGACGATCTGTTTCAGTTTTTTAATTGAAGTCTAAATATATCTAGTTAAAGTTTAACAAAGCCATTCTCAAAAAGTGTTAAAATACACAGGTCAATAGGTTTAATAAAACACTCCTGGCATTAGAGAAAAAAACAAAAAACAAAGAGAGAGAAGACATGAGTGGACCAGTACAGAACACATGCCTTTTAAAAAGTGAATAGTATAAAGCAAAAATATTAAAGTTTCTAGCACTCTTAAATTATGTGTAATAAACAGGTTATTAAAACCTCTTAGTGACACTGAGTCTGTACAAATTTGTCTGGGGGAAGTTCAAGCCAAAATATAAAATTCACTCTGGCTAAATAGGGGAGAAAAATAGGACACAACTTTAAGTATAAATAAGAGTAATCAAGCAGAAATAACTGTACATTAAATATTTCATTTTGGAAACACGAACAGGCTCTGTCCCAGTTTGGCTAAATGACATTTAGTCCAATTGCGCTATCAAGCTTATGGGTAAAGCCAGACTCTGGGGTGTGGGATGTTTTCTCAAAACCTCACCGCCGTTCTACTCTCGAGGGGCTTTGAAGCCGTTTGAGGACCGTGCGGTTGGTTCGGAATTGGCGCAATCCCCCCTGACTTCCCCAGACTCCGCGGCCAGTCTTTCAGGAGCCCCTGGGAGACACAACAACTTCTGGCGTCTAGACTAGCTGGACTTGTGTGACCCACACGGCTGGACCGTATGTGTGCGTGTTTAGTTTTACATGCTGATTGTGGTTGTGCCTTTTATTCCTCCATGTTCACCCTCTCCCCATTATCCGGAAAGCAGGGGAGAATTCCTTTTTTCTTTCCCTCCATCAGCCAAACTGCTTTTATTGGCTTGTGGGACACCACATGCATGCCTGGCCTGTGTTATTTGGAAAGCACATCCCGAGCCCTACCTTCTCTCTGTCGCGCTCTCTCTCTGTGTCTCTCTATATGCATTGCATTATCAAACTCACATTGAATTTCCTTGGCACTATAGTAAGCCTAACCTCAGAACATCATTAAAAATCTTTTGTCTTTTTTCACTCTATCAATCTGATTGAGCCAACGATTCATTTTGAAGTTATGTACTGCTAGAAGAATTGTGGCAGCTTGTCCATACTGGTCACAGTAAAATTGTTCAGCATGTGGAATCGTGGAATCAGAGCTGTTTTTTAATGACTGTATAAAAGAAACTGTGTGCTGCTTTTATTGCTGGATGGAATGCAACATTTCTGAGCAAGAATTTATCAACAATAAAGCAACACTTGCACTGCCTAAGCACAACATGTCTACGCTGGTCATAGTAAAAAGGACCAGTATTTGGTTGGAGCTTCCCTATCACTGTCTCCATGGGTTACAGGTGACGTAACTGTGTATAGTAGGCGCCATATTGGGGACCTACTCATTACTCAAACACACAACTCAAAAAATTTGGTGTTTAAATTGTTTTATTATTTCTGTCAACTTGTGGTCCTCATGTAAACGTTAAAATGTAAGAAATATGTAGGATCCCTACATATAAGTATGTATAAGAATAAGTACGGATCCCTGACTTATTGATCAGCATTATGTTTTCAACAGGACTCTGTTTCAGTCAGTAGAGGAGCTCGGGCTGCGTCCCAAATAGCATGAATGCAGAAACAATTATTTTATTACAGACACTCTGCCCTACGAAGGGTGTAGGGAGATATTCAGGATTCACCCTCAGCTTCACTGTGGCATGGAAACATCATTCACTGATCATGTCATTTTCAGGCAAGGAGAATTACTTTATTAATCTTTAAGCCAAAGCAGCAACAATGTAGGCAAACATTTGCAATGAAATATTACCTTTCAAAAATGTTATATTCTCACAGCGCAGATTTACTTTGTAAACAGGGGAAAAATAGACAAAAATGGATGTTACTTGTGTCTGTAGTCTCTACTGAATCATTCATTCATTGTCTGTAACTGTTTATCCAGTTCACAGTTATGGTGGGTCCTGAATTCACTGAGCGCAAGGTGGGAACACACCCTGGAAAGAGCACCAGTCCTTCTTAGGGCGACACACTCTCACAAAGACTCACACTTGTGGACACTATTTTAAGTAGCCAATCCACCTACCAACATGGGTTTTTACTGGAGGAAATTCAAGAAACCATAACAAAAACCCATGCAGACACGAAGAGAACACACCAAACTCCTCACAGACAGTCACTCTGAGTGGGACTCGTAGTCTCTACTCTTTACAAGAAAATAAATGAAACAAAAAATTTTATTTAAAGATTACTGAAGCCTGTGTATGAATAACTCACTCAATCCAATCACATGAGCAGAGAAATGCAATAGAGTCTAACATGCTAACAGTTTTCCATTAGATTCTATGATGAAAATGCTAATATGGCTAATAGTGGATAACTCTCCTTTTAATCCTCATTATGCAACACATTGGGATCCTTTACCCCCTAATGCCAAGAGGACATGGGCTTCTGTGGTTCTGAGTGTTGCAAGACTCTCTCCAGCATAGGTAGAGGAGCTGTGTATGAGATAAATATATCCATATTTCCCCTGTGTTTACATTAAAGCTACATTCTGAAACCAGACAATCTGTACCCAATATGGTGCCAATGCCAAAAAAAAGAGAACAAAATCACAACTGCGACACGTGGATAAAGAATCTCTATGCTGTATTTATGTTAGAATGCCATGCAGTCATGTTTAATTAAGATCTCTATCACTATAGAAAATATTTGTTATTGATTGATTGATTTAATTAGAGTAATGATCAAAAAACTTACTTCAGCTAAAAATAACTTTGTTACAGAATGTAAAACCAATTTATTATCTGGTAATGATACTAATTAGTTAATTAGTTATATAAATATAAAAGCATTTTTTTTCTAAAATTAAAAACAATTGTATGTTTCCTATCTACACTCCATGTAATAGGAATCCTCAGCAGGATCCAGAGATGGGAATTCCATAACAATCAAGCAACTGGAGCAGTTGATCAAAGAGTTAAAAGAGAAGATTAGCCAGCTGGAGAAAGAACAAGGACCTTCAAGTATTGTGGAGGAACAAGTGGCAGAAAAGAGAGAGAATTGTTTGAGCCTCACTTTGGGACATGCACTTTTTAAAACAAATGGACAGAAACTTCTCCGTGAGGCAAAATCAGTCGTAGTCCAAACTTCTCCAGTCAAGGAGACCTTTAGTTTTCCAGTGCCTTTGTCAAGTCAATCACGGACTACGACCGATGGTGCCACCTCACCAATGGCAGATGCCTATAAATGTACCTGCCAAAGTTTAAAAGAGGGGGAGCCTGGAACACAAGCCCCAATCCCTCCTCCTCCACCACTCACTATTTCAGGTATATCCTTAGTCCCTCCCCCTCCACCAATGGGACCAGTTAGGCCAGTACCACCACCACCTCCACTTCCTCCACCTGGGTTTGGATCTCCTCCACCACCACCACCACCACCTCCACCTCCAGGGTTTGGATCTCCACCACCACCACCACCACCACCGCCGCCACCTCCTTTTACACCAGGGTTTGGAACTCCACCACCACCACCACCATTGCCGCCGCCGCCTCCTGTTCCACCAGGGTTTGGATCTCCACCACCGCCACCTCCTCCTCCTGGGTTTGGACCTCCACCTCCTCCTCCTGGGTTTGGACCTCCACCTCTACCTCCTACTGGCTTTGGGCCTTTACCCCCACCCCCACTGGGTTTGATGTCAGTGGGCTTAGTTCAGGAAGCTGCCCCTTTGAAAGCTGTCATAGAACCACCACGACCCATGAAGCCACTGTACTGGACCAGAATACAGCTGCATGCCAAAAAGTATGTGTGTGTGTTCTTATTTCAAATGTGTGCTATAATTATACATAAAGAGTAAAGTTTATTAATATTAATGAAAGGACTAAGGTTAGCTGTGCTCCCTCACACATGGCACAAACTATATAAGTTCTACAAGTTTAAGTAGTTGGTGTTGCCAGGTGAAGAACTGTATTCTATGCAATAATAACAATTTTTTATTAATTTATAATTAAATCTAAATCATTCGTTTTAAATGCATTGTTTTTATTGTAATACCTCAAACAGTGGACCTCTCTCTTTTCTGCAGAGAACCAAACACTCAACTCGTGTGGGAGAAGGTGGAGGAGCCACATGTGAATTTTGAGGAGTTTGTGGAGCTATTTGCCAAAAGCACAGTTAAAGAGAAGAAGAAACCCATCTCTGACACAATCACCAAGTCAAAGGCCAAACAGGTCAGGTTAATTCAAAATTATTTTACAGATTAAAAACTAATATTGCTTGAACTCAGATGTCAGACTTTCCAAGTTTCCAGTTCCAAGTAGGAAATTCTGGAAATAATGGAGGCAGTTTTCCTAGTCAGAAAGTTGAGAGAGCCTCATACACCCTAAATTCAGAATCCAAGTTGGCAGCCCACATAGCAGCAATGTGTAAAAACAATAGTATCATACAGTTAGCACTTCTATCTATTGGTGTCACATTAAATCAGTTGTCCATTATGTGTATATGCGTAAAATAGTATAACAAGCTGTTATCAATAGGTGCTGCTAACAATGCTAACAGAGAACAAGCTAACAATGAAAACCTAGGGCATAGGGCTTTCTGAATGTTTAACTGGAACACAGACATCATTTCCAGATCCGACAGCCTACTTAAAGGAGATGTCTATGATTTAGGGAAACACTGTTTCCTCTGGTTTGTTTAAATTTAGAAGCTCTGCATTGTTTAAGACAAAATGGTATGTTTGAGGGAAAAAAAAAAACAATGACTGTACGTGGCTGAAGTTAATGTTGTCTGTAAGTTTTTATTCACTGTTGTTATTACCACAGAAGCTCATTTGTAACTCGAGTTGTAGTATCTTCAGTAATGCAGTTAGCAATCCACTATCTGACACAGCAAAAAAGTCAATATTACCCACCTATGGGCAGGAATAGAGTGATATCTTCATCTCAGTCTGTGCTTTTCAATGTTTGGAGTTCTCTTGTTTAAAAACTCTAGATGCCTTTTTTCTGCCATGAGCCGAGAGAGCCTATACCGGATGGAGACACAGACACTGGGGCGTCATAAACACATAAACCGGTTTCAAATACACAAACAGACTGGAGATGTAGCAAATGGTGAAAAAACATACTCAGAATTTTGTAAAAAATGTATTTTTATTAAAATCCTGACCATCAACTTTAAAATGTAAATGGAACACAGCATAAGCTTAGTTGCTATCTGTCAACTAAACTAAAACTGTTACTTAAACTGTCAGTGGGAATTATTGTAGTTAGTCTAGTCTAAACCCATGCCCTGTTTACCTTTAGCAAGTTTCTGATCAGTTGGTCAGAAATATTTGGGGTGCTTGGCCACTCTCTGTAGTACTGACACTGACATGTTTGTCTGTGATGCTGGTACCATTGGAACAGTGATGTAGGTGGGTTGATTAAAGTCAACAACATTGATAGGTTCAACATCCAATACTATCCAGAGAAGAGTGCCTCTGTGGTGTTACAAGGGATGGCTAGATATTCATATAATAAATGTCTATATAGTCATATACAAACTATATAAATGTCTGAGATATACTAATACATGCTGTATAAATGTCTGTATACACTTGTACAGTTCACTACAAAATATAATGTGACATAATACATGGTTTCACATATTTTTAAAGCTAGCATAAATACCCCAAATGTTCTGCAAGATTTCTGCAAAGTCCAATAAAATCTTTGGCGGTTCTTCCACAGTGTTGTGGGTAACATGCCTTTTATTTGGCATTGGAGAACGTCCATCCATTTACCACAAATAAAGGAGCTTGTGAATTAGCGGGAGGCACAACATACACAAAGCGATCATTTCCGAACTCGGAGTGCAATGTGGCGAGGCAGCCAGGAGGAGATTAATGATGTGGCTGGTGCTTCGTTAGGGACTACTCCGTTTCTGGGAGGGGGGGGGGGCGTTGCGATGACTCAGGGAACATGCTCATTCATGGCCACAGATGCAGACTGCGGCAAAGGGATGTCGGTTTTGTTTACGCGTTTTGGGCGTCACCAGGACGGCAGGAGCCTTAACACACGGAGTGATGAATAGTGAAATGAAGCCCTTGGAGAAAGTTGATATTGATCCATGTAGATGAGTAGTAGGTGGGTGAAATGGGGAAATGAGTAAATGAGTTGCAGGAATTTCTGTTATCCACCCAGTGTGTTATGCGTAAGAATGTACAACTATTACTGGTAAGAACTCAAGTTTGTAAAGGATTTGTGGCCGTTTCAAATCAAAGATATTTTATTTATTCATTCTCCCCCTCTCTCTCACTCTGGGTCTGGGTTAAGTTAAAGACCCCTCAGACCTCAAACCACTGGCTTACCCAGAGACTCCAGCCAGCCTGGTGTGGTAATGTGGTTATGCCACACTGTGTGTGTGTTGGACAAGTGTCCTGATAAAATGCACATATTCCATGTTGGTTATTTGAATCCTGTAAGCACATTTACTCAGTGTGGTCAGGGAACTTGGATGTGGCTTGAGAACTCGTGGGTTTGATCCCAGATGAATTCTACTGCTGTTGTGCCCTTACTAGCCAACTTGCTGTATACACACTGCCCACAAACAAACAAATCAAAACTATCCTCCATTTTCGATCCTTCAAAGTAGGCCCCCTTCGCATTGGGGCACATTCGGCAGTCAGTGACTGTGATGTTCTTTCATTAGTGAGGTATGTGAGGAACAAACAGAGGAGAAAATCCTCAGAGAATTTTAGTGCAGAATGTGATCAGCCTCACCAAGAACAGTCTGTCTGTCACAACACAGACAGGGATATTATACAAGGGATACAGTGCATTTTAAAACATAAATGTCCAGTTCAGAGTTCTTGGTGTGAGACCACAGATATTAATATAGAGAGATATGGAAAGTATAAATCATCTTCTCAATATTCTTCAAAATGATAGCCAGGGGCACTGTATGGGGTGAAATTTTGAATGGTCCTAAGGTTCTGTGACTGAAAGAGGCCCCAAAAAATTAGTTTTTTTTTAATGTTCAATATTAAATAATTAAATTTTATTATTCATAGAATTATTTAAATGATAAAAAAATTCCTTGTCTGGCAAAAATACAGCCAGAGCCTCTGCTTTGCCTCCCCCTTCTTTGAGTGGGGAGAGAAACATTGTGCTGTGCTTAAAACATTAAAAAAAGAACTTTGTTAAAAAAGGCAATTAACAGAAACAGAAAAAAAGAAACACAGGAAAGAGAAATGAAAGGATTAGGGTATGTCACCCAATTTTTCCACAAGGAACAGATGGGTGTAGTCTGAGAGTGATGGAATTTATCCCCATAATTACAGCACTACTCCCTAAAGGAGGCAGTGTAGGAGGGTACTTTCTCATACCCTGCTGCAAAATACACACTAAGTAGGATTGACATTAAATGTTGGAACATTTCTGGGAGGTCTAATGACTTTCAGTGACTGGAGGTCATGTACGGATGTTGAAAGTTTGTTGGATCGTTAGTAAATAGTGGCGTAACGTATCACAATGCTCAGTCGGATCAAATCTCGGTTTTTATCAGACGGTAATTTAAGTTTGCAGTATGTTGTAGCGAGCATCCAAAATAGGTTGGAATGGGCGTAACCCCCCATCCACCATCATACATACACATGCATATACTGACAGAGGGCTTTGTTAAGCTCAGTGCACATTTCCCAACACTACAGCCAACATGCATCAAAACACCACATAAACAGGCCCAAACATCTAAACAGTGACAGGTGCAGGGCCATGCAAATACATTGGCTTCTCATTGATTCCCAACTGACCCATGGGCCTCCCAAAGACCATAGATGACACTGCAGTATTTTGTGTCGCTGCTTCATTTGTATTAGTGACTTTTATTTTGACGTGGCCCTTTACCTATAAGTTAATGAGTCTATCTCTCTTGGTTTTTTACAATTTTTACACTTGTATAAGATGTTATACAACATGGACGAACAAACACACACACGTGAGAAGCAACAGCCAAAAACCAGGAAGGGCACAGGGATACAATAAAGTACTCGGTTCCAAGTACTATGCATCAAATTTGCCTAATGAAAAAGCAAAGAAAAAATCAGGGTTCAATCGGGTTGAGCAGATACCATACAGTGGAAAAGCACTAATACAATACATACCAGCACAACAGCAGCATTATACTGCTAAGGTAGTAGAACAGTAAATGCTGCCCCAACATCTTTTAAATCTTGGATCCCCTCCAAGCTCTGAGATGTATTTGAAATGTGGTGAGACTTGATTCCATTTCACTGGTGCTAAATGTCCTGCCTGTTGCCTGCAAATCAGTGCTAGCGGTGTCTGGTTTGGCATAAGACACAAAACCCCACAGAGATAATGGAAGTGTCGGCTTCTGCTTCTTCCTGACTCCACACAGTTTCTGAGACCAGGCGACCCTGCACTGGGATGAGGGAAAAGTGGAAGTGCATTCTTTGGTGTGACAGAACAACATCCAATGCCTTTGGCATATGTTACAATGGCACTTATGATCCAGAATTTATCGTCCTATATGAAACAATATCAGCTCCTGACCTCACCAGAGTTTATGTGGCTGAATGTCACAGAATCTTCACAGCAATGTCTCAATATCTAGGGTAAAGTCTTCCTAGGTGAATAGAGAATTTTACTGCAATAAAGTGCGGCAAGCTACACGTTAATAGCTTTAATTTGGTTTTCTGTTTTGAAAGCACTGTTTGAAAGCACTGTTTTGAAAGCACTGTTTTCACTGTGAGAAAAGTATGAAAACTGCTCTTGAAATCCAAAACTCCTTCCCACAAGAGCTACATTATCAGAGGTTATTTTTACTGTGCTTACATAGGATCCAATCTTATAAGGGAATCAGTCAGCTTTCTGAAATATCTCACACACATACGCACACAAATTTGTAGAGCATGTCGGCCCTGCACAAGTCCAAAATCAGGGGTAATGTTTCTGGACAGCTATATCATTTGCATAATTACACCAGTGCGCTTGGATGGCCTTTTCATACTGTGACCTGGACTTTAATGTGAATGTTTAACATTAGAGAGAGGGGGGGGAAAATGGAAGAAGTCAAAGTTCTGAGTCTAAAAAAAAGGACCCAGGACCACAAGGCCCTTATTAGGATATGGTCAGCACCGTATCAAATATCAGCAGCCTGTCAAAACATAATATTATATTTATACTGCATGTTTATTTAGCCTATTGTGTCACAGGTTCAAATGTTTTCTGGAACAATGAAAAAGTTTAAGTAGAGCTGATGTAGAATAAAAAGGTTTGATTAGACCACTCTAAAGTAATAAAAGCAATCTGCCTTATCTAACTAACCATTCATCTCTTTCTCCCTCTCTCTCAGGTGGTGAAGGTATTGAATAACAAGCGTTCTCAGGCAGTGGGGATTCTGATGTCCAGTCTACATTTAGATATGAAGGACATTCAAAATGGTGAGAGTTTTATTTAATTGAACATTCAACCATTTGCTAAAGCATGTATTGCAGGCAAATCAAAGTTATTATAATGGATTAAGAATAATACAGAACATGGATTCCAACTAAAAGTTGGAAAAGATACCATATCTGGATTTAGCCAGAGAAAGTAGCATTTATTCATTCATTCATTATCTGTAAGCGCTAATCCAGTTCAGGGTCGCGGTGGGTCCAGGGCCTACCTGGAATCATTGGGCGCAAGGCAGGAATACACCCTGGAGGGGGCGCCAGTCCTTCACAGGGCAACACACACACACACACTCACACACACTTTTGAGTCGTTAATCCACCTACCAGCGTGTGTTTTTTTGGACTGTGGGAGGAAACCGGAGCACCCGGAGGAAACCCACGCACACACGGGGAGAACACACCAACTCCTCACAGACAGTCACCCGGAGCGGGAATCGAACGCACAACCTTCAGGTCCCTGAAGCTGTGTGACTGCGACACTACCTGCTGTGCCACCGTGCCGCCCTAAGTAGCATTTAATAAGGTTTTAATTTATATATTGTATTCCAGGTTAGTCCTGACCCTGCAATTAAATTGGCTGAGACACATTCCAGTAGTGCCAATACTGCACAATAACGACACTCTGACCAAAGCCTTTCATGTATTACTCCCCAAAATACACATAAAACATAACAACGACACCAGCTTCGGTCTCTGCTGGCACACCTTTCCTCGAAGAGAGTAAACAGTTATGATGCACAGGATCCTTTACCCACTTGTTCAAAAACAAAAGGAAACAACAAGGAAAACAGGAAAATGTTACGTCTGTGTGATTTCTGTAGCTGCTTTCAGTACGAGTTGAGGAGCGTCTTATTTTTCTCTGTTGCTCTCATTCACAATCTCAGCAAGATGGCTCTGGAGTCAAACTGCACATACTAACACATATATCATTATGATTTAAACTCGATGAAACCATAAATAGACTGTGACATTTTCTGACTCTATCCGTTTATCTCTGACACTCTCCTGATTTAGACTGAGAGAAGCTCTAAATAATGCAGCCTTGGTTCCCATCAAAACTGGCACAAATGCAGACGGGCTCACTGGAGAGAATCAGGTTCAAAAATCCTGAAACACCACAAAGATCAAACACCACAGCAGTGTTCTCCCCCTGTCTAAACAGCCCTGTTCAGCCCTGTTCCTTTAAATGAGAATGAGCCACAGCTCAGTTCAGCAGGAGTTCTCTTTCTTCAACAAACATAATCTGTGCTATTTCTCTGTGCTCATTGTGTCTGCTGCTGTGATAAGAAAGACTCAGACTAGGAGGTGATTGCTTGCGTTTTCTCATTTAGTGACTTGGGCAAACCACAAAAACAGACTGGGTTGTTTTATTTCACAGTTTCTGTGCTGGTAGGAGATCCAGACCCCCAAATTATGTATAAAAGGTTATTGCTGAACCTGTTAAATTGAAAATGGAACACTTTAATATCTAGTTAATGATTAAGTAAATACTAATTTTAAAGAATTTTCATTCTCACTCACAAGTCTCTTCATGGCTCCTTTAGGACTCATAAGCACAAACTCAATCTCTCTCTCTCTCTCTCTCTCGCTCTCTCTCTCACCTACTCACAGTAACCTCCCCATAGTGATCATTGTGTTTACTCTCTTCAGTCAACACTCCTCAGAAACAACTTATCACACACTCATCATGTGACATTTATACTCAGGTCATGTGGGAATATTAAAGCCAATCAGGCTGAGTATCCCCTGGAGCATACACACTGTGAGAGCTGCTGTTTTACTGCTGTGCTGAACTGGACAAGACCGTCCAAGTAGAGGTCATCCGTGCCTTTGAGTGTTTTTGTGCACATGGGCATTATGACAGTGTACAGTCTATGGTCCGGATGTCCCTGCCATTTCTAACCAGGGGTTTCAGTGATTTAGCGTTAGCAGCCGTTCGAAAAGGTATGGTTACAGGAACAAGGATGGCTTAGGAGGAGAAATTACACAGTGAGAAGCAGTATTATTTCAGAACAGATTTTTTACAGGTTTGGATAGGATTCATTATTTTCTTCCCTCTGGCATCTGACTGATTTCTGTTCTACTAAGTGTAACCTAATCTTTATTTCCATGCTTTCATCTTCTGCTTCTATTGCTCTCGACATGCCCAAATGTGGCCTAAATGTGTGTGAAATATTATAATATTTTGAACCAATTTTCAAGTTATAATCCTGTTCTCTTTCCTCACATTGCTGTGATTCTTTTTACTGTTTTTCTTTTCAGTCCTTCAGCACCATGTCTAAACCCTGGAGCTAGCACCGTATTTCTTTCAGTTTTATTCTCTGAGTAAAGAGGACTCTGTTTGATCTGGTGTTTGTGAATGTTAGTCCACTCTCTCAGCATCAGACTGATCCACACTGCTGATTACACAGTTGTCAGTGTGTAAGAGACACTGAGAGTTGTCCTTTTTTCTGTTTGCCAAGGAAATAAATTATAAACAGAATAAAGCCAAACACACTGTCAACATGAGCAAAGCAGCGGGACTATAGGGCTCTTGATTATTCCATAAATATGTTTAAATTATTTATCATTATTCTATATACATATTGATGAGCTTTGTTGCCATTAAATATATCTAACAATGTCCTGAAAACCAGCTGGAAAAGGAAGGTTAGACCAGTGGTTCCTGCTGGTTTATACTGATTTATGCCAGCATGCAAATCTAAACATATGCTGGTTTTGGCGATGATCAGCATAACAGCTTTCTTTGCTTCTGGCCAGTTTTGTTTGCATTAGTGTTCTCCTCCAAACATGTGACACTGTGTTAACTGCAGTTCAAGAGCAGTTCAGTGGCCTTACACCAGATCACTGCTTAGATTAGTCTTGCTGAATTGTAGTTATATTATGAAGTTTCAGAAGACCAAAGATTTGCCATTTTGTGTTCTTATTTTCCACTGGCTAATGGTGATTGATAAATAACGCCAAGCCACAGTACACAGAATGAACAGTATATTAGCTCCTTCCTTGTTACCAGCAGCAAGACCGAGTCAAATGAAGGCTTATCTAGGCATTTCTGCTTTCTAAAACAAGTGACCAATAAATACAGCATTAAATAATTATTGGTCATTTGGTGCGGCACCCTAAGCCAAATAGTCCTCAATTATTTCAGTAGAACTGAGGTGGTCTATTTTGTGCACAGTTCTATTTTGCTGTGCATCTATCTCTCTCTCATATATATATATATATATATATATATATATATATATATATATATATATATATATATATATATAATCTTCAGTAGTAAATACAGCATTGTTCATGCAGATGTTCTCAGATGTTCAATCTGCTAATTGGTAGAATAATTTGTTTAATTTCTTTACTGTCCACAGCATATAGCTAGCATGTAATGAATGTAAAATCTAGCCTTACTAAAGACTTATTTCTCTGCTACAAGAAGGGGTGATTCCTGGTTCAGCAGGAGGTCATCTTCTGCAAAACAATGACAGAACCCAGTTGTGTTTCATTATACTGAGAAAATGGTGGACGAACACTTTCAACACCGGTGGCAAATGAAATACATCAACTAAATGTGTGTTTGGTTTGAGGACATAAACCACAAGTGTGGATGCTGAGAGAGAGAGAGAGAGAGAGAGAGAGAGAGAGAGAGAGAGGTGACAATGACAACCGTTCATTCCATCACACACTACAGTGAATTTGAAGCTGTAATGAAAACCAAATGAGGGAGAAACAGCAAGGAGAGAAATAGATAGAGGGGCAAAAGAAGAGGACAGAAGATGAAAGGGGGGGAATAAGGAGATTTCCTTAAGAACTTGAACCATTTTATGCATGTTTCTGCGCTTTCTTTTGCATAACTTCAGTAATGGCAGTGCAGTTAAACCTCGGACCACAAATGAAGGAAACCACTGCATTTTTGTCTAAACTGACCACTTTCACACACTCTCTCTCTCACACACACACACGCACACACACACTAGTGTTTATCCTGCATTGGGGTGGGGGTAGTGCGGTGACTTTGTAGCCCCTATACACACACATATGCATTTTTTACACAAAATGCCAAGGGTAATCAATAAGGAAGGCGTTAAAGAGATTTTCTTCATAAGTAAACTATATAAAAGATGTTTAAAAAAAGTCACTGAGAATGTATTTAATATAAAAATGCTGTTTTAGAGAAACATAGAAATATTGTTTTAAGTGGTGGTGCATGGAAACAAAGGGCTCGAGAGTTTAATGCCTCTAAAAGCTTCCTCCACAAAGTTATTGCATGCAATGCTTTTCAATAAATCTGATGTCTGAAGATACTGTTTACAATAGATTTTGTCCTCAAAGGCTATTTAAAGCGGAGTGGTATGTGCTGAGTTTCTTAGGGCAAATAGTCCCCAAAGAAATCTAACTTTTTTGGATTTAACACCATTTTACCATTTTCAACACAGACACACACACAACCACACTTTGACGGTATGAAGTGAATGGATTCTCTATACTCTATGCATTCCTTTCATAGCTCAGTTCATTATTAGCTGTCAGCGCTCCTGCTTCACAGTTTCTCCTCATTATCCCCGCAGTACTCCAGGGTAAATACAACTTCCCTTCCTAATCTAATCTAATCCTGAGTACCTTGGTAAACTTTATTTAACCAATGATGGGTAATGCCAATGCTTAAAAAAATGTAAAATGGCATTGAATGTGATACCTTCAGCTGACAATTGATATATTTATAGATAAATCAGTGAGGAGCAAACTACCCAACACTAAGTAGAGTTTTGTGAAGAACTCTCTTGTTGATAATGGTATTGGCACACTATCTTTCTTTTTCTCACACACACAGCCTAGCAAAAAAAAGGGGGAACAGAGAGAGAGCGAACAGACAACTGCTGTGGTCATTCAGAGGAAAGTGTGTTTCTACGAGTGAGAGAAAACACCACAGCTTATGAAAACCAGCTGAGAGAGAGAACGGGGTAAAAGGAAGGGTGGAGGAAAAGAGAACAGGGAGAGTGGAGTAAAAAAATGTCATTCCAGATACAAGACATAAATAAATGGTAAGAAATAGGCAGTTATGTCAATCTAAGTTACATAATATAATAGTATTCATATAATAATAATTTTTTAAATATGTATTACATATAACTAAATGTAAATTTTATTTAATCAGTGTTACACAAGCTGAAGTGCTATTATAATAAATATCAGCACTGTTTAAAAACTTTTAAAAGCTCAAGGTCCTAGACTGAGTCCTAAAGACAATCCTAGGTGCTGATATACAGTAGCACAAACCCAATTGTGAAATATCACTGTAATACAACCTTTCTACTAATGCAATTTATTAGTGAACAGTAATCAGCAAAAGCACTATGTTTGGTTTGTTTTTTGATAGGTGATGCAGCAGATAGTGTTGCTGTCACACAGCTCCTGGGGTTGTGGGTTCAAGTCCTGCTCCGGGTGACTGTTTGTGAGTAGTTTGGCATGTTCTCTCTGTGTCCACATGGGTTTCCTCTGAATGCTCCGGTTTCTTCCCATGGTCCAAAAAACACATTGGTAGGTGGACTGGCGACTCAGAAGTATCCATAGGTATGAGTAAATGTGTGTTTTTCTCTCTGCAAAGGACTGGCGCCCCCTCCAGGGCAGGAGGAGTTTGTTCTTTAGGGCAATGGGGCAACACACCACTGAAAGGGAGGAATTTTTTTTTCTTTCATTTTACTACAGTAAAAAACCATGACTCTGAATTAACCAAGCTCTGCCAGATGGTTTGTCCTGCCTCTAAGTATCACAGTCCAATCAGCGTTAGGTTTTGTTCTGTACAGCCCCGCCTTTTTTTTGGGCAAATTCAAGATGGTGGAAAATTGCCCCAGACTCCTCTTATAAACTTTCATGTTAAGGCTCTTTTTTTCAAGCTGCTGAGCCTTCAGTACCTTCTCAGTGGGTTCCTGCCAAGTGCCAAGTGATTCAGGGTATGACCCTGAACTGGATAAGCAGTTTCAAACAATGAATGAATGTCTTCTCTGTAGCTTCTGTTCACACTTGGAAGTCCCACTGACGTTATTCTATACCAACACTCATGGAACGCCACTTGTACAATCAAAGTGTTCAGCATATTATGTGTGGTTTGAACTAGGGCTGTGCCTTATCATACCTTTGGCAGTAATATTGTCATATTTTTTTTAAATGATTAACAAAAAACCCAAAGATTATTATCATGATTATAGTGATATTCTGACTTGTGTTCATAATAACATCATGCAGTTTTCTGTAACATGGCATGCGTTCTTTACATGAGTCACTTAGGCACAATGAAGTACAGTGGAAAATGACTCTGAGATGGAGGAATTTGCTCCAAAAATGGGAGTGACTTCAGTACTGTAGAGGTGGTTTGGTTACAAAATATGAGATGTACAATAAACTATGTTATTAAGTAAGAAATGAAAGAAGCCCTCCCTGAGAAGGACTGGACACCCTCCAGGGTGTGTTCCTGCCTTGTGCCCTCTGATTCCCTGTAGGCTCCATACACACCTCAACCCTGAACTGGATAAGCAGTTACAGACAATGAATGAATGAAAGATGCCTATAACATCAGAAGATGGAAACACAACTTATCTGTTTCACCACCTCGAGCAGAAGCACCTGGTTGAGGATGAGAAAAATCAAAAATGTCATTAGAAGACTTCAACACCCAATGAGCTCTAATCCCAGCAGATAAACTCCACTGAATCATCATTGCAACTATTCTGTATTTATTTTGTGATTTACTGTGAAGCTTTAAGACAATTTTTGTATAATTGTTTTAATTGTTTACATTTGCTGTTAATATGCACACACTAGATTTTCTGCAGTTAGGTTGTGTGGTACATTTATATGCTAAATATAATTTTTTTTTATTTATCCAAAATCAGAAACTTGTTAAGTTACTGTTGTTTGAAACTGTTAAATTTGTAGTAAAATCCATCCATCCATCCATTATCCACCGCTTATCCGGTTCCGGGTCGCGGGGGAAGCAGTCAGAGCAAAGAAACCCAGACCTCCCTCTCCCAAGCCACCGCCTCCAGCTCCTGGAGGCTCCGAGGCGTTCCCAGGCCAGTCGAAACATGTAGTCTCTCCAGCCTCCTCCCCATTGGACATGCCCGGAACGCCTCACCAGGAAGGCGTCCAGGAGGAATCCGGACCAGATGCCCGAACCACCTCAACTGGCTCCTCTCGACAGCGGCTCCACTCCGAGTCTCTCCCAGATGTCCGAACTCCTAACCCTGTCTCTAAGGGAGAGTCCAAGCACCCTGCGTAGAAAACTCATTTCAGCTGTTTGTACCCGCGATCTCGTTCTTTCGGTCACTACCCAAAGCTCATGACCATAGGTGAGGGTTGGGACGTAGATCAAACGGTAAATCGAGAGCTTTGCTTTTCTGCTCAGCTCTCTCTTCACCACAACAAACCGGTACAGAGCCTGCATTATTGCTGACGCTGCACTGATCCTCCTGCTCCACCTTTCCCTCACTCGTGAACAAGACTTGAGGCAGGATCTCACCTGGAGTGAGCACTCCACCCTTTTCAAACTGAGTACCATGGACTCAGATTTGGAGGTGCTGATCCACATCCCTACCGCTTCACACTCAGCTGCAAACTGGTCCAGCAAGAGCTGGAGGTCCCGGCTTGATGAAGCCAACAAGACCACATCATCCGCAAAAAGCAGACATGGAATCCTGAGAGCACCAAACCGGACACCTTCCGCCACTTGGCTATGCCGAGAAATTCTGTCCATAAAAATTATGAACAGAACCGGTGACAATGGGCAGCCCTGACAGAGTCCAACTCCGACTGGAAACCAGTCGGACTTACTGCCAGCCATTTGAACCAGACTCCTGCTCAGTTTATAAAGGGACTAGATGGCTCATAGCAAAGAGCCCAGTACCCCATACTCCCCATGCACCCCCCACAGAATATCCCGAGGAACACGGTCTAATGCCTTCTCCAGATCCACAAAACACATGTAGACTGGTTGAGCAAACTCCCACGCATCCTCCAGGATCCTAGTGAGGGTAAAAAGCTGGTCCTGTGTTCCACGACTGGGGCGAAATCCACATTTTTCCTCCTGGATCCGAGGTCCATCCATCAGTCGGACCCTCTTCTCCAGTACCCCCGCATATACCTTACCGGGGAGGCTGAGGAATGTGATCCCCCTATAATTGGAACATACCCTCCGATCCCCCTTTTTAAAAAGGGGAAATACCACCCCAGTCTGCCAGTCGAGAGCAGACTGAACATCCAGAGCCTTGAGGAACCCGAGGCGAACTTCATCCGCCCCCGGGGCCCTACCACCTCGGCCACCTCAGCCCCAGTGATAGACGAGCCACCCCCAGGGTCCCCAAACTCTACTTCCTCTGCGGAAGACATGCTGATCGGATTGAGAAGATCCTCAAAATATTCCTTCCACCACCTAATGACGTCCCCAGTCAAGGTCAACAGTTCCCCACCCCCACCATATACAGTGTTGGTGGAAAACCACTTTCCCCTCCTGAGTCGCCTGATGGTTTGCCAGAAACTTCTCGGAGCCGACCAAAAGTCATTTTCCATGTTCTCACTGAACTCTTTCCACAGCCGAGATTTTGCCTCAGCGACAGCCGAAGCTGCGAGCCGCTTGGCTCCTCTGTACCTGTTAGCTGTCTCCGGAGTCCCCCGAGCCAACCAGGCTCGATAGGACTCTTTCTTCAGCTTGACAGCCTCCCTCACCCAGGGTGTCCACTACCGAGTGCAGGGATTGCCACCCCGATAGGCACCGACAACCTTGCAGCCGCAGCTCCGTTCAGCCGCCTCAACAATGGAGGTCCGGAACATGGCCCATTCGGACTCAATGTCACCGGCCTCCCCCGGGATGCAGTCGAAGCTCTACTGGATGTGGGAGTTGAAGATCTTTCTGACAGGTTCCTCTGCCAAACGTTCCCAGCAAACCCTCAGCACACGTTTAGGCCTGCCAGGTCTGTCCAGCATCCTCCCCCGCCATCTGATCCGACTCACCACCAGGTGGTGATCAGTTGACAGCTCAGTACCTCTCTTCACCCGAATGTCCAGAACATATGGCCGCAGGTCCGATGATACAACTATAAAGTTGATAATCGAAATGCGGCCTAGGGGTATCCTGATGCCAGGTGTACTTGTGGACACCCTTATGCTGGAACATGGTGTTCATAATGGACAAACTGTGATGGGCACAGAAATCCAATAACTGAACACCACTCGTTCAGATCAGCGGGGCCGTTCCTCCCAGTCACGCCCCTCCAGGTCTGATTGTCATTACTCACGTGAGGGTTGAAATCCCCCAGCAGAACAATGGAGTCCCCAGAATGAGTGTTCTCCAGCACCCCCTCTAGGGTCCCCAAGAAGGCATGGTACTCTGAACTGCTGTTCACAACAAGCACAAACAACTGTCAGAACCCTTTCCCCAACCCGTAGGCGCAGGGAAATTACCCTCTCGTCCACTGGGGTAAACCCCAACGTACAGGCGCTAAGCCAGGGGGCTATGAGTAAGCCCACTCCTGCCTTACGCCTCTCACCCTGGGCAACTCCAGAGTGAAAGAGCATCCAGCCCCTATTTTATTGTAGTAAAATAAAAATAGTTTTTTATATGATTAATATCAATAAAACATTATTGAAATAATACAAGTATTTTTCAGTGTTGTGTCATAAATAACATTATTGCCAAAGTACCCTGAAACATTGTGATATTATTTTAGGGCTATATTGCTCACCCCTAGTTAGAACAATCTGTTATATAAATGTATGTATAGTTACATAAAGATAATAAAGTTATCATAGCATTTACAGTTCTGCTTATGTGTGTTTTGTTCTTTCTTGCTTGGGGTTGTTTGCAGAAATGCTAGTCATTATGCTGGCGCTAGTCATTATTTTCTTTTCTCAAATGAATTGTAATGGAGCGTCCAGTCATCAGTGACCCTCTGTCTCCACTTACTCCTGACCACTGAATGAATAATTAAATCTAGTGGTGAAACATATTCATTTGTCACTCTAAACTCGCATGTTAGCTTTGCTAAATGATATAATTCGCAGCTGTCATGCTAAGGAGCTTAGGCTGTCGCTCATTTGGGGAAGTTTCTGTAGTAAACTTGGCTCCTGATCCGGCTGTGAATCAGAAATGAGGCTGTTATTGTCTGGGCTGTGTTGTTGGTTTACACAACAACGTTTCAGTTCTTGCTGTCAAGTTTTCCATGTTTTCTTGGCCTTGACTGGTCTTGTTTGTTCTGGATGGATAGTTGTCATGAACTGTGCTTCCTGGCTGAAGCGGATTTTCTTTAGAACCTCACTTGGAGATAAAATATCATACAGTTTTCAGTAGATACCATTGTAGTCTTATTTTAAATTTGATTCACTCTGTTACACTATAGGTGAGCTGAGGTCAGATAATAATGCTGCAGATGATTTGTCCTGGATCACAAATGACTCCAGTAGCCCTAGATGGAGCTCCATACACCAGTTCTAAGGGGGTTTACACTCGTAGTGCCTATACTTGCCAGAACGTTTCAGTACATCTAGAGTGCTGAATTCCCTCTTAAGGCCATAGCCATTTAAATGATGACCCAGTATATACTATTGTTACGTTCTAAATGTCATTTCTCTTCTCTTTCTCCTCCAGCCATCCTGAACATGGACAACTCTGTGGTGGATCTGGAGACACTCCAGGCCCTGTATGAGAACGTAAGCCACCCTCTTTCAGAAGCTCTAAAAAACAGCTCCGTCTCAGTGGGTGAGATGGGTTGTGACACTCCCCCGTTATTTTCTGTTATTGGTTCGTTCCGCTGTGGGTCACAAAGAGGCAGCCCCTGGACACAGAGCCGAGGAAATGTGTGTGTTACATACCAAAACAAACACATCGGCCACGAACACCACGGGAATGTACAGGGTTTACCATGGAGCCAGAGAGACCACTGCAGACAGAGAGAGAGAGAAAGTGAGAGAGAGAGAGAGAAAGAGAGAGAGAGAGAGACATTAAATAACAAGAAACAAAACAGCTCTGGCTTGAGAGATTGAAATGCTTAGTATTTGAACAAGGTTATGTAACTTCCACGCTTACACATTTTATTTTTACTTTAATAATTTTATTATATTTGAAGAATATTCAATTTCTACACTTTCTATCACAGCAAAGTGTTTGAGGAATATCTTCCCACTAAGTAAAAAACACAAACATACACAATCACATTAATAAGTGTGTAATGAACCCAGCTATGAAAAGTTATCAGTGATTTGGATTTTGTGCTGATATTTGTTTATTGTTGTTACGTCATGTCCAATTCCCACCTGGCCTTTCCCAATAACAACTTTTAATATGCTTACCTCAGTGGGTTGGCAAGCATCTCTGAGCAATAGGCAGAGGGAGGTCCGTCCTATTCACTTGCAAAGAGGGTGAATTATGAATAGCTGTGGCACAACTTAACACCGAAATCACTGTTTATCAATGACAAGGCCAACAATTGTGGTTCCCAGCAGTTCTACCATTTGGGAACCCTCGCTGTTATGAAATTTAATATTAACGCATATACTTAAAAGGATGCCTTGAATTTGTGGTAAAATTATTGTAACACAGCCTTGACTTTTATAAAAGCAGAGAACATACAGTATGGTAAATGGCACCAATGTTGAGTGTGTAATTTATTGCAATGTTAAGAGTAATCAAAATGAAGAAGCAATTTTCTGTATGTTCACTCCTGGGCACATGAGAATCATGCAGATGTGTAAAAGTTGCCATGGTGATAACATTAGTGAAATGGCTGTGGTGTGTCGGCTTTTGACATTTATTCCATGAATCATGGTGGTGGGATAATTTTCCGTCTCTGCATCATTGAATACTATGGAATATCTGATTTGCCTTGGTCCATCTTTCGTCATAATGTAAATGCAGCATAACAGTAGATAATAGTAGGCTGTGGTTGCTAAGCAACCTAATAAATGCTTATGCAACTATGTTTTTTTTATATATCTTAGTAAAATTCTGATGTGTGCAATTGTAGATGTGCATTGAGGATTCAATGACCAGTTTTACAACAGGAATCAGAACCAGAATCTTTAAAACATTTATTAACATTTTTTAGCGGGTATATGTAAAAATGAGAGTGTTTGAAGAGTGGTGTGTGTGTCTGGAGTGCGAGGGTTGTTGGGATGTTGAGGTTGTTTCTCTTTAGTGTGAGAGACTCCGCACTGTCTCTGACTCCTTCACACAAAACCACTCAGAACACACACACACACACATGCACACAAAATCCCCTCCTCTTTCCCCCTGCCCAACCACAGTCAGCAGGCCAGTGGGCCTTCATCTCCTTCCTCTTCTACATGAGCAGTATTGCCTTACACACACACACACACACACACACACACACACACACACACAAAGTAATTTATAATGTATTATTCCACATAATATAATTTACAACAGTTTAAATTGTGACATGATAATGTTTTAAGAGATGTCTTCTGAATACATTTCTATTTTTTTTTGTTGTCCTGTTAACAGCGAGTTCAGAAAGATGAGATGGAGCAGATTGCGAAGCACATCAAGTCCAGTGAGAACAAGGAGAACACCAGACCTCTAGATAAACCAGAACAGTGAGACATTCCCATTCACATTGCGCTGACTTCATTGGAATGGATTAGATTTGATCATAATGTGTCCAGGCACCACCCACTTATGTGTATTTTCCAATGCTTTACGGAACTCTATCTCTCTCTCTCTCTTTCTCTCTCTCTCTCTCCCTCTCTCTGTCTTTCTGCAGGTTCCTGCTGCAACTTTCACAGGTTCCTCAGTTTTCTGGGCGTGTTTTCTGTATTCTGTTCCAGTCCACCTTCACCGAGTGCATCTTCAGCATCCAACGCAAAGTCCACCTGCTGCAGAGAGTCTGTAAGGTGAGTGAGAGAATGCATAATTAAATAATGGTCAAATACGCTAGATTGCATTCTAGGCCTCACCCTCTGTGGGTGGGCTGTTTAGCCCTCTCTCTCACCTCATCAAAGCAGATTGCTAGCCAACGTAAGCATCTGTTAGGCCCCAGTTTCCCAAAAACATCTTAGTGTTAAGAACATTTTAACAAGGAAAGGGACTGTTCAGTGAAATGCTCACTACCACTTAAAGGCAATGTTCACAAAGTCAAAAACTCTTTATAATATCTGAGAATCTTTCCTCACCACTCTTCAGTCTTTTTCACGCTTGAAATTGGTTTAATGTGTTTATGAAGCCCCAGTGTCTGTAACTGGGTTAAAAAGGGTCTAGGTCCAGTATGCAGGACGTTTGAAGTATTTACTCAACAAACAAATCTCCAAATGTTGAAAGGCATGAACAAAGTTGAAGACATTGCTCTATTCCTGCTCCATAGGTGGATAATATTGACTTCATTTTACTTTAGATGGAACTGACGCTTAATTCTGGAGAGTGCTAACTGCATGAAATTAAACTCTGCGAATGTGTTACAGAACTAAACAGCTTGAGTTACATATGAGTTTCTGTCATAATTCAAATAGTGAATAAAATCGAAACCAAAATCGTCAACATTGCCTTTAAGAATATTTGTTATTCTAAGATGCTTTTGGGAAACCCAGCCTTGGGCAGTTTTATAGAAGCAGTGGTTCACACTGCTTCGAGAAGGCACCCCCTCCAGGGTGAGGTCTTGCCTTTCACCCAGTGATTCTGGGTAGGTTTTGGACCCACTGTGACTCTGATCAGAATAAAGTGGTTATGAAAGATCAGTGAATGAGTGTTTCTCTCCCTGTAGACACTACAGTCTGGAAAAGGGGTTCTCCAAATTCTAGGGCTGGTTCTGGTGCTTGGGAACTTTATGAACGGAGGAAACAGGAGCAGAGGGCAGGCAGATGGCTTCACGCTGGACATCCTGCCTAAACTCAAAGACGTCAAAAGCAGTGTGAGTGAGGGGTGACATTCATCGTCATTATTAAAAGCAGAATATGTGACAAAATATGTATGTAATTTTAATAATTAATCTCAACATTAACAATCACTTTCAGTATCTGTTTACATTCTCTCTCTCTCAACAGGATAACTCTCAGTGTCTTCTGTCCTTCATAGTGTCTTACTATTTACGGCATTTTGATGAGGTATGTTTTCTTTTTCTCTCTTGTCTCTCCCTCTTTTCTGCCCATCCCTTGATGCCCTTTGATCTTAGACATCCTATTTTTTCTTTTGTGGTTTTATTTTGATCATGTTCGTTCTAATTAATTCATCCAGTCATCCTTTAATAAGGGTCAGGGTCCTACCTGGACTCACTGGCACTATCCAGGAGAGGCCATCAGTCCACTGCAGTTGTTTGGTCTTATTTTATTTTGCTTTATTATTATTATTTTTATTATTCTTTTCTGGTTTTGGTTTTATACATTTTTTTCTGGTCTAATTTTGATTTTTTTTCTTCTATGGTCTTAATATAAACATAACACAAAATATAAGGACATTTGTGTTTGTAGATTATTTCTTTGTTGTAACAATGCTTCTTGGCAATAAATCTTATATTGTTGGAAAGGCTGTTAATTTCCCTTTTAAATGGTGCCACATTGGTAAGGAACATGCATTTGTGGGATGAGCAGTAGAGCTCAGTATGTGGGTTGTGCCCATGAAAAATTAGCCAAATCCTCTCTGCAAAGGCCAAACAGCTTATTTTGTGTGATAGTGTGGGCCAGCATCTCTCTCACTGGAAAAACAAGGCTTGTCATCATTGGAGGCAATCTCAATGTAGAATGGATATAGAGATATCGAGATGAAATTGTGCAACCAGTGGCAATCCCATATCTCCACAGTCTGGGACTGAACTCTGTACTTCAAGATGAAAACGCTCTGCCCCACAGAGCGGGGTTTATCAGAGACTACCTCCAGAATTTGGGAGTGGAGAGGATAGAATGGCCTGCCAGCTCCTGACCTCAACCCCACTGAACACTTGTGGGATCAACTTGAGGGTGTTGTTGTTGCCAGAGTGACCAACACAACCACGTTGGCGGCCGTGCAGGGCTGACTTCCCCCAGCAGTGTGTGACCAGGCTGGTGACCAGCATGAAGAGGAGGTGCCAGGCTGTTGTGGGTGTGTATGGTTCTTCCACACGCTACCGAAGCTCCTGTTTGTTAAATGAATAAATTGTTAAATTGCCAATATGTCTTGTTTCTTCAAACAACAATCATCCAGTCACCACACACCAAACAAGTCAATGGCAGAATAAGCTGTTTGGTATTAGCAGAGAGGATTTAGCTCATTTTTCATGGGTGCAACCCACATACTCAGCTCTACTGCTCATCCCACAAATGCATGTTCCTTACCAATGTGGCACCATTTAAAAGGAAAGTAACAGGCTTTCCAATGGTATAAGATTTATTGCCAAGAAGCATTGTTACAACAAAGAAGTAATCTACCAAACACAAATTCCCTTACTTTTTGTGCTATGTTTATTTGTCACCACAATTGTATATATTAGATTTGCTTGGTCATATTTTGATGTTATTTGATTTATCACTGCCTCCTCTGTTTGATCAGAGCTAACTCAAAGCTGCTGCATAAATAAACACGGCTGCAGATGTGGACACATGATTTCTTTCCTTTCTTCTTTCTACCTATATTTAAAAATCCTGGGTACTTTCAAAAGCCACCACTTAGAAGAGCCTAGCTGCTAATGATGCAGGGGTTCTCAAATTAACAAATGATGAGCAGAAGATTGAGTGTTATTTTGTCTTTTTTATTTTTTTGTCTTATGTTGTATTTTTGATCATATTCTGGTCTTTTTTTGGCCTTATGCAAAGTTTGTTGGTCTTAATTGATTTATTTGAACTTGTTTTGTTTTTGTTTGGCGTTAAGTGCACTCTTAAAAAATAAGGAACTACAAAAGCAATGCCATAGAAGAATCTCTTTTGGTTCCATAAAGAACCATTTTGCTAGTACGTTTAAATTAGTAAAGAACCTTTGGACAGAGTAATGGATTTCTAAAACTTTAAAAGGTTCTTCACAGATGTATTTTTTAAACAAAAGTGGTTCTTTATAGAACCAAAGGTGGTTCTTCTATGGCATTTTTCAAAGAACCTTTTGTAGCACCTTTATTTTTAAGAATGTGGTTGTATTTTGGTCATGGTTGGTATTTTTTGGTCTAGTTTTGATATTTTTTAATTATATTGTAATATTATTTTGGCTTTCTAATTGTATTTATTATTTTTTTTTATGTGGACCAAAAGACTGTTTTTGTCTTAGCCTGTAGTTTCTGGATTTATTTGGTCTTATTTTGGACATGTTTGGTTTTATTAAGTCTTATTTTGGTCCTATTTGTTTTTTTTTCACTACCTCCTCTGTTTGATGGCAGCTGGCTCAAAGCTTCAGCATGTAAATAAATGCAGCTGCAGATGTGGACTCATGACGCAGAGTTTCTCTAATTGAGAAAAGCTGAGTGGCAGGTTGAGTCTGGATTCTGCTGATCATGCGGCCAGAGCTGAAGGGCAGTATTTAAGTGTTTTTGTGATTTGTATAAAGTGGGATAAATATGTTTGAACAAATTTTGGGATTTTCTACGTGAAAATAACTGGGATCTTTACAGGCAACAAACTTAAATATGTAATTGTTCTGCAAAATCATTGTAAAAGTTATATTATATTTAAATACAGAGAATGAAAAATGAACTAAAAGACGAAGCATATTTTTTGCCTCAGTAATTAAAAAAGAATATTTTTTATTACTGTGCCTTTAAGCCTATACAGCAGAAGTTATCAAAACCTGCTCATTCAATATCAAGGGTATAAAGAGTGT
The DNA here is from genome assembly GCF_029633855.1 of Hoplias malabaricus. Taxonomy (NCBI): domain Eukaryota; kingdom Metazoa; phylum Chordata; class Actinopteri; order Characiformes; family Erythrinidae; genus Hoplias; species Hoplias malabaricus. Next base: position 68,376,199 of record NC_089800.1, read on the forward strand.
GTTTGTACTTGCTTTGCTGCAGTAACAGCTTCCACTAATACCTTACATTAGATACTGGAAATTTGCTCAGTCACAAAAGTTTTGAGATATATAGCACATAAGGAACTTTAGAGCATTGAATTGATTTTTCCACTGTATACACACTTTAAACATCACACGGAGTCCTGATTGTGTGACTAACAGGCAGAAGCTTTCAGATGCTGCATTAGCATTTTTTTAGTTTGATGCATATGGGGTGGAATTGGGCCCTGATTTGTAAATGGAGGAAATGAGATGGAGGAAAATTTGTTGATTTTCATATTTGATCTCATGCATATCCACAAACAGTCCGTCCTTCAGCATAATTGGTTTGTTTAGGTGATTTTACGTGTGTGTGTGTTTAGCACATGTGTGTGGACCAAATGCTCAATGAATGAAGGAAAACATGAACATTTTGACATTTGGCATTTTTGTTTTGGCTTTTTTTACTAGAAAAAGTTAAACAGATCAAAGCTGATTTGTTGGTCACTGAATATAAGGGTATTAAATGTGTAATGGAAATACCCCACAAAGACTGAAATATAAACATGTTAAATTGGTTGTGTGTGTGTGTGTGTGTGTGTGTGTGCGCGCGCGTGTGTGTGTGTGCACGTGTGCCAGGATGCAGGTCAGGAGACATGTGTGTATCCTCTCCCAGAGCCTCAGGACCTTTTCCAGGCATCTCAAATGAAGTTTGATGACTTTCAGCGAGATCTACGAAAACTACGCAAAGACCTGAATGGTGTGACATGCACACACATACACAAAGGTATGATGAGCAGGTATGAACTGGGTGGTGGATCATTCTCAGTGCTGCAGTGTCACTGACATAGTGATGGTGTGTTAGTGTGTGTTGTGCTGGTACAAGTGGATCAGACACAGCAGGGCTGCTGGAGTTTTAAAGTTCTCAGCTGTCACTGCTAAATTGAGAACAGTCCACCAACCAAAAATATCCAAACAACAGCGTCCTGTGGGTGGCATCCTATGTCCTGATGAAGGACTATAAAATGATGCACTACTATCTCTGACTTTACACGACAGTGAGTGGACACAGTGTTTACAAACACATTGATCTACTGGTACAAATGCAACACATGCTAAGACATGACTACCACTTCAGTGTCATTGTAGCTCTGAGAATCATCTACCACCCAAATCATACCTGCTCTGTGGTGGTCCTGTTAGGGTCCTGACCATTGAAGAGCAGGGTGAAATTGGGCAAAAACTGAGAGAGTGGACACATGGACAGTGATTGAGAGTAAATTTATATATATATATATATATATATATATATATATATATATATATATATATATATATATATATATATATATATATATATATATAGCCCCGAGACGTTAATCGCCTTTGGGAGTTTTTTGGGTCACCGGCTGGATCTCATTGTGATCAATACTCCATAATTCCAGGCTTGTCCGCAGCCTCCTGCATTAAAACAAACAAGCCGCCATAACAAACAAACAAGAGAGTGCCCTGATCTCTACCACACCACAACACTGGCTCCCAAACAGTGCACTCTAATTTCTCCTTAATTAAACTCAGCTGGAAAGATGGATCAAATTATTGTTCGTTAAGCCCTAATTAGCATAAGTCACTGGTTGTGGTGAGTGTGGCCTATAGCTTGTTTGTGTCCAAGCCATAATTCCTAGCTTGTTATAAGAGATCACACCTTTTACAAAAATTAACACAATTATTCTTTGAAATTCTTAGAGTTCGAAATTACAGATGCTGCTGTGTAGTCCATACAAAGCCAATGAGAAACCTTAGAGAAGCTCATCAGGTCCAGTGCTAAGTCTCAGCAAGATGGGTGTAACGCCTCTAGCACTGAACAGTCGAGCACCATCTTATATGTTTTAGGATGAGCTTGACTCAGAAATAATCATTCAAGTACCAGATATTTTATGGTCTTGTTGCTGCCATTATATCTCCCACTCTGGGAAAAACAGTAGTCCCTCTCAATAATCATTGTCAACATAACTATTTAAATAAATAGTAATACCTATGCCAATTATAGACTTAAGAAATTTTTTATAAGTTTTTATATTTTAAAGTTTGCATTCATCTGCCTCACAGTGGTTTTCTCCACTGCCTCCAGTACAATCACTAGGGCTGCCAGGTCTGCTTATTTTTAAGTGATAATTGGCTTTTTAGTCTCTGAAGTTGCTCACAAATCTTGGTATTGAATATGTGTGCCTTTTATTTTTTGCTTTTCTGTTTCAAATCCTGCAACAAAACAACAGAAAACATTTCCCAATTTTGAAAGATATAACAAAGCCTTTTCTGTGGCTGTGCTCAAGCCACATTCACACAGCTGCTGTTTGTTTTAACCAGGACAGCACCAGAGTCACATTTAAACAGGTAAAAGTAAGGAAAGAGTCATGGTTAATCCACTGTTTACAGCAGTTTCAGATCATATGATTCAGAGCTTTGTATGTTTTAAGTTTAAAATGCACTGCAAAAGACACTTGCAAACTCTTTCACAGCAGTATGTGCCCCATGTTGCAGGACTGTGAGGAAGCAAGCATTTTGATTTTTAAGTTACACAGAGAGATGACTCCATATTAGACCCAAATGTCCTCACACCCATTTACATTTACAGCATTTAGCAGTAAATGTAAAGTCTTATCCCGAGTGACTCACAAAAGTGTCCAGACAGAATGTGTATCCTAACAAGTACAAATCGGTTAGCATTCAAATTCCCTCTGAGATCAGACACTTGTCAAAATAAGTGCCAGTGCTGATACCTAGAAAGAATACAACATAGTAGGTGTAATACATAATACAATCTAAGCTAGAAGGATAACTAGTCAGTGGTCGTACCTAGAAGGAAAGGAGTTAAGTGCAGTAAAAGTGTTACGGTGAGCACTTAGATTAGTGCTCACCTAAGTGGGTCACAAAGAGATGGGTCTTCAGTCTACATTTGAAGTCTGTAAGAGAGTCTGCTTTTCGGACAGCCAGTGGAAGTTTGTTCCATCGTCTGGGCACCAGGACTGAGAAGAGTCTTGACGTTAGTCTTCCATATGACTTTAGGGATGGCAGGTCAAACTGAGCTGTACTTGAAACTCAAAGGGCTTGAGGTGCAGTCTGGACCAGACTGGACAAGCACCCGGGCAGCCTACTGAAAAAAAAGGGTTGAATCAGCCAGTTGATGTACAGAAGAAATCTGCATGACAAAGGCAGGTTCATGAAATGGGTTGTGAACGATAGCTAGCCATCCAGAATCACACCAGGTCTCATTGCATCTTCAGATGGAACAATTGAGGAGTTAGCAAGATCTTGGTGAGGACTAGCCATTCCAGGGAATGAAAAGCAGCACAGTCTTGCTAGCAGATTTGACAGGAGTGTCAGATGGTGAGAATGAAATCACTAGTTGAGTGTCATCAGCAAAACAGTGGTAAGAGAAACCATGACAAGTAATTATATCACCAAGAGAAACGGTATGAAATGAAAACAGAAAAAGACCCAGCACAGAGCCTGGAGGGACACTAATGGAGAGCAATCCTCCAGATAAGACTCAAGCCACTTCCATGCCGAACCAACACCTCCTATGTTGTTTAAGAACCAACAGGAGGATCTTGTGCTTGACTGTGTCAAAGTCCATATAAAGGTCCAGAACCGACAACAGTTTGGCTGATCTTGCTGGCTGGAGCTTTTCAGTAACTGCACCCCCAAAGGAAAATCCTCTTTCTTCCCTGTAATCAAGTGACATAGTGACAAGCGACATTTTACCTTTTATTGACTCCCCTAACACTGAAATGTCATTTACGCCCCTAAATTTTATCATCAGAACAATGTTCTAACATGTAATGTAGTTCAGGAAATGTAAAACCTTTACTTCAGCAAAGCCAGGACACACTCTCTATTAATGCCTCAAGTTTCAGAAAAAAAGTTCAGACAAGCAGGTGTCCAAAAACATTTGGACATATAGTGTATAGTTTATTTTATAGCTCACAGCAAACCTCAGCGTGCAAAGTGAATAAGCGCTCTAAAACTCCATGCTCCAAATGCATATAAACTCAGCAAAACAGCTTTCAATCGACCTGCTAAACCAATCAAGACTCTACTCGCTTTTTTTGTGCAAACTAATGTTAGCCTGTCCAGCAAAGAGAGCACTTTATTTCTCAAAAGCACTCACAATTCAAAGTGCTGAAAGCTCCCCGAACGCTTTGCTCTTCGAGGGTCCACCTCGGCCAGGGGTCCATACAGTGAATGAATCATCGTCTGGGGGTTAGCATGCTGGGCTAAGTGCTAAAGCAGATGTTAGTAGCTCTGACCGTAGCTTTGTGTCAGACGGATGTGTAGTAGAGCAGGTAGACTGGCCTTAGAGCAGGCCTTAACCCCCCGTTGGGCTCCTGAGTTAGCATAGTTAGCATGTGGTGAAGAGATCAGCATGCCATGTCCTGATCCATCACGAGCGCATGATGGGAGCGCACTGACGTCTCAGGAGCTCAATCGAGCACATGCATCACTCAGCGAGACGGCGGGAGGAAGCGGACACAGGATTTGTTAGCGCTGGTTAGCATGTTGATGGTTTAGCAGAGCTCTGCCAAAACAGCTTTGGAATAATTCTTTCCCCAGCGCCTTCTGCTTTCCAGGTTTAACCCTATCAGTCTGATCACAGATTCCCACTTTGGCCTTTGAGAATCACTGTATTTCAGTTGTAGACAGCTATTGTTCTATGAAAATGTAAAAGAATTAGGCTACTGTGAAGGCCTTTTTTTGGAGGCATCGATCATTTCCTTCCCACATTCATCTCTAAAAAATCCCTGTTCTCCTGTTTTGTTAATAGATTAGATTTGCCTGTACAGATGACCATTTTGATACATTTTTAAATCCTAGTAGATCATTTAATAACTCCAAGCACACATTTTTACTTGATTTAAATAACTCTTACTTAAAGCTGGAGTAGGTGATTTGTCTTAAATCAATTTTGTTATATTTCTTGAAATATGTCTTGTAGAGAAGTGTCTTTGGAAGTAGGACTGAATGTAGGCGGAGGGAATTGTTTTGGGTTGGACGTTTTTTCAAAAACTATTTTACACACTGATTTCTACAAAATTGTCTACTCCAGCTTGAATATAAGTGTTTATTGAGACTTACAATAGACTAATATAATTACCTTTTGGGGATTTTTATGTCCATATTTAATATTATTTGAAAATTATTTTTGAGGTAATTACCTCCTTTGATAATGCACAAGAGTATTTAAAAAGACTTTTTATGAACGGCTATCTCTTGAATATATAAATGTATATGTCTTTGCCAAGGTTGTTTATGGAATAGTATCTACTATTCTTGTGATAAATGTGTTCTTACAAATGAACTAATATCTTCTATTCTTGTATACAGAAGCATTAATGGGATCGTTAAAGGTGTAAACTCCTTTTCCAGCATATATGAGTGTTCACTGAGATTATTAACAGACAAATTCACATGAGCTACTTATCCATATCCCCACAGCCTGTTCGTCTGAGAAAGAGAAGGTGTGTTCCGAGTCTTCAGAAGAGCACCTGCAGCCATTTAAGAACAAAATGGAGCAGTTCATTTCTCAGGGTAAAAGATACACACCAAACATGTACAGATATCCCTTGTCAAAAAATAAAATATACTTATGTTATCTTGGAACCAATAAGTAATACTAATTCACTACTAACTTGTTATTTAAATTATATTAAGTTACAATTAAAATATACTGTGTGTACTAGTCATATATTTTTGTCAATCTTTTAATACAACTGAAATATATATTTCTGAGCTGCCTGCCTTAACTCTAAAACTAAAATTAGCTTAAATTATTAATAAAATGTACAAAAGTCACTAATGTAATCAGAAAAATTCAAAATAATCAGTAATAAAAAGTATGCCTTAGCACAAAATATACCAAAATATAGTATTACAAATTACAATACTTCTAAATGATACAGATTTGACTTATAAAACACAAAGCATATAAATATATTTAAAGTGTACTAACAGAGTTGCACAAATAACATATGACTAGTACACTCAGTATATATTAGTGTAACTAAATATAAATTAAATTACATATTAGTAATGATTTAGTACAAATTAGTGGTTCCAAAATAGTACACTTTCATTTTCCACAAGAGATATCCTTTTACACATGTGTACATAATAATATGTATGAAAGGAAGGACTTTATTTTGAAAATGTGATAAATAGCAGTACACCCAGCTATATAGACTCTGTTATATTAGACCGAATCCAAGTCCAGTCACAAGTCACAGAGAATCACTGGGAATGTGTGTCCAAGAGGAGTTACGACTTCAAGATTTTACCTGGAGAAGCTGATGTGTGAACACAAACATCTGTAATATTTGTCCCAGATATGATCCTGCTTTATCCTGCTAAAGTCAGTGCATGTGTGTACAAAGCCACTAATGTTCCAGAAGATCATATTGTATCTACTGCACATGCTGCACAAGGGCCACCACATGCCTAAAGCAGGCAGCATATTTCCAGCTGTGAAAACTTTTCCAGCTTTTCCTGCTGTGCTCTACCTGTGTGAAAAGACAACTTTGGGAAATCTCCAGACCAGAGAAACCAGAGTTTCTCTAGGTGTTACTCTGTGACAAAGACTATAGAATATCTTTTGAAGAAGTCAAATTCCCGCTCTGCAAAGTACACCTGTCAACTGTAAGTGTTGTTATTTTGAAGGGAAAACACTAACTCAAGCAGCACATTTGTTATAACAACCCACCAGAATGCTAACTGTTTGGTGGAGGTGGAATAAGGGTGTCAGGCCTCTGAATATCAGTGAAGGGGGAATATTAATGCTACAGAAACACACACACACACACACACACACACACAAACACAATCACATAGCAAATATGCAGCTGAGATGAGTCTGACAGAAGCTCTATGTTTCTCTCTCTCTGTCTGTTTCTTGCACTGGAGGTCATGGGTCATGTGTGTGCTGCTCCATAGATCAGTCTCATACACACACAGACACACACACACACAGCAGTTCCCCTAAACATAATTTCTTTACACTAACAGACATGAGCTACAATGAAACTGTCATTTGTGTGTGTGTGTGTGTGTGTGTGTATTCCTTCCTGGGTTTTCCATCTTTCATCTCTGGGCTCCACCTCATCCTCCTCTGCAGCTCTGTTTTCATCAGCTTTCTTCACATTCTCTCTTTACTCTTCTCTTTGATCTCAGCTGTCATCCACATTTTAACTCCGTAAACACTACAACCGTTCCGGACATGTTTCTGCCTTTATTCTCCTCTTAATTTCCACTCCTCTAAACAGAATCTTCTTCTTATGAGGGAATACATCAGAAAAGTTCCTGCAGCAAAGACGCACAAACTAAATAATAATGCCCTTAATTTTAAAGGAAATATTTAATGAGGAAACTTTCAGCCATACAGAGTATTTTTGTAATATGTTTTACCAAAGTTTTCCGTAATTATATTCAAACAGTACATTTGTGCCCAGTACATGGCACTAGCTTCATGTCTAAATTATCACCAATACCTTAATTCTTGTGGAGTTTTTATAAATCTCTATTAGAGACAATTGTGTAGCTTCTGGTATTGTAAAAAGGACAAAAGGACACTCAGCAGTTAAAAACAATGGCAACAGTAATGTAAGCCTTACAGCTCCATGCAAACTAAGCCAGAACCAGACACTAAACCAGTTATGGCTTATGACCTACAGTTGGGAAGGTGTGTATGGGGTGGGGGATATAGCGTAAATTTGATTTGTTTTTTAGTCAAAATATTTCTTTAAATATCACACACTACTGACTCCATTCGGTTCCTGTATTCATCTCCTCATAACCACAGCCATATGTGTTCTCTCAGCTGGGGTAACTAGGTGGGGTCTTTGCAATGTTGCCGCCTTTTCTTTTAATCCTAAAGCTTCCTTTCCTTTGGGTCTCAAGACATCAGATACTGCTTCTGGTTAGCACACACGGGGATATAGGGATGTGGAAAAAAACGGAGTAATGTCTTATTATTTTGGCATTTCATGTGATTTTGAAACTCCAAAGTACCCACAGTCTCAGGCTTGCCCTGACGCCACAACAACTGTTTATTTTACAAAGGTTGAAACAAACCGCAAAGAGAAAGAGTTTGTCTGTGTGTGTGTTTGGGGGGGTGGGGGGGTGCTGGGAAAAAAGAGGGAGAGAGGGAGAAAGTAAAGGGACATATGCTGGCTCTGTGGTCTTGCCCTGTTTTGTCTATGGTCATTCCACCATCTTTTTTCATTAATTCCTCTGCATACTAGTTCTATGATGGGGTTTTATGCCCCAGGAAACACTTCACCCTGGTGATAATCTGGTGGCGCTGCTGAAGACATTGGCAAATCCAACTCAAAAGACAATGATGGCCTAAAGTTTATACGACTAAGTACTAGCATCCTAGTGCTTTAGCTAAACGACCATTGGTAAGATTGTGTCTACCTTATAGTTGCTGGTGTAATTTTTCATTTTAAAACGTTTAACAAACAGAAAGGAGGAAACCAGACAAGAAGGACAGTGTTATGCAGCTAGTTTGCTGGCAGGTATTCCTTTAATGCTGAGAACTTTTTAGGGCTTCCAGTTATTGGAAGTTATGACTTAGTTGCCTGTGTACAAAATCACTACTCAAATTTGATCTGAAGCAGTAGTGACTGGTGGCAGAAAGAATGTAATTGGATACCAGCCAACAGGCAGAGATGAATGTGATTGGTTAAAATGGACTGGGCAGACGCGTTCAAAAATGCATCATAAACCAGTAAAGCTCTGTCTAGACCCTTGTGTTTGCCTTCTCTTACTGACAGAAATTACCTTGGAAGCATAAACGCAATATAAACATTTTGATGTTAAAGGTTTGTTACAGTACAGTTTTAGTTTTCCTACAGTACAGGATTAGTTTTACATGGGGAACTGGAGTAATATAATTTTACCAAAGGACATTAATAATATTTATGATGGATTTGAACTGGATAAGAATTCTTGGTCAAAATAATGGAGACGGGTGTGACGACATTCACTCATTGCTGTCATCCAGTGTGAATCAGACATAACAGAGCTACTGGAATTTTTAGACTGTCACTAATGTTCTGAGAACAGCACCAAAAATATCTAGCTCTCAACAACATTCTAGTGTTTGGAAACAGATAATGGGTGAAAAGTTGGCAAAAAACTTTACAAATTCTTTTCAGAATTATTATAAACCATTTAATGGTAACTTACTAAGTAACACCTATGTAGGCTGCTATTGTGCACAAAGCCTACTTACAGCTACCAGAAATATGTCTCCACTGAGCAATCCTCTTTAGGTAAAAGGCTTAGTAATCTTTCCTGGGACAGGAGCACACACTCTGGAAAAATTACTACAATATTCTATGAGGACAGGACGACAATCACTGAGATACTTTTTTAATAATTACTAATTAGGTAATTAGGTCAAACTAATCCTGTCTGAATAGTGCTAAAGAGGCCAGGAAACTAGCAATTAGCATTTAGAGACAAAGTTCATCTCTGTAGTAAATTTGTAGGCCTACTACATTGTAGGTTGGCAAACACTGGCAAACTGACACTAGAATCTAGAGCTTTGGGCTGTAGATGTAGATAACATAGTTTAGCATTGGTTAACTGTAGTTTCTGTAACTGCTTATTGTAAAACTTCTAATTATCAAAACAATCAGGAAGATGTGTGCATGACAGGATTGATAGCACTTAGCAAGCTAGTAGGTATTCCCTACAAAATGCAAGGACTTATCAGTAATAACACAAGTTGCACTACATTCCACATTAGTCACTGATTAATAAGCCATAAAACCTATCAGGAGTAAGGTCAAAGTTTGGCACAGGGCCAGATAATTAGCAATTAGCATATTTCCTGTTTAAGACAGATAAACCCTGTAAAACTGTTAATTAATACATTATGGGTATGATGATTTTTTTTCAGCCAGAACTGAACTGGAGGCTCAGGAGAAACAGCTAGCAGAAACTCAGAAGAGGTAAGAACTCAGTATTCATTTTGCACACAAATTTAGTGCAAGTTAATTTTTTCAGGAGGTATTTATTAGCACATATAAAATAATCTAGTTGAATAAAGAAAGGGAAAGTCCAAGGATCTAGACTGGATTTTCCAAAACTGGAGTTCAACAAATTAACAGCCATGTATTAAGTATAACTTGTCTTTATTTAGCTGCTCTTTGAATTACCACAGAATCGTGTTTGTAACTCAAGTTGTTTAGTTTTGTAGAACGTCTGTGTTTAATCTCATGCCGTTAGCACTCTCCTGAAATTTCAGTTCCACCTTAAGTAATCTGAAACAGCAAGTATAAGTCAATATTACCCAACTATGGAGCAGGTATAAAATAACATCCTCACCTCTTTTCATGCTTTTCAACATTTGGAGCTTTCTTCATCATCTAAACATCCCCAGATGCCTTTTCTTAGCCATGCCTGAGCCAGCAATGCAGAGAAAAATCCTGAACATTTTCGCCGAGTTTTTTTCCTATTTTCTGAGCTAGGGCTTTGTACAAACACTGGAGATTTCAACATTGCTTTTTGTGGTTTCTCTCGACCATTGAAACACCACTAGATGCAATGAGCAGAGAGTGAGAGAATGCCTGAATACATGGGACTAAGACCCTTTGATTTTTTCCCCCGATTACATACACAGGCCTTTGTAAACACATCAGACCACTAACTAGTACACAACCAGACCGGAGGGCTAGCAAATGGTGAGGAAACATTCTGTAAATTTTATAAAGAGTGTTTATTGACTAACATCACCTATAATGGCATTTTTGAAGGGAAACGGGTTTCAATCCCAGATGCAGGGCACTCACAAAAATAACATACAAAATTTTATAACATACAAATTTGTCATTTTATTATATTAGTAATATTTAATATATATACTTTGTATGTATTATCTTCTGTCCATGGGATAATAGTGCCATAAAGCATATTTGACTCTATGTCTTGGCTGTGTGTGTGTGTGATAGAGAGTGAGAGAGAGCACCATGCAGCAACATCTCCTTTAAAGGCAAGGAATAAAGATAAATATGACATGTCTATTAATTCCCGTGTATGCAGTGTTCTTGTTCTGAAATGTTGTTCTGTTCACTGTCTCTTCACGTTACAAAATGTTCGTCAGACAGAGAAATGGCTGTTGTCATATTTTAATCACAGGCTGTTTTTTCACAAGCTAAAATTTCACATTTCACACACTCCCAGTCACTTTCTCAACCCGTCAGCATAAAGCCTTAACCTGCTGTTATAATGTTTCTCTCTGAACCTCATTGTTCATTTCAATATTTTGTAGCTTTGTGGAGCTGAGCGTGTTTTTCTCGGTGAAGCCTAAGGCCGGAGAAAAGGAGGTCTCTCCAAACACACTCTTCTCCTTGTGGCATGAGTTCTCCTCTGATTTTAAAGAGCTGTGGAAGAGGGAGAATAAACTGCTACTGAAGGAACGGTCAGCTATCATTTCTGTCTCTCTGCTTTGTGACCTAGGGCTGTGCAATATGGAGGGGGAAAAAACTCAACACACTTGGAGGATAACATTAATAGAAATCACCACTACAAAATGCTAGAGAGTAGTGAATATTAGTGAAGACTGAAAAGTAATCTAATAGGCTAACCTTAAGATGATGCTCTTGTAAACACATGCATGACTGTAGAAATGTGCTGGTTTAGTAATTTTGTTTCATTTTTAACCAAAAACAATATGTCTCAGGGAAAAAAATATCTACTTTCTAATCAGAATTACCCACTCACAGACTGACACCTTAAAAGAACAATGCATAATACTTCCTTAAAATTCCAGCTTCAAAATCATTTTGGTGGTTCACTGAGCTGTAATAGGGAGAATAGAGCCTCTGTCTTTGCTCATTTGGACTCAGCACTGCAGAAAATACACCATGTAACTTGAGGAAGGTAGGAAATTTGAAAATTAAAAACTGAGGTTTATAAAGTTATGATTACTGATTACCCGTTAAACATAACCTACCAGGAATATTATTATGTTAAGCTCATGAATTTCACAGCTTAACAGAAAAACAATAAAACAAGACTGCATAGTTTATTATTATTTAGGTCTTTTATTTTTTAAACTTTATTTAAATGTGTGCATAGTGCTGCTAATTTTTTTTGTTCAGTATAAAACATGGTGGGATGATTTGTGTATGTGTGTTAGTACCTTTTTAAATTTTTCATCACATTTTAACAACATTCTTGTTACAAAGGGTTAAAGATTTGGCTCATAGAATATCATTAGGAGCTGATTGGCTGCTGCCCTGAAATCACATTATCAATGCATGCACCCTTCATGGCTCCACTTGTTTAGCCAATCAGAGTACTAGTTTAGGGACTAGCTGAGAGAGCTCAGTAGTGTTGGTTTAAATAAGTGAAGGAGTGGACCTATATTGGTGGACTAGAAAGTACTTTATCGTTATGTGGAATGTTTATGGACTTTTTTCCTCTAACTGTGTGCATTCATATACCTGTAAGTATTATTACTGTTGTTAATCAGCTCCCTTAGATACAGTGCCTTGCAAAAATATTCGGCCCCCTTGAACTTCTCAACCTTTTGCCACATTTCAGGGTTCTAAAAAAAGATATAAAATTTTAATTTTTTGTGAAGAATCAACAACAAGTGGGACACAATCAAGAAGTGGAATGAAATTTATTGGATGTGTCAAACTTTTTTAACAAATAAAAAACTGAAAAGTGGTTCGTTCAATATTATTCGGCCCCTTTACTTTCAGTGCAGCAAACTCACTCCAGAAGTTCAGTGAGGATCTCTGAACGATCCAGTGTTGTCCCAAATGACTGATGATGTCTGGTCAGATGAAACCAAAATCGAACTGTTTGGCCACAATGCAAAAACGATATGTTTGGCATAAAAGCAACACATCTCATCACCCTGAACACACCATCCCCCTTGTCAAACATGGTGGAAACCCGGGAGGGAAATTACTGTGGATCAAACTGATGATGTACACAGACAAGTCCAGTCATATGGGCGATGCCCGCCCCAGACAAGATAGAAGACCACCCGCCTGGTTAGATGATTATGCAATCTCATGCCCCAGACTTGAGCCACGTCTTTCATCTGTACATGCTATGCCTCATCCTACTGGAATTCATGAGCCCCCTTCTGGTGCAGAAAGGGTAGCTGAGATGGAGCCACTTGTTTTTCAATCACAAATGAAACAGTTGTCTGAAGAAGGTAGTGTCCAGCCACGTAACCCTAGTCCGCCTGTGCTACTCAGACCTCAATATCAGAGTACCCCTGCTCCCCCCAGTAGAACAGCATCAGGAGCTACGTCCGTGACACTCAAGCAGCTGCAGGAAGATAACCGGCAACTACACTACACAGTTATACAGATGCAGAGACAGATTGATGCTCATGCTACAGGACAAGTCATCATGCTCCCCCACTACGATCCATCAGTGTTACACCAATTTACTTCATTAAGGCAAAATGAACCACCACCTCCTCCACCTTTGCTGCAGTACTCAGATCCCCACCATGGTGCTCTGAAAGACGATGAGGACGACTGGCCATTGCCACCACCTCCAGGAGAAACAGTAGCCCACAAGTCTGCTAGGACTGCTCTTAGTAAAGTAGTGGAGGAACTCAGAGAGCATTTTAAGAGATTAGAGAAGGCATCACAATATCCTTCAGTGCCGACACCTGAGTACTGTGAGCCAGACGCATGCTCTGAATGTGACTCGATGGATGGTGCCCCTGGAGCAGGCCAAAGGTCAGTAGTTCACCGGCATCATCCCAGATATGTCCATTATCAACAAGAGAGGGTGTATCGTGGCCCTAAGCCCAGCATCCCCTTATTCACAAAAGGGGATCCAAGAGAATTTGCCAGGCTTTAGATAGCACTGGACAATTTGTTACCTGCTGATGCAACTGAGCGCTTTAAATACCAAATACTGGTTGATCATGTTAACTTTGAGGAGGCCCTTCTAATTGCGGATTCCTATACCAACTCCAAACAGCCATATTGTGACACTATGGCATCCCTCACTGACCACTATGGACAACCACACCAACTGGCCCTTAGACGCATCACTGAATCGATGGAAGCCCCCAACATCTGCACTAATGACACTGGTGCCTTCAAGAGGTTTTCTCTAAGAGTGCGGGCACTGGTAGGGATGCTTGCCCAGATTGGTGATAGTGGTTGTGTTGAGCTTAATTGTGGGTCACACGTGACACTGTTGTTGAAACTCCCACAGGATATGAGAGCAGAGTTTAAAGATACCTGTACCCGCAGCGTATCCACATTCCCACCCTGCTGCACTTTGCTGAGTGGTTAGAGTATGAGCTAAAAATGCAGGAGACCATGTTTGGAAAAATGGATGGAGACTCCAAGAAAGAAAAGCGCAGGGATCTGAAATTTAATCGGCCTACCAGTATCCTCCATGGAATAGAACAGCCTGAATGCTATGCTGTAAGTAAGCCACCCCTGTCATCACACATCAGATCAGGAGAAAGACAAGTTTATTGCCCATACTGTTCCAATTCAGCGCATTATTTAAATTAGTTTTCCAACTTCAACCAGCTGACTACAGAGCAAAAGACAGCATGGGTAAAAATGAACAAGTAGTGTTGGCGTTGTAGATCGGTCAGCAGAGTGTCGACTTAAGTCTATGTGTAAGCAATGTAAAGGGAAACATCTAGACGCCCTCCATGATGTTAATGTTAAGCCAGCCGCTAATACCATTTCAAGCCCTGTCAGCAACACCAATGATGTGCTATACCTGGATCGACGATCAGGTGGCATTTCAGTGATGCTAAAAGTCAGCAAGGTGATTTTACACAATGGGAAGCACTGTATGGAGACATACGCCATATTGGATGATAGCTCCAAATGCACAATCTTGCTTGCCACCGCTGCACAGACCCTGCAATTGCAGGAAAAGCCAGAAGACCTTGCACTGAGAACAGTTCACCAAGACATGAGAGTCATTCACGGAGCATCTGTGTCTTTCTCCAAATCTCCTACCTCCCAGCCACACAAGACTTTTAATATAAGTGGTGCCTTCAAGGCAGATCAGCCAGGTTTGGCCGAGCATACCTATCCAGTGAAGACACTGCAGAGGAAATACAAGCACTTAAAGGGGCTACCACTGCAAGCATTCAGCAAAGTGCATCCTGTCATTCTGGTTGGTTCAGATTATCCACATCTTATCACCCCAATTGAACCAGTGCGCCTGGGGCCTCCTGGTAGACCAGCAGCAGTGAAGACTAGGCTAGGCTGGACCATGCAGGGGCCTACTAGATATGTAAAGCATAAGATCCAACCAAGCCAGTGTCTGTATGTCTCTACTTCCTCCCTCTCTGCAGAGTTGTTCCAGCATGTTGAGAAGCTCTGGCAGCTGGATGTTCTGCCTTATAAATGTGAGATGCTTGTGTCCTGCTCCAGGCAAGACAAAGAGGCCATTGCCCAGTTGGAGGAGAGAACTGTGCGGATGAACATAAAAAAATTCAATACTATGCCACCCCATTACTGTGGGTGAAGAACATGCCAAAGCTACAAGCACCAAAGGAAGCGGTCTTAATGCATCTCTGCAGTACTGAGAGGCATCTAGCCAAGGACCAAGAGTGGGCAGCAGCTTACTGTATAGAAATGCAGAAGCTGGAACGAGCCAGATACATCACAAGAGTGAAAGAGAAGGAGGTTCAGAAAGGTGGTGAGTCCTGTTATATCCCTCACCATATGGTAACACATAATGGAAAGAACCAAGTAGTTTTCAATTGCTCCTTCACCTATAAGGGGGTTAATTTGAGTAACCTGCTTCTTCCTGTTCCCACCCTAACATCAAGCCTACTTGGTGTATTGTTACGCTTATGAGAGCCTCCCATAGCTATAAGTAGTGATATTAAAAGGAATGTTCCATCAAGTTCGACTGCTGCCTGAAGATAAGTGTCTCCTTTGTTTCTTGTGGAGAGACCCACAAAAAGATGCACCCCCAGCTATTTATGAATGGCAAGTTTTGCCATTTGGAACTACCTGTAGCCCCTGCTGCGCAACATTTGCCTTGCAGAGGCATGTTTCTGACCACAGCGAACCAGGGGAAGATGTATGGGTGGCAGTGGAGAAATGTTTTTAAGTATACAATTGTCTTAGAAGTGTGCCCTCCCTGGCTGAGGCTAAGCAGCTGGTGAACAAACTGCAGACACTTTTCTCAGATGGGAGATTTGAGCTTCACCAGTGGGCAAGTAATAATCCTGAGACCATTAGCCACCTGCCAAAAGAGTTAAAATCAGAAAGTAGTGAACTGTGGTTGAATGAGTCTGAAACCGACCCACAGGAAATAGCTTTGGGCCTTCGATGGTTCTTCCGCACAGATACCCTTGGGTACAAATGCCGTCTGCTGGATTCCCTTATGCATACAATGAGAAATATGTAAAGAGACCTGGCAAGCCTCTATGACCCATTGGAGTTTCCCTTTATCATTCCCTTTACCACGAGGACCAAAATCCTGGTTCAGTACCTTTGGAGCAAAACCTCCCCTGATGCTATTCAAGCACACAGTGCAACATGTACAAGAACAGTTCACATTTTCTGTGATTCATCGGAGCAAGCCTACGGTTCCGTTGCTTATCTGCTCACTGAGGACCAACATGGGCAGATTGAAGTATCATTTCTCACTGCACGCTCAAGAGTGGCACCTAAGAAACAGTCCATGACAAGACTGGAACTCTATGCTGCGCTGACAGATGCTCAGTTGGCCATCCTACTGCAGAAGGAACTAATACTCCTCCTCCGGGATATTGTGCTGTGGACCGACTCCACAACCGTGCTTGCATGGATAAAGTCAGAGTCTTGTCGCTTTAAGGTATTTGTTGGCACAAGAGTGGCAGAGATCCAAGAACTAACTGGTCATTGTAGCTGGCATTATGTTGATTCCGTTAATAATCCTACGGACAATATCAGGCGTGGTAAAACTCTTCTGGCAATAGTTGAAGATGGCCGATGGAAGGATGGACCAGCATTTCTGTGTAAATCACTGGAGTCATGGCCTACCCAGCCAGGTGCATGTGTAGTGCAAGAAGAGGTTGAACTACGAAAGCCCACTTTATGTATTTACACCATAAGAACTTCAGAACCCTCAATCCCAGATTCAGAACAGTTCAGATTATTTAGGGATCTGGTACATGATGTTGCACTTTCCCGCCATGGGGCAGAAGTGTATGGTCCGACTGCTGACGATTACAAAGAAATAGAGCTGAGTGTCCTAAGAATAGCACAGCAGGATAGCTTTATAGAGGACTATTCCCATTTAGCCGCTGGTAGACCAGTGCCATCCAACAGTCGACTCATTACTCTTTCGCCTGAGTATGATCAGACCACAAGATTGATTAGAGTTGGGAGATGAGTTCGTGAACAAATAGAAAAGGTCACTGTCCTTCCAGTAGTCTTGGATGACCTACGACTCCCAGGTTCTGAACGCCTGTTTGCAGAAATCAGAAGGAGGTTCTGGATTTTACATGGTCGAGAAGCTGTAAAAGGACATCAACACTTCTGCCCTGAATGCCAGAGGTGGAGAGCAACTCCGAAAATCCCCAAGATGGTCCGACCTTCCCTCAGCACGGCTGCGTTTGTTTAAGCCCACTTTCTACTCAACAGGAGTGGTCTGTTTTGGGCCTTTCACTGTAAAACTGGGACGGCGCACAGAAAAGAGATGGGGAATATTATTCAAGTGCCTGTCAACAGGGGCAATCCATACTGACGTTCTGGCAAGCAGTGATTCCTTCTTGATGGCTCTCCGCAGATTTATTGCTAGAAAAGGAAAGACTGCCGAATTGCTGTCTGACCAGGGTACAAATTTCAAGGGTGGAGATAGAGAACTTCATGAATCATTCCACTCATTGCACCTTAACCTGAAGGATAAGTTAGCTGCACACCAGATTCAAGTTTTACCCACCTAGTGCACCTCATTTTGGAGACATCTGGGAAAGGGAAATCAGGTCAGTAAAGGCAGCCCTGTATGCTACTCTACAACCCCATGCAGTCTCAGAAGAGGTGTTACGGACTGTGTTAATCGAGGTGGAAGGTATTCCAAATTCCAAACCACTTGGGTACATGTCCAGTGATGTTGCTGACCCAGATCCAGTAACCCCGAACCTTTTGTTAATGGGGCGGCTCAATCCAGCACCACCCCAAACAGTTTATGAGGAGTCAAATATACTTAGCAGTAAAAGGTCGAAACACTCACAGACCAATTCTGGACACATTTTATCAGGCATTACCTCCCAAACCTCCAAACTCGCACAAAGTGGCAGAAGGATACTCCAGCACTGCAAACAGACAATGTTGTCATGGTGATGGACCGTCTTCTACCAAGAGCTAGTTGGCCTGTTGGTCGAGTCACAAAAGTACACTCTGGAGCCAATGGACGCATCAGGACGGCGGAAGTTATGGTAAATGGCCGATACTACCACAGACCTGTAGCCCGTCTCATCATACTACCTGCCATTCCAGAAATAGACTCAAACCCATTCAACCCTTCTGATGATGACAAATTTGGCAGGACAAATTTGGGGGCAGCTGTTACAAAGGGTTAAAAATTTGGCTCATTGACTATCATTAGGAGATGTTTGGCTGCTGCTCTGAAATCACATTCTCAGTGCAAGCATCCTTCATGGCTCCACTTGTTTAGCCAATCAGAGTGCTAGTCTAGGGACACTGAGAGGGCTCAGTAGTGTTGCGGTTTAAATAAGTGAAGGAGTGGACCTATATTGGTGGACTAGAAAGTACTTTATCATTGTGTGGAATGTTTGTGGACTGTTTTTTTCCCTAACTGTGTGCGTTCATAAACCTGTAAGTATTATTACTGTTGTTATCCAGCTCCCTTAGATAATGTCCAAATGTTATCAGTAGTATTTAACTCTAACTGAATTGGTAAAAAAAAAAACAATGGGTGTGTGCTTAAATGTTATACTAGTCATTTCAGTATTACCTATCTTATGTTTATTGTATGTATATTAGACATTGCTTATTTGACATGAAACTTGTATATTAATTACTAAGTTGTTATAATGAAAGTGGTTAAAGACATACGGGAAGTAGGGCCTGTGCCCTTCAGTTACATCATTGTTTAATCATTATAATTGTTAAGAAATCTCTCATTGGAGCGTGTACCGTAATTTAGCCACTGAAAATGCTGATAATTTTGGCTACAATAATCGTGGCATTACATTATCATACCATTTGAATAGACTGTAATGCTAGTTTGGAGCTGTTTTTCCATCATGTGTAAATTAGTGCTGACTCCTGGGCTATGCCTGGAAACGAGGAAAGGGGAAAGCCTAAATTCTTCTATGGTCAATGCAGATATTAAAACATTGAATATGAAAAATCTGGAACACTGACGCTTGAATATTGTAAATACTGAAAATTGCTGGTGTTGTTTCAGGCTGAAAGCAGCTGAGGAAACGATCAAACAGGCCAGAGAGAAGTCTGCCTACAGCGTCAAACCCAAACACGCCTCTGGAATGGTGAGTGACACTTTATCACACGTAAGACCCTCACCTTTTGTTCAGCAGTCATTTTGCAACACTATACAGTATAAAATAATCCCATAATTATGTTTTGAATGACACAGTTATCAAGTGAGTTACATTTTTGCAAGTTACATGTACCCACATGCTGGAGTCATTTTCTGATTACTTTTGACAAAAATGTCAAGAATGTTTCTTTCTAATAATTTAAAGGCAGCCACGGGCGCTTTAGGGAGGTCAGGCACCGATGTTAGACGACAGTCCTGATCACATACACCACCCCAATTTATTCCAAAATGTATTTGGATGTGCCACAGCCCAATGGTGGGCATTGACCACTGTGACTGGCGTAGGCTCATGAGTGGCTGCTCTGGAGAATTCCATTTGTTTGAAAGCTTTGCTATGGAGATTATACAGGTTGCGTGTGCACACCTGGACATCTGTTTTCATAACAGAAATAGATTTAAGTAGCTGCATTCATTATTATGAGGTGTGTCTACACATTTTCATAGTGAAATGAAACTGCAGCTTTAAAGAGTTAGTGTCCTCTGTGATGGTTATAAATTAATGGAAAAACAGGACTAGATTAAACTGAATAGCTTTTGGAGTTGAAAATGAATTACAGAAACTGTTGAGTTCAGAGCTCCAGACACTGTGAGATGCACCAGTGTTTATTTGTCCAATGCTGGTTGTTGACAGTGCGAATTTTAGATGTTCGTCTCTGCGGTATAAGAATGCCATGTGTGTTTTTGCAGTCCAGCTCTTTCTTGCTTTGAAGTCGAATAATGCTATAGACTTTGGCGGATTAGTTGGAGACGTCTGTCCATTACAAATGACGTATAGTCGTCTGTTCCTTCTGTCATTAATTATCAATAACAAATTGCATTCTTCCCCATTGTTTTGACAGAAAGCCAAACTGGGGCAGAAGATGTGAAGCAGGTCACCTCTCCCTAAACAGAGGAGTGCTGTGGGTCTTTTGGGACAAAAAAAGGCCCCATAGCAAACAATGCACTGCAGCCATTTTTAAATCTACGGAAGTAGTGATGGACTTCACTTACGGTCATTTTCCAGTGAAAAACATGTTTTTGTGGATTTTGAATTTACTACATCATTTGAAATCAGCAGCTGTCCATTGTATGAAACGTTCATGATAACAGAATCAATAGAAATGCTCCAAAATGACAAGGATTCATATTTTTTCATCGACTTCCATTGAAAAATAAGGGGAGAAGGTTTTTCCTTTCTCTGTAAAGTTGCTATGTTTCTCTTTGGACAGAGACGTTTAACTGTTCAGAGCTTGTACCTTGGTAGGGGTAACCAGACTGGGGTTCAATTCCCAGCTCAGGCAAGAACGCTGTTCTACACTTGTAAGGAGTCTTACCCAAGGACTCTTACATCAGCAACATCTGTAGCAGGTTTAAAGCTGTAAGTCTCTGGATAAGAGCGTCTGCCAAAATGCCATATATGTAAATGTACCGTTGCATTAAGTCAACCTGAGAAAACTGAGATCAGTTCCTGCTGCAGTTTTTCTTTAAATTATTGATAGAAAGATAATCAAGTAAAACATTAGCCATATTGTTAAAACACTGCAAAATGCACAGAACTTTTGAATTGATATTTGCGGACTGATATTTTAGGGGTTTCTCCCACTCAACTTCACCTAGTTGCTATTTAGGCAGGACGTAATTATTAGGAAACACTGCTGTTTTAAAAAAGAAAATGCCTTAAGCACTTTCACTGCCACGATCAGTTACATTCTTGTCTAATCTGAGCATCTAAATGTTGAGTATGAGATCTTTCCTTTTCCATATGTATCCAGCAAAAGAAATCTAGCCCAAAACCCCACACATGGCTTAAATTGGTTTATTAACACTTTTTCAACAAGCTTGTCTGAAATATGGATCTCTCTCAGTGTCGTGACCATACGCCACCTTTAATTTCTTATAAATCTAGGTGTAAATTACAGGTTGAGGCTGTTTTTCAAAATTACCTTTCCACCTTAAATGGCACAGCAGTCACAGAAGTGGCAGAACATAACTGTTGCAGCATTTAAGATGGAATGGAAATCTATTTAAGGCACCAACTTCAGCACCACACAAAAATATTCAAATTAGTTTCTGAAAAAAAAACTTTATCACAATTAACTTCTTACTAACTTTTACACACGTAAAGATGATTGCGTATGTCGCACAACAGATAAGAGGTGTCAGGTTTATAAACTTTGTTTAGTCTTGGTCTGAATCAGGTTGTAAGGTGATAGTTTACCCAGGGATGGGTTTGAGGCCAAGGAACCCTAAGTGAGCTACTAGTGGGGTAGTTTGTTAATGGACTCAAGTGCAGAATAACCAAAAAACGAGGTTCAGCTAAAAAGGACTTCCCAAATTAAAGAAGGGAAAGACAACTAAACAGGTAAAGATGCCAAACCAAATGATCTAAGAAAAGAAGAAAAGCAATAAGCTTAGAAATGTGAGAAAGTGTTTTATTTTTTTTAAATAAGAGATAAACAAAAGGCTCAAGAAGAGTCCACAGGAAAGAGACCAAGGAGAACACTCTAGGGACTGTACCAAAATTACCAACCAGGCTTGTATAGCACTCTTGAAACGAGAAACCCAGGACTGAGCACTGAGATACACGTTGGCTTTCCTTAAGTAGGAGAGAAACAGGTGCTGCTGATTTCTCCTAATTAAGGTGTGCTGGCTCCATGTCTCCCTCTGCTGGCTGGGGTTGGCCTAGTGGGTAACTGGGCCCCTGTCTGAACCCTTTACACAGGTGTTGTAAAAAGCTGCCAGACTGATGACATGTTTAGTTTCAAAACAAGACATTGTGTTATCAGCAGTGGAAAAAGAAGCTATAGTCCTCATCTCATGTCTCAGGGGAAGCATGTTCTCCTCATTCTCCCAGGATGATGGCAGTGTGTGTGATGGCGCTGACTTGTAAAATTGTAGACAAAAACTGTTAAACTGTTAAAAATTAAATAAATATATAAATAAATAAAACAAAAAATGGGCGGCACAGAGGCGCAGCAGGTAGTGTCGGAGTCACACAACTCCAGGGACCTGGAGGTTGTGGATTCAATTCCCCCGCCCTCTCAGGGTGACTGTCTGTAAGGAGTTTGGTGTGTTCCCCCTGTGTCCGCATGGGTTTCCTCCCACGGTCCCAAAACCACACATTGGCAGGTGGATTGGTGACTCAAAAGTGTCCGTAGGTGTGAGTGTGTGAGTGAATGTGTGACTGTGTGCCGCCCTGCGAAGGACTGGCGCCCCCTCCAGGGTGTGTTCCTACCTTGCGCCCAGTGATTTCGGGTAGGCTCCAGATCTACCGCGACCCTGAACTGGATAAGCTTACAGACAATGAATGAATAAAACAAAAAAATATTTGTCGTGCAGCCGATCCATCTAATTAAGCTGCTTGTTTTGCTTCTCTAAAAAAAGTTGCTAAGGGTTTGATAGGACAGAAGAACTTTTTGTTTTTTCATTTGTTTATCACATACCAAGCATGAGTTATGTTTGTCCCTCAATGCAATGTGTTTTCAATCCACATTATCTGTAGAACAAAAAAAATAGACCACATTTCCTTTTATGTTTGTATCTTCAACGTTTTCCTGCCTTTACAGACATTTTTGTCCCAATAAATATGACTTTCCTTTGTTTAAATCTTACTGAAATCATGTAATGTGTGGAATTTCATGCTTTTTGGTTTAGTGTCATTGTCTTTGTCTCTTTTTTTGGCTTTTAATGATGGGGTCTTAAAATAATTTCAATTTCAAACACTGTCATAAAAGGCTGGATGTCTCATTGTTCCACTTTATTTAAAAGACGCTCTGTACTCTCTTGACAGTGTGTATAACTGTATAACTGTATAAAAGGTATATTTATTTTGTAATTATTAAAAATGATTTTACTTGTATGTTTGTGCAATTTTTATTGTAATATACATCATAATTAATAATACAAAAACAACATACTGAATAATGAATATGTTTACCTTTGTCTGTGTCCATTATAGAGAGTGCCATTAGGAGTCCTTTGAAGTTTTTTTTTATATTCTCTATTTTTAAATAGAAAATAATAAAATGAAAGATATTTTGACAAAACCATAAGTTCAAATTATATATTTATTATATAAAAATCATATTTGTTTGTAGATTGTGTGGATACATTTTGATATTACAGTAGCTAGCATAAAAAATCTGTAAAATATCAATTTATTGCTATTTTTCTATGAAATGTTGTCACTTTATTAAACATGTCTATCAGACATTGTGATAAATACTGAGACTACTACTTTGCCTGCTATTTAAATCTAATCTTTTCAGACCTTACATTGTCCAGATAGGCTTTTTATATGGCATCAGTTCAAAGCCTCAGGTAAGGTTGCCAAATTGTGACTAGGATGTCATCCATAATGGTTTAAGCCAAAAAAAAAACAGTTTTTGACTGTATGAGTTCATTCCAAAAGAGCTTCCACCCTTATTTTGCTGTCGATTTATGTTGCGACGTTTGGCTCAGTTTTCAGGCCAAAAATGTCAATATTCAGTTCACATTTCTCACAAACTATTAGTACAAACTTTCCAAGGTCAGCAAATGCGGGGGGACAGATGACTCTTGTTCAACATTGTCCCACAGCACAGTAATCTTCTGTAGGCATTCCTCAGCGGACCACGGCACTCGCTGACCCCAGCTGTCCTGTTTCCCTGGGTCAGTAGGAGTCATTGACACTGACCGACACGCACCTGCACTGTTTGACCCGCTGCACTTTCCGGTGCCGGTATGGTGGCTGAAGCCCAGGGCAGTGGAGCCGCACCGTCACCGTAGTGACCCGCTGTGGCCGGCAGAAGGCACAGGACTGGAAGGACCCCTCATGGTCGGCTGGTTTACGGCTGCGCTGAGCCGGAGAGCGGGACGTGAGGTGGCGGGGGATGTAAAAGGAGTTGCACTGACCATAGCAGAAACGATTGACCACGGTCCGACTCCGACAGCCGTCCAGGCTCACAGTCTGCCTCAGCGGCTGAGTCTTACACCAGTCACTCTTCAGGTACTTCCTCTCAGTCACCACCAGAGCCTCGCGACTGGACGACAGCACGTCCTGCTTCCCTTTTTGTCGCCGCGCCAACGGTTTCTGCGGCAATGACGACAGCGGGATGGAGGGTGAGGATGAGAGGTCGTTGCCTTTCAGCTTGTATGGAGAGGGGATGGAGCCTCGTGGGCGCGGCTTTTTCGCCTCCATTGACGCACAGACGGTCCACGCCAGGACAGTGGCTAAGACCAGTTTCCAGAACATCCTAAAAAGACAAAGGGATGAAATAATTAGCTCTGTTTTGACAGTAAACATCATGTAACGAATGTGAAGATGAAAGATTATCTCATCAGGAGTATGTGGTCTATGGTCAAGACACATGAAGTGAAATAACAACAACAATACAGGGCCACAGCAAACTTCAGAAACTGAACCTTACTGGTCTAGGACAATTCTATGATAATTTCTCACTGGCTGAGAGAATGTTCATGAACTGAACAAATCCAAAGCTATTTCTAGAAGTAAACTGAAGGGGGGCATCACTTGAAAGCACAAACACATACACTCCATATGCAAAAGTTTGTTGAAAAACCTGCTCAGCCAAGGTTGGATCACCACCTCTACTCCAACTATACAAAGGTGTTGGATAGAGCTCCATCACTGCAGAGAGCAGAGTTGCCTTGTGCCACAGCCCAATGCTGGGAGGCTTTATACTTAGAAATCCAATTCTTTGCCTTAGACATGAAAACCTTCGACTCGTGCCACATTCCATTACATACTTCCCTGTGAAGAGTGTACAAAGTGTGCCGCTGAACATCGGCGTCGACAGTGGGGGCACCTCAGAGGAGCCGAATTCACTAAACGTTTGGACACACTGTGTAGTTATGAACTCCGTAACAAATGCTTAGAATCAATGTTAGCATTTATGGGGCACCGAAAAGGGGGGAGTATTACTTTCAGAGGACAACCACAGAAGTGCCTCAGACTCCAGTGGCAGAAGGGGAGCGCGTCTCTCCGTCCAGGCCGCTGTTTACTCTCCCAGCAGCCCCCAAGTCCACCCCTCCTCCCCACCACCCCCGCGCAAATAAACATGGCCCCGCTTCAAAGCGGAATGGCGGCGGAGCCGTGAGCTCGGCAGGAAGCGGCCTTTTTTCGGTCTGCGCCGCGGCAGGGAAAAATAATTAGAGCTTTGCTTACACCAGCGCCGAGATACGCCACGGCCATGTAAACAGTCTGTGAGCGAGCGCCATGTGAAGGTTATTAGAGCCGGATGTGGGGACTCTCAGCCGTCTGCTGATTCAACCCCTCACACGCTGGAACCACACGCTGACCCCAGGGAGCTCTCAGGACCTGATTACTTTACGCGTGCCGCTTATCAGCTCCACAGGGTTCCCTAATGTCCTAAGTGGTCATTCACTTAAGCACAAAGCACGGCCACTCTCAGCTCACACATCTGAGGATGGCTCTGATTTCAGAATAATGACGGTATGGAAACTATGTAAAAGCATACAAAAGAAACAAACACAAACAACTCGCTTTGCTCTTATTGGAACCCCCTTCCCCCTCTGTCAAATATAATACACTGAACAGGGATATGCTCTTTCTGAACTGCCTTTTGAAACAACCTTACCAGCTTAACATGGACCAACCCGATGATTAAAGGCAATGTTTGAACTTTGTATTAAATTCAGAGGATGTTTCATCACTATTTGCTAGCTCTCCGGTCTGTTTGCAAGCTGTAAAAAGGTCAAGCGTTTGTACACAGCCCTAAAATGAAGGGTCTCAGTTCGAAATGGCTTAGGCATTCTCTCTCTGTGGGTCGCTGGCTTACACATGGCTGAGAAATGGCATCTAGAGGTGTTCGGATGGTGGAGAGAAGTCCAAATGTTAAAAAGCATGAAAAGAGATGAGAATGTTGCTCAATTTCTGCTCCATAGCTGGGTAATATTGAGTTTTTCTTTATTTATTTTTTAGACAAGATATACTATACTTTTTTTTGCTCCTGGGGGCTCCCCCTATGTAATTAATTTTTACAGCACTGAACTGAAATCAGTTAAGAAGTTACATAGTGCAGTTTCTATTGTGTTGAGCTCAGAGTAGCAAGGACAGAGGGTCAGTGATGAATCACAATTATTTTGAAGCTGTAATTTTCAGGTAAAAATGTTACATAGTATCCCTTTAAGATTAATTTTGAATTTAGATGATGGCTAACTGCATGAAAGTAAACACAGAACGAAAGTGCTACAAAGTTCAACAGCTTGAGTTACGAGTGAGTTTTTGTGGTTATTCTGATAATAAATAAAAACATACAGACAGGTTCAGTCACATATAAGCTACTCTAGTTTTTTTAACACAAACATACCATCCCACCTTAAAAGAGCTTCTAAATGAACACAAACTGGGGTGTGAGGGGTATTTTGCTGTGAGGACAGTGCCTTTAAAGGATAAGCTTGTCGAAACTCTTGCCAACACGGAAGCCTGCTGCTACCATTTAGGATTTAGCTGGAATGGCTGCACCTTCTCTTCCCTTCTATTGGAACATAGCTGTGTGGATTTGATTGAATTCAGCCACAAGAGTTTTGTGAAGTCAGAAGCTTGTTAGTTATGTAGTGATCACAAACATCCCTCCAAATGAATGCAGTTTCACTGCTCCACAGCTCACTGCTGGGGGCTTTATACTTCGTAAGCTGGTGTTTAGCATTGGGCTTAATGGCCTCAGGCTCATACAGATACTCCAGAGTGACCCATTCAATGGTCAGTGCTTTTTAAAAGAGATAACTAGAGAAATAGAGTCCATTTGAACATAGGTGAGTCTTAAAGTTGAATTCATTCATTTGAAGTGTCCTCCAGAAACTTCACTGGCTTCCTGTTTCACACCAGATTCAAAATTCTTCTCTTCACTCACAAAGCCCTCCATAACCAGGCCCCTTCATATTTCACACTCCTTCGCTCTTCTGACGTCAAAGCCCTGACGTTCATACCTCCTAGGTCTAAGCACCGGACCTGTGAGGACGGGGCCTTTTCAGTAGCTGCTCCCTCCCTTTGGAACTCTCTTCCCAAACATATCGGAGACCTCTTCAGATCTGCTGTTGTTCATTTCCAAAGCTTAGCTTTTAAGTTTTGATATTTAATGTTGGATCTAGTGTTTTTTTTTTTTTTTTTGTATAGTATTTTCTTTTCTTATTTGAACTTCATTTTATAGCCTTTAATTCTGATAAGCACTTTTGTTTCTCAGATTTTTTTCCTGTATCCTGAAAAGTGCTATAAAAAACAAATGTAATATTATTATTTTTATTATCACAAACCTTTGTTCATACAGTGTAGATATTATTTTGATATACAGTTTCTCATTAGGCCGAATGGAGTTCTTGGCAGTGTTTGGCTGTAAAGCATGTCCAACATTTGAAAACATCATGGAAAAAGACCCAAAAGAGCCAAGAACCAAGTGCTGAAATCTAGTTTGATGAGCAATGCTGTGTAAAAACACGCCGTCCTGAGAACGCACTCATCACCAGGAACTGTTTGAGCTCTCAGAAAGTGTCCAGACCACAAATACCAATGTGTCTCGCACAGCCCACGTCTCTGAGGAACAGTCCTGAGAGAGCTGATACCAGCATGAGGTTCCACTTCTGAGCTCCGATTACCGACAGCAGCGTGTCGACACCACAGAACAAGGGGAATGAACAGAGCCAGCTTTCTTTCCTGTTTTACACACGCATAGACAAACAAACAGGACTGTCCCGCTGATGAATAGGATGCAATGGGACTATCTTTGAAGTGCAATGAGTACCTGCAATGCCACAAATAACACATCTCATAAATCCTCCATAATGAGCCATTCCTAACAAGTGTGTACACATACTCCCTAAAAACGTCCACAAGAAAAAGAAAAAAAAAACAGACCAGCAAAGCAGAAAAGTCCCCAAAACATCAACAACACTTCCACTAAATCCCTCCACCATATAATTACCTCCGATTATGGGCCACAGTCCCCAGTTGATGCCTACACGGGCATCTTAATCTCCACCGCCTTAAGGAGGAGTGTATAAGGGTGCTGAGAACCATTTGGACACCTTCCCCAAACCACATCTGCATTGCATATACACCAAGGCTCAGCATGGAGAAAAAGTGAAGAGAGAGAGAGAGAGAGGGAGACTCCAGAAAAGTCTAGGCATTTTGTCTTCACCTAATTTAAGAAGAAAATACGATCTGATGGCATGTCTACACATAAGAGTACAAAGTAGACTATGGAATAATTTACAAAGATTCACACACTTTGGTGAAAATGCCAAATCGCAAAGTCCTATAGAGGGGAAAGTAGAAGATTTTCAAGTAAAATGATAAAGATCCCCCCAAATTTCTTTCTGACTCACTTTTTATTGGCAATCTGAAATTAAATGTTAAAATAAATAACATCAGCGTGTATTGATGCCCTCATTTTATCACTGTTCTAACCGTCTGAGTGTTATACTGACTTTTCTTGGGCTACTCTCAGGGTTCCTTACTCTCTCTCAGGAGAGTTTAACATTCCGAGTCTTGGTTCCTCTCAAAAATGACACCTGGAATTAAATAAATAAGCCATGATTGAATATTCTAACCCAATCCCAAATCAGTGTTTGGGATTTACATGAGATTGTATGGAAACCTTTGTGGAATCCTAAGTAAAAAAAAGATCTTAGGAGCTTCTTGGAAAAATTTTTAACAGATTTGTGCTGTTAGCATTCTCCTCCAAGCATGTTGAGCTCCAGTTCTTCTTGTCCTCAGCCTCCCAACTTGATGACATTGAATAATTGATGGATGAAACAGGGATATAGGATAAATTGGGTGGGAAAAAAAGAAATGAAGTGCTGTTAAATTGTGTGAGTCATATACTGATATTGAGAGAGGAAAAAAACCCAAAACAGTAGGATTTTAAAAATACTAAATGTGTCTATCAGCACTGAAAGATGGTGACCTATCACATTGTATCGAACAGTTTGTAAAATATCTTCTCCCCTTTTCAGAGGGCAGACACTCCAAGTTCAAGGCCAACTCCCTTCAAACCGGACTAAGTCAGGGCTGATAAAACATTCAGTGCATGCGACTGAATAAAGAAAGCATACTTAAGCGTGTCAGATGTTGGTGGTTTTGAAAAAGCGTGTAGTGAAAAACTCAGGTTACGGTGCATAGCTGTGGCCAGGACTGCGGTCAGACTGAGCTGCCACAGCCATGACTGAACATGCTTAATAACCTTAGATTTCAGTCTAATTTACTCCAGCCCACACAGATACTGGGCAATTACTCATTAATCACCAGTCAGACTGGGCTTTGGGTCTAACTCTCTTTATCTCACACACACACACACTTTCAAATAAGGCATATTTTGCCACTTACTAATATTAGGGTATTAATGACAGGATTGAATCTCCAGAAAATCCCCAAGGCTTATGATTTCAGTCAGTGACCAAATCCTCTTAAATGACCAGATAAGAGGGCAGTTATTTTAGAACAGACATTTCCTGTAGTACACTACTACTACTAATAATAATAATATATACACTACATGACTCTTATCTCATTATAATTAGTGGAGTCAGGTAAATTCTGGTGTAGCCAGTGCTGCACATGAACCTGACATCACCATACCCAATACCTGAAGTCAGCAAGAGAGGTGTAAGCCTCCGTCAGCACTGGATGGTGAAGTGGAACTGGGTTCTCTAGAGGAATGAGGTGACATTCAAAGCCTTTGGGATGAGCGGGAGTGGCATTGGCCAAAGTTGATGTCAGCAGGTTTGTAGGTGTCCTGTTGCCTTTTAAACACGGCCCTACAGTAATATTCCAATTGAGCACTGAGTGATACTGATATTCCTCATAAGTCGCCTCACATTCTTCTCAATGTATTTTTTTATATGACAATAATTTATTGGTACCGCTTTATAATCAGACATCACAAGGTTTATGGTTTAATATCTGTTCATGAATAGTTATTATTTATATTGTTAATACATCAGACGTCATGAATAATCAGTTATAACACATAGAGAGTAAGGATAACATTGACCTGTTATTTGCCAAATACTGAACCCACATCCATCTGCACTGTTAAACCACAGATCTTGCCAGATGCTCACCTTGCTATGTTTTCTTCATCAGCCGATATTAAGCACCAACAATGTGGTGTGTACCTTAACATGTGAAAAGACCACATTCACACCCTCAGGTTAATCTTAAGGAGTTTACAGTCTAATTAATAACCATGGAATAAACAGGTTTCAAACCATTTATAAAGTGTCTTATTTTTAAGTGGTACCAATTTGTTTATTTATATTATTAAGAAGGACTAGTAGATGAAGACAAATACCATCGTCTTCTTAATACATAAGAGGTGCACCTGAGTAGTAATGTAACAATGCATCATGACATCACAATTCAAATATGTGACAACATGCACATGGATTTTTTTCCTTAATTCTGGCATGTTACAACATAAATGTTTACAAATAATCACCATTGCGCAGATTCATCCAGCTCTCCTCCCATCTTCCAGCTCTAGAGTCTCTAGAGCATATTGTGCAATAAATAGCACAATGAAAAATGTACAGATTGAAGTAAGGATTTTCCCCATCATTTGCCATAATCCTGAATCAGTTTTTAACAGTAATCTGAGATTAAATCTTGAAATAAAAAACATCAGCATGGCCTTTTATCTGATATATATATCCATCCATCCATTATCTGTAACCGCTTATCCAATTTAGGGTCGCGGGGGGTCCAGAGCCTACCTGGAATCATCGGGCGCAAGGCGGGTATACACCCTGGAGGGGACGCCAGTCCTTCACAGGGCAACACAGACACACACACACACACACACCTACGGACACTTTCGAGTCGCCAATCCACCTGCAACGTGTGTTTTTGGACTGTGGGAGGAAACCGGAGCACCCGGAGGAAACCCACGCGGACACGGGGAGAACACACCAACTCCTCACAGACAGTCACCCGGAGTGGGAATCGAACCCACAACCTCCAGGTCCCTGGAGCTGTGTGACTGCGACACTACCTGCTGCGCCACCGTGCCGCCCCTGATATATATATAAAATGTTACATTTTTTTCATCACCCATAAATTAAATGCCAGTTTCCTAGTTGTTACTAAGTATTTATTTAGTATGCATTACATTTAGTAATACTGGGATTATGCTGAAATACTGTAGTGAAGCTACATTATTGTGTTAAAATACTCATTCACTGGGTCCTGTTTTATTTCTGACCTGTTATGTCTTCAGATGGTCAGTTACAGTGTGATGATCTGTCCATTTCATTCCTCAATTACTGCCTCCCATGTAATTACATCAGTTCTGCAGAATAATGAGGGGAATTGTTGTAACAAGGGGTTAGCATAATGGGCAAAGCCACTGCATTCTACACAGAAGGCTTGGGTTCAGATCCCTGTCCGGGTAACCGCAGATCAACAACAGCTGATGTTACCTCCTGTGGTGTGGTTTAGTAGCTATGGATGGACACGTCACTGTATCTGAACATTTAAAGACATAACAGGGAATTAGTTTTTTACACAAATACCATAAAACTGCTTTTTCTCTGGGATAATAATCCTAATAATGATTAAGTAACAGCTAAGAAACAGATATTAACTTAGTGGAACTTTTAATTGTTGTACCATAATATTCCCAAGCGCTACCGTATTAAGAGCTGCACTAACCAAGCTTCAGGTGTTTTACAGCATTCAGCAGCACAAAGAACTGCTGATGAGACAAAGTGAATCAGATCAGTATCACTATGCACCACACACTGCTTCACTGCTGAACTGTACCTGTACTTAGTGTTATGTCCAGACAGATGTAGCTTTCGTCCCAGCAGGGTTCACTCCAAGGTCAGGTTCCAGTGGCAGGGTCAGACTTGGTGCATGCAGGAAGAACCAGTCTAGTGAGGCAGATGTGCTCCAGAGGTTTGGACACTCTAAGTACTCGCAAAGACACACCAGAGTGTTTTCTTCATGTCCCCCCCCCCCGGACCCAGAGTCCTCACTCTAAACACCCCCCCAAAAAGGACCTTTCTCTCTAAATACCCGACAGAGAAAGACCATCTCCTTTAAATACCCCAGCTTCCTTTCTCAAATTACCCCCAGATCTTTTCTCAAAAGACAGAGGAGCCTCTAAACACACCTGATGGTTTCCTCGAAATACCCCAGAGTATTTCCTCTTGACGCCCCAGGTTCTTTACTCTAAATATAAGGCACGTTCACTCCAAATATTCCAGACTGACTCATCCAAGTACTTCAGAGCCTTTACTCTTAATACCCCATAGCCTTTCTTCTAAATCTTCTTTTCTTAAAGTGCCCAAGATGCTTTCTTCTAAATACCCCAGGATCCCAAGCGTTTTCTCTGTTTCCTAACACACACCAGATTTATTTTCTTAAAACCCGAGTGTTTTCTCTAAATACCCCAGAATATTCCCCTTACCAGTCGCACTCCTCCAAGTGTTCACTCCAGCCCCCAGTGTTTCCTCTTATTGCCACAACCTTTCTCCTTATTGTCCCATATTCTTTCCTCTAAACATCCCAGAACTGCTCCTCCAAGTCCCCCAGAATCATGCCTCTTAAAACCTCAGTCTTTCTTATAAATACCACTGACACTGTATTAATCCCCCAGAGAGAGAGAGAGAGAGAGAGAGAGAGGTACGGGAAGCTCTCTAAACACCGCCCAGACAGACGCTTTGGTCTAAACAGCCCTCAGCTCTGGAGGATCCTGCAGCTTCCCTACTTGCGTCTGAACCGTGGACGAAGTGGTCATGCCTCGTTTCTGACAGTCATCTCCTCTCTCCTCTCCTTTATGGGGCGTCCCGTGCGCATTCTGTTCCTCTGAGTCGCTCTGTCCTCCACTCAGTCTCTGAATCACCCCTTCTTTCTGTGACTCGCTTTGAATCCCTTCTTTCAATCACTGACTCAGTGGGTTCTGAATCCTCTTCAAAGAAAATAATCTGAGTGACATCAAGCAGAGAGTCAATGTGGATCTGTAGCCATACACACACACTCACATGCATCTCTTTCTCACTCTGACTCTTAATCTCTCTCTCTCTCTCTCTCATTTCTACTGCCCCTCCCCTAACCAATACCTCCTTTTGCATCCACTTACAGCAGATTTGAATGACTGCTCTCATAATATACTACTAGTGTACTGTACTCTACTATAATACAGCAGTGATATGCCAAAGCTGTCTTCTCCTACTGTAACAGGATGATATACTGTACTAAATATATGTATTACATTAAAGCAGTCATACTCTTAGCCACTGTTCTGATCCTGAGAGGCTAATCGTCTTACAGAAGCCGGAAAATGTAGTCTTAGGAGTCTAGCCTATGGACTTTTTGGTGTAGCCTATGGTATTTTTGGTGCAGGCAGACTTTTTTTTTTACCCAGACAGGGTATCGAACCCCAGGCTTCTGTATAGAAGGCAGCAGCATTCCCCACACTACACCAAACACCACTACTGTCCCATACTACAGTGTATCTTACTGCTGTTATTAAAATGACACAACCATCCCCACTACCTACCTCAGGTTAAAACATTGAGTATCACTCAGATATTAATAAAACAGTGTACAATGTGGCCATTTTTTTGGGGGACACCTGCTCATTTAAGTTTTCACATTTCTTCTGAACATCAAGGGCATGACTTAACACTAGCATCTGCATTAACATTCTTAGACCCTTTCAAGAACAGGCTTTAAAGCATCTTTGCTGATGCTCCACTGACATGTAACTGTGAGAATAGGGCATCTGTTGTTGGTACTCTGGGCTCAGCACTGCAGAAAACTACACTGTGTAACTTTTAGAGGAGGGTAGAATATTACCATCCCCCTTACTCCACCCCTTGATTTCAGGACATTGCTGTAAAGGGAATTACACTCTGCAACTGTAGTGTTAAATAAATAAATAAACACATTTTTAAAAGTGGCTATAGTTTCTATAGTGATCATTTACACTAGCTACTAGATTACTGCTGTGAAGATTTGATGGCATTCATCAACATACACTGTAGCAGAGTCCGTTGTTGATGTTGGGTGATTAGTTCTGGACTAACCCCACTCCAACTCATTCCAAAGACCTTAGAATCCAGAGATCACAGTTCCACTTTTTCACAGCCCAATACCTGATACATGGCATTGGATATGATGACTTTAAGCTTGTGTGCAGCTGCTCTCGAACGCTCCATTCTATTGACAAGGTTTTTGTATTGGAACGATACAAATGAACACCTGTGTTAGCCATGGGTGAAAATACTTATTAGCACTAATTTGTCCATGAATATTAGGCCTTATAATGTGTAACAACATCTCTAGCTGCTTTTCCAACTCTCTGTGCTACCATTTGTATAGACATTCCTCCAACAGGGAACACATACACAAATGAACTCTCCCAGATCTGCACAGTCCTGATAAAGAGACCCACACAAGATGCACAAACTTCCGTCATTGCAGAGTTTGTTGTATGACTGGGAAGTTTCCTGTCTGGGCTTTGGTTGCATTGGTTGCATATTTTAAAACATCACTTGAGCACCCCAAATGCTTTCAGACACAAAAAGACTCTGTCTTTCACTTCCTACTGAAGAGCGCTTCTTTTTAAGTAGCTTAAAAAGATCATGAGTCATTTTTTTTATTCAGTTGAAACGTGCTGCTACTCCTGACATTTCTCCTTATTCTCACAATCATTCATCCTTGTGGGTTTTAAACAGAGCCATGTTAAACCACAAGGGGAATAACATTTGTTTCCCTCTCTGTGTTCCATTGTCTGTATGTTTCTGTCATTCTCTCTTATTATCTCTTCCTGCTAAACCACAGGATAAGAATATGTCATTCGGACAGTAGAGACAGACGTAAAGTCACAGTGCAAAGGGTTATTGAACTTTTGCCATGCAACCAAATAACAAAGATACACACCGTCCCTCACGCACTTAGATCGATATTACAATGGATCAATGAGAAATCCACTTGTTCTGGTCTTGATGACACTTAAATACGCATAATTACATCCTTGTAACTTGAAAAATGTTTAACAATGTTTAAAGACTGGATATCTGAACCATCTTAAAATTTGAATCAAGCTACAGTAGCTGCGGTTGGCGAATACAGTATTAGAAGTCTTCCCCAAAGACTCAAACCAGTTTCCTGCAAGGAAAGCAGTGATATCAGACACTATTCTACGCTGCTTTTTGTCACTCAGGTTCTTCTAATCTTGTCCCAAACAGAATCAATCATTCAAGAAATGTGTGGTGTGTCAGGTTTGTTTCTTAACATTTATACGAGAGCTAATGAGGCTAATGAGTACAACGCTGGTTAAAATATGGGCGTAAATTTGATAGTTTTAGACACATCTCAACTGAAATGCCACACTGACTCTTTAGTAAAGTCCCTTCTTCTTCCCAGAAGCCCTAGGCTAGCCCCTCACTCCCACCCATCTCTCTGCATTGGGCTGACTCAAAGCAGACCACATCAAGAAACGGAATCACTTTGGGATTCCTATGTCAAAAAAATAAAAAATAAAAAACACAGAGAAAGGTACCTATGGCCCAAAATGAGCCACTGTCATAATCTCCATTGCTTTTGTTGTCCTGTTTGTTTTGGAAATGCGGTCAGGTGGATGTCTTTTGTAGTGCACCATGGAGAGGAATCTGGAAAACTGAGTTTCTACAGATAGGTCACATGGAGACATTTTTGTACTCTGGACCCAAATGAGTCCACGGGAACTGGTGAAACTCCTTGCTCTAAAATGCCCAATTCAAGTCAGCAGCCACTTGTAAGCTATTCTTAAGTTGCATCAGAAGTGTCAGTGTAGGGATTCCTCATCAGGGAACCAATGTCCAAAAAAGAAAGTTTAGACTTAGCTCACATTAACTCATTGCCTGACAAAGCATTAAACATAAATTATTTATTTAATTATTTTAAGATTTAGAGCAGCTGCCTGTTCAATAGGTTACATTACTTTTTGTTCTTGGATTTTGCTCTAGATTTTGGGACATTACTGTGAGGAATTAAATGGCATTTACCCCTGAGAAAAGAGAGAGATCAGGTATCAAATGGTGTACCACCTCTCCAGAGGATGCAGTTCTATTGCCCCACAGATCAATGCTTGAGGGCCTTTTACCCCTCTAGCCAACACTTGGCACTTGTTATGGTGATTTTAGGCTCACGTGCAGCTGCTCCAGAGCATCACATTTCATGTGGAGTTTATACAAGCTGCATGTCCACAGTGAATGTACTCATTAGAAGGAGAGTAGACAATATGTGGACATACAGTGTACAGAAATGACCATGACAATGAAAAATATTACACTACATGGATTCAGAAGTGTATATGATGCAGAATGTACAAATCTGCACGGCAGGAAAATATCATGGATATCATCTGTACTTCAAGAACGCGGACTAGCTATAGTCCGTGAAATGCTGAATAAAACTCACTATTGATTTTACTGTGTCTTTATTTTGTGTCTGTGTCTTTATCAAAACACTGTGATACACCTCTGACATTGAGAAAATGTCTAAGAATTGTGATACAATATTTTTTTTTCCATATCATCCAAGTAGTAGATACTACTTAATCATTTTGACGCACTCAGTAGGTGAGCAGTAAATAATGGGTCCCTTGAAATAAATCAATGGGAACCTTAGTGTGATATCACATTCAAGTCCACTCTGCCACTCAAATCATAAGAGTTACTGCCCTCTACTGGGGAAACCCAGAGTTGCTACAGAGCCTTTGAGCCTCGTAGTTGATTGAGTAAATCAGATTGAGAGTTAATGTTGTTGTATGTTGAAGCAGTTTTTAATATTATCATAAATAAATCAGCAAATCATAGATCAGCTATGCTCCAAAAATAAACACAGCTATACCGGGGCAAATATGCCGCTGAAACTGGTCAAAAACATGATTTACTTTGCTTCAGCAATAAAAATGAATTATTGCAGTGCTTTCAGATAAAGGACTGGCTTTAATACATTTTTTTCAAGTCAAAGTGTCTTTAAATATGGTATAAAAATAAATGTAGGAGATAAGTGACCCAAAAAGAAAAGAAAAATTGCCGACTAGACATTAGACGTGGCCTGTAGCTGTCTCCTGGGTGGCCATACAATTGTGACAAGCAAAATTTCTACTTTTTTTTCTTTTTTCAGTAGTGCAATAAAATCAATGGCAATGAGATGGACGATGATTGCACAGAAAATCTTGATCTCTGAAGCCTTGGACTACAAGCTGTGAGTTTACAAAGTGTTCTCATGTGTTTTATTCTTTAAAGGTTCAACTTTACATTGTAGCTGTTTTTGTTTTGTTTTTTTCACCTCTGACATCATTTATGCAGTTATACACGTGGTCTGGCAGGACAGATGAGAGATGGAGAAGACTTGGATGTGGTTTGTCTTATTCAGAAAGTTTCCCTTCTTTCCAGAAATGTCCTTTGGAAGCCTGAAATGCCCTTCCCTCATCCCCTGTCTCAGGCAGAAACTAAAGCGAGTAAAAAGTGATGTAAAAACTCAGTCTCTTGGACATGCATGTGATTGGTCCACTGTCGGGGGCTGGACCAATCAGACAGCAGAGATGAAGGTGACAGCGTCCTCGTCCCCGGTTTATTCTCCGAGGCTCAGCAGGATTGCACAACAGCAGGCAGTCTTTTAGACGCCAGAGATTTCCCCTGAAAGGCGAGAGAGAGAGAGAGAGAGAGAAATAGAGAAAGAGAGAAAGAGCAGAAGCAGCGGCAGAAAGCCAGTAGGAGAGACAGGGAGAATAAGGGAAAGTGAGAAAGGGAGAGCAAAACTGATCAAAGAAAGCAAACATTTCCAACTGTCTCTATACAAGCTATGTGAACAGACATGCATTAAAATGTGTTAGTAAACTATCAGTGTAAAAGGTGAGGACATAAGGAGCAGATTCGGAGTGAAAGGAGTTACCTGGAAGCATTGTTTTCCTTCAAAACAAGTTCTTACTTTTCTGCAGGCAAGGAGAGAGAAACAAATGAGCAAGAAGACATTTTGGCAGTTGTGCTATTTTTTCCCCCACAGAGCCAAAATGTCTGCCATGCAGAAAAGACAGATCAAATACACACATATACACATACATACACTGGATTGTAGAGGAAAGGTGACAAGAGGAGAGGAAACAAACAGAGGCAGGAGCAAAGGGTAGAGAAGAGAAGAAAAGAGAAGAGAATAGAAGAGAACAGTAGAGAAGAGAGAAGAAGAGAGCAGACTGCTTCATCCTGTGAAAGAGTAGTACTAGCATTGCTGTCACGTCTGTTAAGTTAAACGTGACATTATAGAGGTTTTGGGGCAGGTTCAAGCACCAGGACATGGGTCATCTGACCAGATCTCATTTCTGATTGGTCAGTTAAGCTGCCACTTGAGGGTGGGGCACGACCACTTACCACATTACGAGTGAATTTTTCAAATGAGGTTCTGCGGTCTTGAAAACTCCCAGACTTCAATCAGCATAAATCAGAAGATACACAAAGTAAAAACAAGCATGGGCTTGAGTGTGTGTGTGTGTGTGTGTGTGTGTGTGTGTGTGTGTGTGCGTGCGTGCGTGCGTGTGAAAGAGACCATGTGCGTGCGTGCATATGTTCAAGTCAGGGCAAAAAAGTGTCTCTAATTCTTTCACAGTGTTGTCTGTGATGACTGTATGGTTTATAGTGTGGTGGATACTGTTTATGTTTGGGTTCTACCTTCTTTTTGGCCTGCAGGAGCTCCTGGTAGGCACTCGATCTGATGAAACGACTGTATGAATCACTTTTCATTAGCTTGTAGATGTGTTCCTGGAATACACAACAAACTGATTCAAATACTCACATTAAAACAGCATTCCAGTCTAAAATCCTATCTGTTGTTTCGCAGAATACCACACCCAACTTGTCTGACGAAATTAAAACATTTCCATCATTCCATCAAGTTTCAAGCGTTTCTTCACGCCAGCAAAACAACCCCTAAGAACATCTAAATATTCAACCAGTCCTGACCATTCAACAAGGCCTAACACTGATATACAAGTTTTTTTAAAGCTGCACCACGAATTCAAATTATGTTAAAAGAAATCATGAATGGGTGGTATGGTGGTGCAGCAGGTAGTGTCGCAGTCACACAGCTTCAGGGACAGGGAGGATGTGGGTTCTAGTCCCGCTCCGGGTGACTGTCTGTGGGTTTCCTCCAGGTGCTCCGGTTTCCTCCCACAGTCCAAAAACACACGTTGGTAGGTGAATTGGTAGGTGACTCAAATGTGTCAGAAGATGTGAGTGTGTGAGTGAATGTGTGAGTGTGTGTCGCACTGTGAAAGATGTTTCAGTAAAATATAAGGGATTTTGAAACTGAACTGACTTAAATGAAGTTGACCCCTGATGCCTAATGGAGGCCACACTGTTTTCTGCACCTGTGCATCTTCGAAAGCGTAGCGCCCTGGATCTTTCACGTTCTGTGTTGTTTTGTCATAGCTCTTAGAGTCAACGTTAATGGCGCTCGGTGCTCCTGGAGCCAGAAACTCCTGCCAGATCTCCTGAACCCGGGACGGCACCTCGCGAATCGGCCTCCTCTTCAGCTCCTGCACAGCTAACCAGAACCTGTGTGTGTGTGTGTTTGTGTGTGTGTGTGTGTGTGTGTGTGTGTGTGAGAGAGAGAAAGTGAGACAGAGGGAGAGAGAGAGAGAGAGAGAGAGAGAGAGAGAGAAGAAAGAAAGTGACAAAGAGGCAAATGGCATACAACATAGCAATGAGTGTGAGGGACACACACGTGTACCCACTTGAATCAGACTCAAGCCTGAACAGCATCACTTAAAATAAAAACTAAGGAACATTAAGTAAGGTTGAAATGGTAGTCCAAAAATGAAATAAACTAGGGTGGCATAACGTTTTTTTTATATGTACAGGTAAGATGAAGTGACGCTAAAGCAGTTCACAGAATCACCAGCAGGAGGTAGTGATGTCACCTGAGGTTTTCCGAGCTGAACTCTGACTCCAGAAATTTGAGGAACTGCTCTCTTCCCGCTGGATCTTTCAGAACCTCATCCATCCCAAAACCCCAGCGCTTAACCCTGCTCTGAGTCGGTTCCTTACTGCACAACAAGCACATATATTTACAAGTGTATTTACATTTAAAAACTACAAGAGAATAAATCCATCAATGCAGAGAAAGAGGAAATACAATTAAATCCATTTTTGAGAGTAGTCAATTCTAAACCATTTAAAATAATATTTAATATAAAATGCAACATACACAAAATAATATTATCTGGCTATTTACTAATATAAGTGTATTCATAAACTATTGATCACTAATATATGTCACTACTTAAAGATCATGGAATCAATTGGAATCATAATGAAAAAATAAATTGTGAGACTGTTTCTCTTCGTGATAATGGTGTTTTTGTCAGTAAAATTATGCACTGTTTTTTTCTGATTTTTCTAACAAACACTTCCTGCTCTGATAAAACGTTTTTACATAATATTGCACTTAAATGCACAACATTGCAGTTAAATGCAAATCTTCATATAAACACCTCACACTTCAGGCCTTCCATGTGTTTTTGTGAATGTTTATCCTACACACCTCGCCTCCAGTTCCCAGAAGGTTGCATCATCTGACATCCAGGGGTTGGAGGGGTCAGGAGTAGAGAGAAATGGATCATAGTCTGCGTATTGCTCTGTGTAGCCTATTAAGCTGCAACATATCCAAACAAGGTACAAGTCTGCCTTCTGTGTAACTCAACAGCTTACAAAAGTTTCATAAATAGCATACATACATAGTCCAAAAACCTACAAAATATTTAGGGCTCTAAATCTGTGGTTGCACTGGAGCAATAAAAACATTACAGTATAGTAAAACCACACATGCGACAAGGTGGGTGGAATGGGGCAGGATGTGGCATTTGAAATCCGCTGCCACAACGTTAGTTTTAAACTTATTTTGGCTTAAAACTGCACTTGCACATCAGCCTTCTCGGATCTGCTCTAATTGCAAACTCAAGTGCAACTTGGTAATTTCCTCGCTTCAAGCATAATGACCACAAACATCACACTAAAAATAAACATATTCTATTGTGACAATTTTGAATTCAACATCTGTCATGTCATTATTAAAAATATTTTTTATTATTCACAATTTTGTTTAAATTAGTCAGTCAATGAAAAGCTGGCTTCTTTTTTACTCTACTATTATACTATTACTATTACTATTATAATAACTGTAGTTTTGATTATTTTAAAATTAGGATCTCTTAATTTGCTGAGCAAAAGTTTCAGGGAGAGCTGTAGCAGCAGACACAGAAATGATTAATGCTGCGGTGTACCTTGTGGCTCAAACATGGAGGAATTAAGCGATGTACAATATGAAACAGGAGCTCTGTCTGCATGTGTGTGTGTGTGTGTGTATATGTGTGTGTGTGTGTGTGTGTGTGCGTGTGTGTGTGCGTGTGTTTGTGTGTGTGTGTGTGTGTGTGTGTGTGCGTGTGATTGTGATTGTGTGCGTGCATGTATGAGAGAGACAGAGAGAGCGATAGATAAAGGCTAAGCGATAGATGAGAGATATTTAGCACATATTTCAGCATAAATAAAATGTAACCTACATTCTGAACTCAACAGTAGTGACACTGTGTATACATCGCTAAATAAACCCCCTAACACAAATTTAGCCTGATTTTGTCACGATTTTGTCAATTTTCCAGTGTCTGAACTGAATATGAGAATCGGGGACGAGTAACGGTCATGTAGTGTGACATAATCAAAGATCAGCGATATGGCATCCCATGACTAAAAGTCTAGCATGTTAGAATTTTTTCAACTAGTCTGAAATATCGTACAGCATGTTCCTTGACAATGACCAATAGGAGGACAGAGCGCTATCTGGCACGCATACATAAACACAGAGAAGAGAAAGAGGGAGGTTGCTGCCTCAGCTATCATGTTGAAAAATGTAACTGAGAAAATGCTCTTGACATGATGACCTCAAGTTCGCTTAGCAGGACAGACAGTCTATTCTCTCCTCTTCGAAAGAGACAGGAACAGAAAGACACACAGAAACAGGTCCACAATCGTGTCTTCTTCTTCTTGGAACACAAAACCATCAGCAACACACAGTGCTTCTGTAGCCATGATAGACAGTTTCTTGACCCGCCTCCCCAAGACACTCTGAAGTCAATGACGTGAACAAAGAATGGTCCATGTCAAACATGTAGCGTTAATATTCTCCCGACCAAGACACTGCACAAATTTATAGCACTAATCTGACATAGTGAATGTTGTGAAGATATCATGCACTCTGATCTAGGCATAGCATGGTATGTGCATAAGGTATGTGCAAAAGGGTTCCTCGATTTGAATTCCTCGATTTCCCCAATCTGTTCAGGTTTGGAAGTACAATGGACCTGGGTGAGAAATGCGACATAGCTCATTTTTCAAAGCTCATTCTAGGTCGCGTTCCTCTTGAATGCATTCTCCCATCTTGTCCAAGATCCCTACTGCTACATCCTCACCACATTGAAGGTTCCACTCTTACACTGCTGCTCCCAACTCAACGATGGGACACCTTTCCCTCTGATGACGTCCATCTGGGAAGTTGAAACAGATCCTAGCCCAACTCTCATGACAGAGCTTTGCCTGTTTCCTGAGCAGTTTCTTCTGCTCTCCTCTTCCTTCAAGTCCTCACCTGAATCCCTGCTCTTGCAACCCCAGACAGTCCCTGTACTGACTCACCTCTGTAGGTCTTGTTACCATGAATTTCTCCTCTAAGTAACTGAATGGCAGTTTGTTTATCATTTGTTGTGGTGTCCACAGACTATAATCCTGCAGGTCCAGTCATCACCTGAGATTTTTGCTGACATTTCCCTCTACAGTTTCAGCTGTTGAGATCAGAACTGCATAGATGAGGTAGGGGATTCTTGAAAGAATATCCAGGCTTTGAATTTCTGAGTTAGGCCAGACTTGTCCACAATTTTCATACAGCCATTAAACAGATTGCCTGAATACATAATGTCCTTGAAAGATCTGTCAAAATCCTTGCCTAAGCTACAGACTGTTTTTTCTCCATCAGACTGTTATGGTTGTGCCTGCAATGTTGAACTGGCACATTCCATCCACTTTTCTTTCCTCTGCATTATATTTCTTGATTTGGATGGACTGAAGAGCGTTCAAGTCCACACCACCAGCTATACTGCTCACTGTGATGAGGATAAAATCAGTATTTACATAATATGGGATTTTTTGGCGAGCTGCTCTTTTTGTATTTGGGCCGTTCTGCTTCGGATTAGCGCCTCAGTCGCGAAAATACCAAACACTATTTTTGCGTGCCCACACACGCTTGCGCTTTGGTCATATTGCGTATGTCTGAACTTTTGCTGTGTCCACAAAAATAGAGCCCTTACTATTTATTATACACTATAATGCCAAAAGTTTTCATGTCTGTCTTCGCACACATTTGAACTTGAGTGATAGCCCATTCTTAATCCATAGGGTTTAATATGATGTCAGGCCCCCCTTTGCAGCTATAGAAGAGTTTCAACTCTTCTGGGAAGGCTTTCCACAAGGTTTAGGGCTGTGTTTTTATGGGAGTTTTTGACCATTCTTCTAGAAGCACATTTATGAGGTCACGCCGTACTCCCCGCACCAAATTTTACACTTGGCACAATGCAGTTAGACAAGTACCATTCTCCTGGCAACCACCAAACCCAGACTTGTCCATTGGATGGCCAGATGGAGAAGCGTGATTCGTCACGCCAGAAAACACGTCACCACTGCTCTAGAGTCCAGTGGCAGCGTGCTTTACACCACTGCATCTGACGCTTTGCATTGCACTTGGTGATGTAAGGCTTGAACACTGCTGTTCTGCCATGCTGTTCTGCTGTTCTGCCATGGCATAATCTGAAGGCAACATGAAGTTAGGAGGTGTGTAACGACTGACTCCGCAGAATGTCATTGATCTCTGCACAATATGCGACTCAAACTTCTCTGTGGCTGAATTGCTGTCGTTCCCAATGGCTTCCACATTGTTATTATAATAACACTGAC
Organism: Hoplias malabaricus; assembly: GCF_029633855.1. Classification (NCBI taxonomy): domain Eukaryota; kingdom Metazoa; phylum Chordata; class Actinopteri; order Characiformes; family Erythrinidae; genus Hoplias; species Hoplias malabaricus. The sequence goes on from NC_089800.1 coordinate 68,420,782, forward strand.
AGTTGACTGTGGAATATTTAGTAGCAAAGAAATTACAGTGCCATGCTTGAATTCACTGAGTTCCATAGAGCTACCCATTCTTTCACAAATGTTTGTAGAAGCAGCCTGCATGTCTAGGAGTTTGGTTTTATACACCTTTAACAAAACTACAAACAATATACAAGTAAAATCAGAACAGACTAATACCATTTTATAACAAGACCATCGACTATACATTGGTTTCTGTAAATTAATAAATGATAAAAGATTAAAAATAGGGACAAAAAACACACATCTGTATTCTAAAAATGTGCAAATAATTAAACCAGGGTAACAGGTCTAAATCATATAACAGACAAGATTCAAAAAGAAAGACAGGACCAGAAGTAAAAGGTAAGTAGGAAAATTAATTTGTCAATAAACAGCATTATATACTGATCATACCATTAAAGAACTTGCACTGTCAGAAGCAACTTGTAATAGCCAGCAGAAAAATGATGATGCTTCATAATTAATAAATTATGCAGCATAAGCAAAATTGACTTAAAACCACAGTCCCCAGCAGCAGGTATTTTACGCAGGTCGATATGTCAGTATAAAGATTTATCACTGAGCTAGCAGGACAACTTCATCATAAATCCGAAGAGATAATGTTTGTCTTTCAGCACGAGTGTGAACTAGATGGCCCATTAAGGGGATCAATAACAATAACAAGAGAAGCTTTAAGCACTGTAAAGTAATGAGGATCAAATGCTAGATCAAAGTACACACTCCCTTTCAATCAGATTCTCTCTCTCCTGCTCCCTCTCTCTCCACACACACACACTTACCCCTCTGCAACTTTGGACATCTTCAATCGATGTCTGTCTAACTGTGCCTGCCAGAATTTGATCTGGAAAGACAGTGAGGAACAAACAGTTCAGCTCTTTGTGGGCAACAAATGTCCACAAGAGGATGAAAACATCAACAACGTGCTTTCGTGGGGACCCCTTGCTGCTCTCCATAAAGAAATATGTTTCTTCTTCAAAAACAGCATCCATTTGTAATTATACAAATTAAAGCTTATTTCTCTATAAACATCCAACATGAGTCATGACCTGACTTCTACACAAAAATAAAAGGGGTTGTTACTGTAGCAAAAGAGGCACAGATTCCCTAGGAATACATTTGAATTCAGAAGAAATGTATGAGCAGGTGTCTACAATATTATACATTTATTTTTAATTATACTTTCTTTTATAACTTATGACTCAATCACCATCAGACCAATCAGACTGCACCTGTTCTTGGAGTTCTTCCACGGTTGGCTGCTTGGCCTCTGGAGCTGGTGTGTGGGTGGGGCTATGACTGCGGATATCATTCTGAAGGCCGTATACAGACTGAACAGGGAAAAAAACAACACAATAAACAATGAAAAACAACACATGGTTTATAACTGAATAATTTCAAAAAGTGCCTAGAGTGACAGATAATTGTGATTTGTTTGTTTGATCAAACATTTAAAGACACGGTGCAGTATGGCTACATTCACAGATCAAAAGTGGCCCAATCTGATTTGTTTCTTCTTTTGTGACACAGGTGTGTTGTGTATGGCTGTGTAAACAGCATAAATCGCATTGAATCTGATGGTATATAATCAGAGTTGGGCCACTTTCATATGTGGTACTGAGTTCCGATCCACACCTGATCTGTGGCAATGCGACTCTGTCTGAAATGGGCAGATCAGAATCCATGTGACTTTTCTGTCACTCCGGCTGTTGAGAATGATTTCTGGACTATGGTCCAAAGCATATTCATTTTAATTTGAGGTGTTTAGCACATGGAATCAGCCTAGTCAAAGCATTTTTGTTTTGTAAAAAATACTGGGAACCAAAAAACTTCTTAATCCATGCTCCTGTCTCTCATTTATAAGAAAATAAATCTATTAAGTGTTTTTATAAAACAAACAAGAAAATAGCTTCTTTATAAGTAGTTCTATATCAGTTTTATATTGTTCATGTTGGTAAGCTGAATAAATGTGGATCATGAAAATATTACTCATTACCTGGGCATTCATCCAGTTATCTTGGAGACCTTTTTGTTTACAACTGTTCACATTTTAATATTCTTTACAGTCTTTAATTAATACTCTATTTTTAACAAAGTGCTAATTTGAATAAGGAAATGGGAGTTTTTTGCTGCACAGTCCGGTCCCATTTGTTCATTTACAAAAATTGCAAAAGTGCTTTGTATGAAACAGAAGGACATTTCCTTCCGGTCAGTGCCTGATACATCATCCTGTTCAGACTTATGTCAGATATAGGTCACATTATATAGACAGTTTAAACAGCCGAATTTGATTACAAAATCAGATTTGGGACACTTTTACCTGCTGTGTGTGAAAGTAGCCTAAGATAATTGATTATCTGGCTCCACTGGTTACTGAATTTATGAGATGTAAAAGTGATAATGCCTTGGTTGGTTTACTGAAGGCTATACTGAAAATACTGATATGCTCATATCTGCTGTACCTTTCTTGTTTTGTGAGGGTTTTTCATTCTGGAGGACTTTTTAATGTCCACTTCTGTCGTGTTCACACACCCTGGCTGAAATACAAACACACACACATGTACGCACGCACACACACACACACACACACACACACACATATACACACACACACACACATACACACAAATACACACAGATCAGCAATCGACCCATCTAAATTCACAAAACTGAAGTTTTGCATGCAGCCAGATGGCTACTGAGAAATAAAGCTGACAAAAGATCAAATATTACTCTTAGTGACAGCTCTCTTTGCTTGGAATGATAGCGAGCCTGGAATGATAGCAAATACATACAAACAACATTCAGATAGAAAAACCTCACTTAAACACAGATTGTACAAACATGGACAAGGGTTGAGGATTTTTCAGCAGCGCTGAAGCTCGAAGGATTAGCACAGTTAGCATGAAATTGTTAATGAGGGAGATTAGTAGAGAGCCACTGAGGCAGAAATAACTGTTTTCCCACAAAACAAAAAACACAACTCTATTTGTACATGCAACAATCTAAATAAAATAACAATCTATGCAAACTGGTCCAATTAAAGGCAGGGACAATTATTTCTATCACCACTGGAGTATCATAAAAAACTACTGTACTGTGCAAAAACCCAGAGACCGCACTTTAGTGTTTTTCAATTTAAATTTAGACTGCCTTTTAGTAGAGGCAAGGGATGTATATTATATAGACAGTCCCACTAAACTGACACCAACATTCACATAAGTCAGTAGCCACACACCTCAGCTTTCACAAAATATATTTCCAATGTAAATCTACAGTGGCCAATGAAGATATTTCTGTGATTACAGATAATAAAAAATCCCACTAGCATATAAGGTGTCAACGTTTCCAAAGATGGGGTTCATAAAATTATAACACAATGCTGTTATAATTATAACGCTTTAACAACTGTGCCAGACTTGGTAGAGCAACATAAAATGTATTTTGCTTTTTATGTTTATGGCTGGAAGATTAATAACTTTTAATGGCAGTTTTAACTCAAAATAAAATTAATAAAAGGTGGTCTCTTACTTTTGCACAATGCTGTATGCCACTTCCTATAAAAATATCTTATAAGATGATAGTTATACCAAAATAGAGGTCGATACCTTTTGGATGTTCAAAATATAAAACATCCAAATATATACAGGGATTAGCTAGGGTTTAATTCAATTTAACAATATGAAACTCAATATGAAACGCAAGCAATTAGGACGAATTAAATGAAAGGTAGAGTACATGCCCAGAAAATGTGTATTAAACTCTGAAGATATACAAAATATATGAGTTCATTAAATGAGTCTAAATTACACACAGGAGGATGCTGAGGCTTGTCAGCAGCTATTCAGTTTGGAAAATGCTGCAAAAACACAATTGCGGCAGCTTATGTGCACATGCACACACACAAACTTACCACTGGTCTGTGTACATCCCAGAATGCTCTCTCCTGACTGTCGAGAATTTTCCTCTCGATTTTATCCCTCTTCTTATCAACTCTGGGCAGATGGAAGGCAGAACCCAGCTCAGTTAAGATCCTCTGTTGGCTTTAAAAGCATCACTAAAGTGCAGCATCCCTACATGAATGCTGCTTTTTAGCAAACAGCACAATTGCTCATGCAGGCATAAATGCCTAGAACCTAATAAGCTGTCACCTATCTCTGCATGTCATTCTTCCTAACACACAGCAGCCATTAGACACTTCATATAACAATATTATTTAGACCTGGATAAATATTAGGACTAATAGTGCCTGGTACTGTAATGCAACAGGTTAAATTTACAATGCAGGATTACTTCAGTACTAGACAATATAAAAAAAAAACATTCAAAATTTCAAAATGCATTTAAAAGCAAATTTTATTACCAAAGTAATTAGTCTTAGTAGTTAAAACCTGCTAATTGTCTGTCAGAATTACATTTCATACACAGCACACTTTTTACAGGTTTCAAACAAATACTAATTATTCATTATCTCTGATGCACACCTCTCAACATCCCCATAACACAGCTGTGAAAATCCAAGACTGCTGGATACAACTAATTACAGTTTGAATGTGTGTCACATAGCGCTGCACGATATTAGGAAAAATGACATTGTAATTTTTTTCTGATTTTGGGGGGTGTGGGCATTTTATTTATTACACTGGTAATTCATATAACACTCTTTTATCAATCCAGGTTAAAGTCAACTGATCTGAGACTAGAATATACCTAGTAGACTTTTATTATAGAATAGTCATAGAAATTAAAAGCATGCAAGTTTTCAGTTTGAGTCAAGCAGAAAAAAAAAGTTTTTAATGTGATGTGTTTTATTTGCTTTACTTGACATTTCGCATACTGCTTTGTGAGTAGTGGTAATATAGATACTGCGATAAATTGTAGTTTTCATTTGTGATATGTTAGCAATATGTGGCATCAAATATAGATATTTTTATTGTATCGTAGGTTCTCTAAACTCCCTAAGGCTTACTATTGTCACTGCTTCATTACTCCACATGGTGACGCTAATCAAATTGTACACATTCTACCACTTTGACAGTTTATGGCTGTCACAACATTGAAATGATGACATACTTGGAAGAGTTGCAGTCAGTGTATGTGTGTTAAAGATACACGAGCAAGCTAAGCTATGCATTTAGATGTACATTGTGAAACTGATACCAATCATTACATAATTCTTGGTATTTCCTTGTTTCTGGGTATTTTATCCTCTTTGTTTACAAAGATGCTGTGATGTATCATAGAAGGAGTCTTACAATATATAGAGTATCGCAGAATCACAGTATCGCAATATCATCATAATCATGGGCAAAATATCGTGATAATGATATAATGTGACATGCCCTGTGATTCCCACCCCTAGGTACTATTGACTATTGTAGAAAGATTTGTGCAGTAAATTACATGCATTACAAATATATATACACAAATGTTTTTAAAATGAAATCAGTTTTAAGGCCAATGTGTCAATATTGGTAGTGGCATGAGAAGATTATTAATTATGATTATGAATGATACTCTGACCTACCTGATGTAAATGATTTTGCATGAAGACTAATTTATAAAGAAACTGCTCTAACTGCCTGATTTGATCAACATAGATCTTAACAGAGATGCACAAAGAACAGATTATATATATCTAAGTTTAAATGAATTACTGTAGACTACACACAGCTTCTACGGTCTATAGATCTCAGCTCAGATAGATCTAATACACTAATGGCTAGAAAGGTAATGATTTTGTGCCAATTTCATAATCTGCAGATAAAGTGTGACCTTTGACCACTGATGACTGCTAGAATGTTAAATAGGCACTAACTTAGCTTGTGCTTCTGCTTGCATAAATATGAACTCCCATTTCCTGGCAAAGGCACGCTGGAGACGAGCTAAGCTCTCCTGAATCACAGAAAAAGAAAGAAAGTGAGTGAGAGAGAGGGAGAGAGAGAGAGAGAGAGAGAGAGAGAGAGAGAGAGAGAGTAAATGTCAGAGGGCAGGTCAGATTAGCCATTGCAGGAAACCAGGCTCAGGGAATTTCACCATGCCTATAACAGACCTGCTTTAAATAACATCATTTTAATATGCAACTTGGCAGATAATGAGCTTTAAGAGGCATTATTTAAATGGAGTATCAAAGCATGCTTGTTTATTTTCATTTATATTAAAGCATCCATCAATGTGGAAAATAAAAAATACAGAAATTAATACAGAAAAATGAAAGCTGGTGGATACTCCACAAACTCTCTAGGGTACTGTTTAGTGTACTTGACTTGAATATTTCCATGCACTCTCTATTTATGTTTATGTTTCCTTCAATATTTAAATTGATAATTCCAGAGTCTGTGCATGAGCATTTTGTTCGCAATATCCTGCATAACATCATCTTTGTATTTTTGCAAAATAATGATTTGATGAGTCTCTAAGACACTTAAAACCACCTCTGGGTACTGATGCATTAAGTAAAGAAAAACAACAGCAAAACAAAATACAAAAAAAAAAATAATAATAAAACCTGAACAACGTTGCTCCGGTTAGCCCCCTCATTAGCTCTAATGTCAGATAATTGGAAGGGGCAACTTCTGGGTTTTATTAGGTACTTAGCACAAGGAATGTAGATGTGAATAGTTGACAGTTCAACAGACATATCATCATTAACTAAAAGAGTTGGGAATTTTGATATTTATGACAAGGCAGATAATTACGGACTGCAAATACAACTAGAAAAAACAAGAATGAAGGAAAGTAAAGAAAGAAGGGGGAGGCAATGACAGAGAAAAAGGGGAAAAGAACAGGGAGAAGAGGGCCAGAGAGAGATGAAAGGAATAGAGAGCTGTACTATAAAAAGGCTGTGAAGTGGATGGAGAGATAAGAAGCGCATGAATATTAATATGAATATGAATTGTGAATGCAAAGGGAGATTTCTTACTGCTTCGTAGTCCGCCAGCTCCAGACGAGCTTTGTTTTGCATTGTTCGCTTGCACAGGTACACAGCTGCACAGCAAGATATGGAGAGGTGTGAATTACAGCGAACACATTTGGGCGGGTGTGCACACACACACACACACACACACACACACACACACACACAAGGTGTTGATGCTTTCCCACACAATTTCACACACTTGATTGGTGAATCCCTCCTCCTCCGCAGTCTAAGTTTGGTCACATGAGAGAAGCATGATAGCGTATGGGGCTGTTAGGAGGTTTGTGCATTAAAAGGTTTCTTAGAAGTCCTTGTGTGAAGGCGAAAGCCATCACATCACACGTCCAGCTCTGAGTGGGAAGTTTAAATTTACAGTGACCTGAGATTGCGAGCCCCTGAGCCAAATACACACAGATGGTGTAACCACAAACACACACACACACAGAAAGAGAGAGACACACACACACAAACTCGTCCATATCCAGCTGATCTCTGACCATCTGGAAGGATTTGATTAAGCTCATGTTCGCATACTCTCATTAAAAGGTGAAGCCTGCTGGCTCCCTCTCTCCACATTCACTCTCCATATGTGTACACACAAACACACATGCACACATATATACACATTCACATTTTAATTCCTTATCAGTGGTCACTAATCCTGTTCCTATAGGAATGCAACAGTGCAAAATGATGATATATGATGATAAAATGATGAGGATATTTTTCCCCATAAAGAAGACATAAACCAAGTTTCCTAGGTCCCTGTCTACGTGTGTATTAGTATTTCTGAAAATGTAGGGGTTTGTTTTCCCATCAAATAACACTTTTGGTCACTGCCAGTTTGATCATACTGACCATATTGTTTGTTCTGCAATTTCAAATAAATGTTCAAATATTGTTGCTTTTTATCTACAAAGGGTTTAGACTCTTCTGTCTCTGTTCCCACAAATTGAGTGTCAACAATTAATATTTCTGTACAATCCAGTTTCATATATTACAGAACTCATTATTATTAGTGTTATCCCCTGCTTCATTTGAATCTACTGTTGGTGTGATATGCAGATTTGGGACATTCCTGGAATGAGGATTCGTGAATACTGGTCTCTAACTGTTGTGGTTTCTATCACTCGCACTTCCAGAGGCATGTACACTCACCGTAGTCTGTGTTCTCAGGCTCCCAGCAGTTCGAGGGCCAGAAGTATGGAGTCTGACAGGGAAGATGCATAACCCATTGTAATGTAAGTCTATTACCCACAATCCTTCCTCACTCAGAAAACTCATTCATTACACATCATTTACAATATAATACAATAGAACTCTCGTAACACTTTGATTGCAGTAAATGAAACTGCTCTCTAAGATTATAAGCTCATCAACACTGTTATTTTAAATCACAGCAAATTTTGCATTGCATTTGATCACATTCAGAGGTGCTGGTTATGAAATCTGCTCATTTTCTTAGAGCAAATTGAAAAATACATTCACTGAATTTGTCAATATTTTCCATAGAAATAAAATATTTCTGGGGAATTGTCAATACTTAAATTGAATGAATAAATAAATAAATAAATAAATAAATAAATAAATAAATAAATAAATAAATAAATAAATGATGATGCATTATTTTTTTTCAGTACACTAAAATCTAGTGCTGTGACCCTCCAGTACAGATCCTCCTTTACCGATCTACACACCTGGAATCTGTAGAAAGTGCCATCATCTTTGAGTGTTAGCACATGGTCAGAGATGGGGAAGAAATAGCCATGTGCTGCCATCAGTGTTCCCAGATGCAGAGCCTCCACTGTAAGCAAAAGAATCAGCTGGTACACTAAATGTTTATCAGTAAAGCTATAAATCAGCCAAAAGTCTAACACATCAAACAACAAAACATAGCTGTGTAATTTTCACAGTTAGTAGTTCACGAACTATTTTATTATTTTGCTATGCTTTACCTTTATTTTAAGGAAATTTATTTGGTTTTCAAAAAAGGTGCCTGGCTAATTTTCCACACCTTTAGATTCCACAAGTTCTGTCAGGACACCAGCAGCTTCAGATTTTATTTTTGTCTGATTAAGCTTGATTTTATTTTTGTCTTTTCTTTCTATTTCTTTTTTCTTCAGCAAGGGCTTGTTGATGCTCCACATTAGGGCTACAACAACTAATAGAGAAAATCAATAAAAATGGATTATAAAATTGTGGGCAGCAAATTTCATTATTGATTATTTGGTCCATTGTTTATTCTAGAGGTTACACGGATAAATAGTTAGTCTGTTTGTCATTCTGAGCATGTGTACCTGTTTTGATGAAATAGACTGAATGCACGAGATAAAAAAAGAGAGTTTCATAGATGGACACTTCCACCCCCAAATATTCATGTCTACTGACTTCAAATATGGATTGTTTGTATTATTATTCTTTTTTAGTATGGTCTGGCAAGTCTCCCATATGAATGCTATGGGCATTCGATTCCTAAAAGATCCAGTCGAAAATCCGTGGGATGTGCAGGAAAAACAAGTCAGTTCCACTGAGGCCAAATCTTGCAACTTACAGGATTTAAATGATTTGCTACCAATTTGTTGGTGCCAGAGACTAAAGGACACATTCCTCAGCATGAGGGGGACAGACATAGTATTGGGTATGTTAGGCATTAGGATTTAATGTTATGACTGATTGGTGTATGTATATATATTTATGAATTTTATGTTTTTGGCCTATTAAATAACTTGTAATTAATAGCAATTTCTGAATGGATATATAAAGATGGTATCTGAAATTTGCACAGTTCATTAACATTTATCTAAATGCTAAATAGACACTTATTTTCCTAGTAATAATAATAATTATTATTATAATGATTCATAAGTGTGTTTTCTGACACATGCCAAATGAATTTATTTATATTCACATACACACTTAATACATTCACACTTGAAACAGAAACACATAACACAGAAGCAAATAAATAAGCATTAAAACATACAAATACACATAATACTCTTTCGCATATTCATACTGACACTTACATCGACACACAACACATACTACTATATTTACTCTGCCTTAACCTTTCAACCCCCTCACACACCACAGAGAATTATACATTAATAAATAATCACTGATTAATATTTCAGCATATTTGCCAGACACACTGGCATGTGTGTGTGTGTGAGAGAGGGTGAGTGAGTTTTGATTATAAATTAATGGTCCTTTACTTTCAGTGACGCTTTTGTTTTGCTATTTTTGGCAGTTTTATTTTCCCTGTAACTCTATTTAATATGGTGTTTTATTTAATGTTGTAATGTTTGGCAATATGGACTCATAACTAAAATTCATATATTTGAATATCTTAAGTAGGTATGTAGTTTTTAGTGTGAGGAGTTGTAAATAATTCAACTTGAGGAAACCAAAGGTCAGAGAGGCGTCTGGCAGTCATTCTTTATGATTTTTTTGAGCGGAAGCGGTCAGGGGAAGCGATCTCTGCTGCTTCAGCAACTATAACTCTGGAGTAACATTACACGCTTTCAACAGCCAGCTTCCCACAATTAACCAAAATGGTTCCTTGTGTTCCTCTGATTCGATAAAAAGTGAAACCTGAGATGCTTATACTAGCAACTTGGCGCCAAGGATAAACTTACGAATAAGAGCATTCTGAAGAGTTTCTGCATTGCGTAAATCCTGACATCTTGCATTGACAACATACCCTACGTCCACCGTGGCTCTGATTTTTCCTTAAAATAACACCCTCTTGTTTTGTGTAAATTTTGTTTTGTGTAAATTCAGGACTCACCCTGATCCTCGATGTTCAAATTCTTCACTAGCCACTGCACAATATCTGAACCTGTAAACAATCAATATAGATTAGATAAGAAATGGAAATGTATGTTTTGACCATTTCAGCCAAAAAGCACCTGTGCTGTGAACTTTGAAAATTGAATTTGGAATGTGGCCAACTTCGGATGGCTTGGGCATCATTGTGGATTGAACGAGTATTCTCCAGATGACAAGGCCAATGCTTAAAACTGCTGACCATTAAAAATGTATCTTTATGCTCTTGCCCCAAAGCAGTTTGTTTTTAATGTCCATCCTGGTCACAGTGCAATGTGTTAGAAACTCTCACAGCTCATAAAGAGCTACATAATTACCCACAGAGCTGAATCAGGTGTGTTTAACAAAGGGAAATATTAAAGCATGCCTTATCTGTGTTTGGTTTATTCTGGCTCTAAACATCTAGTCCAAATCCCTAGCTAACTGTAAAGCATTTTATGAGTCAAGTGTTACAGCCTGGTGGAGTTGGCAGGAGTTGATGCAGGATATTTACTAGTTACAAAACATTCATGAATTCATTCATTTCTGTAACCTCTTTATCGTGTTCAGGGCCATTTTATTTCATTTTATGATTGTACCCAGATTCAGTGGGGTCAAAGGCGGGAACACAACCTGGATGGGGCGCCAGGGCAATATACAAAACATTCATTCATTATCTGCTTATCCAATTCAGGGTTGCGGTGAGTCCAGAGCCTACCTGGAATCACTGGGCGCAAGGCGGGAATACACCCTGGAGGGAGCGCCAGTCCTTCACAAGGCAACACAGTCACACACACAGACATTTTTTTGAGTCGCCAATCCACCTGCAATGTGTGTTTTTGGACTGTGGGAGGAAACCGGAGCACCCGGAGGAAACCCACGCGGACACGGGGAGAACACACCAACTCCTCACAGACAGTCACCCAGAGCGGGAATCGAACCCACAATGTCCAGGCCCCTGGAGCTGTGTGACTGCGACACTACCTGCTGCGCCACCTTGCCGCCCAATATACAAAACAAATATAAATAAAATTATTCTCATTTAATCTCACAAGAAGAAGAAAAAATTATTATGTCAACTAACAACCATTCAATCAAAGTTTTCTGTTAAACATTCATATAATCCAAAGCTAGACCCTTGCAACAAACACATTTCATTGTTACACCATCTTACAGCAGTCTACAAATGTGAAACTCTGGGTAATAATAACAAGGAAAACTGTGTCTACGGTAAGCGTGGAAGTGAGGTTGCATGTGCGGAAATCACACTTCAGCAGCAGGAAGACAAAACTGGCAAGAATAATGATGTTACTTCTTAGAGAACACTATCTCTGAAACACATACAGGTAGCTATTTCTGTAAGAGCTCAAAATGGACAAAACACTTCTAGAAAGTTAAGACAAGACAAATCCCAAGGCTAGCAAGTTTGACCAGATTCTCAGCCAATCACCTGACTACAGACTGTTTCATGTAGTAACCCTTATACAAGCAAAGATACTGGTACATCCAAATGTCGGTATATACCATATTTTATGTTGTAAAATGCAAAATAAAAACAAGAATATGTGATTTGTTAACTCTCTTGAGACTTTATTTTACTGACAAAAACCCAAAGGAAAGATTTTCATTATTAATTGTTCTGAACATAAAACATTTATGAATTTACATGTGTCACAAACTCCAAAATTTGGGGCAGAATTTAATTAATTAATATATATATTTTTTTTAGCCCATTCTGACTTGATACAAGGCTTTAGCTGCTCAACAGTCCATGGTCCCCGTTGCCTGATTCTATAATTGACTAGCCATAAGAGACCGTTATGAACTGCAGGCAGGTCAGTGAAACACATGTATTCTGTGTCCATGAAACCATATTGTTGTAGCACGTACAGAACGAGGCCCGTCATCGCCTTGCTGAAATAACCATGGACTTCCCAAGAAAAGACATTTTCTTGATGGCAGCTTATGTTTCTAAAAAACAGGTGTTTGCCTACACATCAATGGAAACATTTCACATATACAAGTCACCCATGATATGATCACTGGTGCATCTCCCATACCATGAGTAATGTTGACTTTTCACCTGTCGCTGATAACTGTCTGTATCATACTGTTCATCATTATCATGAAAACCAGCTGCAACATGGACTCCTCTGGTCATAGGCCAAGTTTCTACCATCCTTTAAATTATCTGCGATGAGCTTGGGCCCAAAGAACTAGATGGAATTGTTTAGACTTTCTCCTAAAGTAATACTGATTGCGTATATATTCACTGGCTTATGGCATAATACTTCAAAACAGTGTCACATTAATTGTGCTCTATAAACTTTTTGTTCTTATTCCTCTGTGAACTGCACCTCAGAGTAGAAAGGTTTCCAGAAAAGTTTGACAGTGTGAAATGAAATAAAAACAAGAATATGTGATTTTTATTTAGCTCCAACCTTATCTTTAAATGACAAAATCTTTTTTATATTTGATGCCTGTAACACACTACAAAAGTTGGGACAATAGCAAGATAATGAAATATGAACACACTGAATAATATTGAAAGAAAGCAAAAAACTAAATGGAACAACACTAAATGCTCACATGCTCAACACCTAGGGCTGTCTAGGGGTATAGAAGAACTTGTTTTTATTACATTACAAGAATATAAATTCCAACAGTCGATGTTCTTAAACCCCGATGATGAATTTCCTTCTCCAGCAAATCAGTAACTGGATACAAGTGTTTAGTGTTTGAGAGATTATACCATATGGAATAATAAGCACTACTATAGTAGCAACTGTGGTATTCTTTCTGCTGCTCATGTTTAAGGGTTTAACCCTCTTAATTACATGTGTTAAATCTTAATTTTTTTCTTATTCTGTGATTGAATGGAAAATGGCACAAATTGGTATATTCCTTAAGTAGAAGGGTTTGTAATGGAAGCTTGGGTTCTTGGGCATCTCAGGAGTTAAAGAAATTTTCACAGCATTGGGTTGAGACAACAGTCAACCACCGGTCCTTGAAAAGTAGGTCTCAGCATACACGCGTGTGTTGAATCTTTTATCCGTGTGTAAATCTTGCACACATTCTACCCGGAGGACTGAGACTTCTAAATGTCAGCGAGTATACTGCTCTAGTAATAAAGACATGCATGTAGTCCATGTGGGTCAGTATGTATCTGCATAAAAAATGCATTCAGTGGACCACCAGAGGCCCAAATTGCACCACATATAAATTGCCAAGCCCTTAATTTCAGACATGGAAAAAGATTAACTTTAGCTTTCATCATGTTCCTTTAACAATTCAATCTGGAAAAAGATTGATAAATGATAAGAGTGGATGGCATTTCAGGACACTTCAACCCATCATTTTCTCCTTCCATATGCTTATCAACCCCCGGCTTCATATTATTACATCTCTCTCTCTCTCTCTCTCTCTCTCTCTCTCTCTCTCTCTCTCTCTCTCTCTCTCTCTCTCTCTCTCTCTCTCTCTCTGAGGGGGATTACAGGCTTGGGAGATGTAGAGATTTCTAACTAAGTGAAGCTACAAAAAAGCTATCACAGGGATTAATGATGAATCATTAAAGCATAGAGTAACATAATCTCCAGTACTTCAGACACACACACACACACACACACACACAGACATCCATCAATTATATGTCTTACATTCTTATCCTTTCCACTATTTCTTGTGTATATAATTTCTCTGCTAACCTACTCAGAAACACACAGGCACACACACACACGTACACACACACACACACACACACAAGGAAACACTTTGCTGCCAATTAATTTTTTACATTGCACTTATTGGCCATTTCAGCAGACCTAAACTCTTATAAATTGTGGTCCTATAAGGGTTCGCTTACTAAATGAAAAAGTTCTATAATAGAATCATGAACATTTGAAGAACATTTTGCATGATTAAAGGGTTCTTTGCATTGTGAAGGTGTTTGTTAGCTTGACAGAGAATGTGCTAGAGACTGTTGTATGCAGCACCTTTCAGAAAATTCTTCTGTATGGTACCAAAAAAGGGTTCTTCTATTGTTATAATGTCAAGCCACAGTAGAACAGTAGAAGAACTGTTTGTGGTGCCATACAGAACCCTTTTCTAAAAATGTTTTATATAGAACCCTCTACAGAACATTCTCCATCAATCTGAAGAACCCCTTCACAAAGAAAAGAACCCTTTACTCATGTAAAAAGTGTTCAGTGTTCTGTATAGAACCAATTTCTTTGCTAAATAACTTCGTAGAACCATCATTTTAAGTGGGTATCATAAAGATAATTTGCACCGGCTTAAGTAAGAAATAACTCCCTTTTTTGAGAAAAAGATATGAGAGAAACCTATTTAGTGTCTATCTTTTGAAATAAACGTCTAATAAAAATACAATTAGGCTTTAATGAATGGACAACAGTGTCATATAGAATAATATCATTTACAAACCGGATTCCAAAAAAGTTGGGACACTAAACAAATTGTGAATAAAAACTGAATGCAATGATGTGGAGATGGCAAATGTCAATATTTTATTCGTAATAGAACATAGATGACAGATCAAAAGTTTAATCTGAGTAAATGTAACATTTTAAAGGAAAAATATGTTGATTCAAAATTTCACAGTGTCAACAAATCCCAAAAAAAGTTGGGAAAAGTAGCAATTAGTGGCTGGAAAAAGGAAATTGAGCATATAACGAACAGCTGGGAGACCAATAAACACTAATTAGGTCAACTGACAACATGATTGGGTATAAAAAGAGCTTCTCAGTGTCTCTCTGAAGCCAAGATGGTAAGAAGATCACCAATTCCATCATTGTTGCGCCAAAAGATAGTGCAGCAATACCAGAATGGTGTTACCCAGCGTAAAATAGCAAAGACTTTTAAGTTATCATCATCAACCCTGCATAACATCATCAAAAGATTCAGAGAATCTGGAACAATTTCTGTGTGTAAGGGTCAAGGCCGTAAAACTGGATGCTCGTGATCTCTGGGCCCTTAAACGTCACTGCACCTCAAACAGGAATGCCACTGTCAAGGAAATAACAGAATGGGCTCAGGAATACTTCCAGAAAGCATTGTCAGTGAACACAATCCACCGTGCCATCCGCCGTTGCCAGCTGAAACTCTACAGTGCAAAGAGGAAGCTATTTCTAAGCAAGCTCCACAAGCTCAGACGTTTGCACTGGGCCAGGGGTCTTTTATCATCCGGACCAGAGAGGACAAGAATAACCCAAGTTGTTATCAACGCTCCATTCAGAAGCCTGCATCACTGATGGTATGGGGTTGCATGAGTGCTTGTGGCATGGGCAGCTTGCATGTCTGGAAAGGCACCATTAATGCAGAGAACTATGTTCAGGTTGTAGAACAACATATGCTCCCATCTAGACGTCATCTCTTTCAGGGAAGACCCTGCATTTTTCAACAAGATAATGCCAGACCACATTCAGCAATCACAACATCATGGTTACGTAGGAGAAGGATCCAGGTACTGAAATGGCCAGCCTACAGTCCAGATCTTTCACCTATAGAGAACATTTGGCACATCATAAAGAGGAAGGTGCGACAAAGAAGGCCCAAGACGATTGAACAGTTAGAGGCCTGTATTAGACATGAATGGGAGAGCATTCCTATTTCTAAACTTGAGAAACTGGTCTCCTCTGTCCCCAGACGTCTGTTGAGTGTTGTAAGAAGGAGGGGGGATGCCACACAGTGGTAAAAAATGGCCTTGTCCCAACTTTTTTGGGATTTGTTGACACCATGAAATTTTGAAACAACGTATTTTTCCCTTAAAATGATACATTCTCTCAGTTTATACTTTTGATCTGTGATTTGTGTTCTATTCTGAATAAAATATTAGATCTTGGCACCTCCACTTCATTGCATTCAGTTTTTATTCACAATTTGTTTAGTGTCCCAACTTTTTTGGAATCCGGTTTGTAGTTACTAATGTTTTAGTATTAGTCAAAACTAAAACAAGACAAATGGCCTGATAGGGGGGCACAAATGACCATTCTGAAACTAGTAACATCTGGTTGAATTTGAAAGACTCTGGTGTTGTGAGCTGTATACTTACTAGCAGAGTAGGATATATTGCCAGTGCTAACAGGACATCCCTGTTTCACTCCTGCTTTATGTGACTACAGAAGAAATTTAAGGTGTTTCATACAAAATGTGTATGACCTTTGAGCATTCAAATCGCAATACAAAAGAAAAGCACATGTTAACATGCTTTCATTTTAACGAGAAGTGCAAGTAGAATCCCCAGACTTCATCCAGCTCACACTTTACACCACATCCAGAACTGTTAACTGTTAACTGCTCTTACCCCACAGACTTTTCACTTGTCAATTCTTTTTTGCACTGCATTAAGTTGCACATTAAAATTCACATTATGCACTTTAATCCTCATCTGTATGCCGTAGGCGCGGCTCACTTTTTTATACTTTCTATACATTTTTATATTTTATTTTTCTGTGTTTTGTTGTAAAGTTTTGCTTTAATTCTTTTTTGTTTAGTCTATATGTCTATATATTTTATCTTATTTCTATTTCCTTAACTATGTATAACTATGCATGTGACAAATAAACTTTGATTTGATTTGAATCCAGTGAAATTACATCCAGATACTATCCAGATACAAAACAGGTTAATACCAGATGTAAACAGGCCTTTAGAGGAACATATTAAGCTATCAAAGTGATGTCGTTTCCCATGATGCCCATGGTTATTTCAGCAAAACAATGCCAAGCCTCATTATGCACGTGTTACAACAGCTTGCCTTAAGTGGCCTGTCCATAGTCCAGACCTGTCTCGTATGGCACCTCATTAAAAGAAGAATCAGAAAAGAGTGACACCAGCACTTAAGAGCAGCTTAAGTCTTGTCTTGATTAAGTCTTAATTAAAAAGTGTAAAAAAATTGCTGCATCTTTTTGGAGTATGTTGCAGCCATTAATTTAGATTTTTGATTATATAAACATATATATACATTTACAAAATATATTCTTTGTACATTTGTCAGTTAAAAAAAAGTACAAGAGAATGAACAAATCACAAATTCTTGTTTTACTGCATTGTACAAAATAAGAGCAAAATAAAACTAGGCAAGCCTAGTTTTGCCGGATCACCATTGGTCATATAGCCATTGTCACAGAGGTGTTTCTGGCATTTCAAAAACAGAAAATCCCAAAATACATGCCCTGTCATTGGCAGGTCTGGAGAAGCTTTTGTGCTTCATATCAATGTCTTTGATTACATGTGGTTTTTATTATGTGATTGTGTTTTACAGAGAGTATTGTTCATAATATCTAACACTGGCATTAGTGTTTTTCTTGTTCATATTATTTAAAAATAAATACTAGCTGATCTAACAACAACGAACAAAGAAGGCCAAGAACATTTTGTTGATTTTAAGAATTACAATTACTTATTTATACAATAAACACACTGACGCCACAAAATGTCTCCCCACCACAAAAATACACACCGTGTGTGAGGCACTGAGCTCTTCCCTGAGTTACTGAATCTTGACAGGCCCACAGACAAAGCTTCATGCTGAAGAACCTACTCCTCTTTGGTTTCAGCTGGGAAGGATTTTTTTCCTGGTTCACGAACTAGTTTATGACGGTGGAAATATGCAAAATGGTTCCAAATTTAGTTCACGAACTGGAACCCTTCTGTTTCCTTGTTTGTGGCAAAGCAATATGTCAAATATGGCTGAACTAACAACCAATGGTGTCGTTACGCCACCTTTTGGAATATGGCTGAACTAACTGCAGACTGAGAAATAACATTACTACTCCCTCATGCGTGTTTCAACATTAGGAGTCAGTCAGTCAGTCAGTCAGTCAGTCGGTAAGCGAAAATGCTCCTTTAGGTCGGCCCAGTAGGTGGTCCGGCAAAAAAATCCCAAATTGTCTGGAAATGCGGTTGGTATACTGAAGAAGAACCAAGAAAAATTGGCCTCATTGCTCTGACAGACGTATTCTTTATTCTCGCATCCAACTGCACTCTGTTCATCCACTTATATCCTCTGCTTAGTTGCTAACAGAACCTTCTAAGACACACAACCTCATGTAGCCTGGCACTGCCCCAAAGCTTCTGAGAGTGAAGCACTGTTTTATTACACTCCAAGCTGAATCTGCAATTTCTTCCCATCAACCAGACATGTTATGAAAAAAACCCTTCCCATGAAGGCTTAGTATATAGGTCTAAGAGAGAAAGCAATATGTCTCAGACACTTCATTTAAATTCTTTCAAATAGCTTCTATAAATATCCTTTAATAAAGAGACCTCAAGTTTGTAAAATTTGGTGCAAAATGAGCAAAGGTGAAAATGTCAAGATTTTTATATTTTGTGTGTGTCACAGACTAATGCTAATCAGTTAATAACTTTTATATTGGGGGAATGTGATTATACAGAAGAATGGAGTGTATGCTAGATCAGCACTGTCACTCAGATATGTTTGACAGATGTGGGACTCTGGTCTCAATGACCAATCAAATGCCCCATTTCCAAAACTGAATCAGGATCTAACCAATCACTTTTGACAAGGCTTTCCTTTAACTTGGTATGGAATGAAAGAGGGAAATGAGAGGGTGATAGAGATGGAAGGGGGCATAATTATTCTGTGAAATTAATGATAACAAGGGGAAATATCTATCTGCTCTTTTCTAGGAATCTCACATTACCACTATCCTCCATTTTACTCTCTCCATCCATTTTTGAGTGCTGCATTTACATTCTATTGTCTGCACTTAAGCAAAGCTTAGCATAATGTGAGAATATGAATTATCATGCTGAGTATTATTCTTGTTCATTCATGCAATTTAGTTGCACAGCAAAATTACAAGTATTAAAAAAAAATTCATAGGGTTTTGTTCCTCTGCTGAAGCTACAGCAGGCAATCACCAATCTTAGAATTAATTCAACCCTTACAGTGTTATCAAAGGTACCACTAAAGGAATTGAGTAATTTTGTATGAATTATTTCTCACTCAAAACTCAAAAATAAATAACAAATTTCTGAGGAATGTGGGAATTAATTTCACAATTTTCAAATGTCTTTGTTCTAATTCAAATCTGATGAAAAGTAATTGATACATAATTTGATACACACAGTTTCAAACACTGTCACTCTAAAACAGAAGGCTAACAGGGGACTGCAATCTCCATGCTATAACACAATCATCCACACTTCTTACCAGAGAAAACGCTGGGAATCTTTGAGAGAAAACTCTTCACTGTCCGAATTGGGATACCATTCTTCTCATCTTGCATCCGAGCTATTAGGTCTTCCATCTTAGAAATAGAAAAGGGAGAGAGAGAGAGAGAGAGAGAGAGAGAGAGAGAGAGGGAGAGAGAGAGAGAGAGAGAGAGAAGCAACATTTTATTTTTAATTTCAGAATTCAGTGTATAATCTGCAGAACCATTTCTTTCTGAGGCTCAATGAACCGACATTTGCTGACATTACTAACATCAAAGAACTACTGAACACCCATGCACCAACCCCCAAAAATCCCATACAGGAAAATGATCACCACTGAAAAAGTAAGAGTTGCACACTGGACAAATTTGCCAAACAGTGCAGAGCAGTAAACACACACTTAATTGAAAAAAGGAAAACACAACTGTGTGTGTCTGAGTGTTCTGCCTTTCTCAGGGGGCAGTTAAAAATTATACGTACTAAAACAGATACAAGCACAGACACCGACACTTGTCACTGGGCCCTCCCTAAAGATGCATGATAAGGGAATCTGTGGTGGATGTTGATGCAAATTACACATTCAAATGTTAATCGTTACTCATCATTAACATCAAACCTGAACCCATACATGAAATCATTTGTGTATTTCAGCCTAGTAGTGACAATGCTGTGTCTGACCCACTCATACTATTACAACACACACTAACAGAGCACCCCATGTCAGTCTCAATACAGTGCTGAGAATGACCCACCACTCAAATTATACCTATTCTATAGTAGTAGTGTGGTGGTCCTGAGCA
Source organism: Hoplias malabaricus (assembly GCF_029633855.1). Lineage (NCBI taxonomy): Eukaryota > Metazoa > Chordata > Actinopteri > Characiformes > Erythrinidae > Hoplias > Hoplias malabaricus. Next base: position 68,441,530 of record NC_089800.1, read on the forward strand.
TTGAAAAACAGGGTCAAAGTGGGCTAAGAAAGTATGCAGAGCAACTGATGAACTCCAGTCTGTGATTAGAGAATAGTGAGTGTCGAAACAAGGAGGTGGTGTTATTGTTATGGCCAATCGGTGTAGAATATGTATAGAAAAGCATAGAAAAATACTGGATGCTCTAGAGCAGATGCACACGAGCTTAATCTCATATGCACACACCCAAATCCAAGCATTGCCAAGAGTGGAATAAAGCCACGCAATATTGGCTTGTACAGCAGTGGACCTGAGTTCTCTGAATTGATGGACAATCGTCCAGTACATCCAAGGTGTACTGGAGTGGCGCCTGTGACACTTGTGACTGAAAAAATGAAATATTTGCAGCAATGTTCCAACATCTAGAGTAAAGCTACTCTTTGCTTAGAAGAGTAGAGGCTGATAGTTCAGCAAAATATTAATAATCTCACTATGCCAAAATTTTCTGAATTATTACCCATAAAGCCTCTATAAATGCATCTTCTTCCTTAGAATGAATGAAACCAGCTGAATTGCCAAAGCGTTGTGTCATTACACGCAGATACGTCAACACTGGCTGAGACACAACACCATGACACATAATTCATCTGATATAACACCATCAAAAGAGAACAAAACAAATAGAGCCTCCTTAACTGCCATAGCGACTCAATGGTGGAACAGGAGAGGAGGTGGGAAAGAGAGAGTGAGTAGGGTATTTACACACACTCCATAAAATCCAGTTTACACTTTACAATTTTTGGTCATGACGTAATTTTGCACAAACGTTTAATGGTACTATCATTTCCTCAGTGTATTGTATTGCAGCATAGTGCTGGTATTATGGTGTGGGTGACATCATCCCGTCCTACTTCTAAAAATAATATACATGAGCAGATGTAGACAGTAACTAAAAAGTGAATTACTGTAGAAAATGTGAGTGTGTTGAGGTCAAAGCTAAATGCAGGTTGCCAGAACTTTTGCCGAAAAGGTCTAAAAGTTCCTTTATGCCCAAACAGAACTGCAGGAGCAGTGAAGAGAAAGGGGCCACGCGAATTCTCTCAGCTCTGTGTGAGAGCTGTGCATTGTGACTTCATCTGTGTGACCTTTCTGAACTTTCCACATCCATTCCTAAAGGCGGCATTCATGATTGTAATAAAAAAAAAAAAATAGGTTTTCTAAAAATAACATTTCCTCACCATTTCACCTCACCACTGGATCTCCAATCTGTCTGCTTGCTCAAAACCGGTCTGTTTACGAAGCCTCAGTGTCTGTAAATGGTCTCTGTCCTGCATGCTAGGCTCTCTCTCTCTCTCTCTCTCTCTCTCTCTCTCTCTATCTCTCTCTCTCTCTCTCTCTCACCTCAAATTAGAACACCTCGAAGAAGCGCTGGTTTATTTGTGTATACTCTGTGCCCTTAGTGGCACCGTGTATGCACATTAGCAGACGACTCAGCGATAGGAGCCATGCTGGGAGCCAAAGTGCAGCTTTAATTTTAGAGAGTGCGCTGAGAGCTGATTTTCTGTATTCAGATATATGTTCATTGGGTATGTATTCGGTTTCTAAACTTGAGATTCTGATATTTTTGGATAAATGTGAGTAACGATAAAGGCAACCTTCCGCCACATTCAGGCTCCAGCAGTAAAAACAGTGCTCTCCCCACTCCACCCATATTCAGGCTCAACAACATAAGTCTTTGTGCAAATGAAGCTTAAAACTCAGTCATATAAAACAGCCTAACATGCTAAAACAACACGCTTACAACAAAGCAAGGCGATGCCACAGTTCATTTTGTCAGATTTGTGCCTGAAATTAGAGCATCTCCACTCAAACTAGTTAAATTGTGTATACTCTGTGCCCTTAGTTAGCAAGCTAGTTAGCAGGTTAGCAAGCATAAGTAGCGAGCGAAGTCATGCTTTGAGCCATGGCGCAGCCTGGAGAGAGGGGTATTAAAGCAGGGGTCGGAATCGGATTTTGTCAATGACAACAATATACATCACACTACTCTCCAAGTATTCGAATATCCCAGCCGGAGCTCAGAAGCCCAAAAAATGGTATTCAGGACAACCCTAACTCATGGCAGAGATACCTAGAGTTTTTTAGATATCACAGAGGACTGCAAATGTTGAAAAACACAAACAGAGATGAAGGTATTGCTCTATTCCTGCTCCATGGGTGGGTAATATTTTCTTATTTTTGCCACTTGAGATGGAAATGTTTCCAAAATCGGAAGACAGCTAACTGCATTCCTGAAAGTGCTAAAAAACTAAACAGCTTGAGATACAAATGAGTTTCTGTGGCAATTCAAATAGTGAATTAAAAACTTACAGACAAGTTAAACTTCAGGCACGTACAAACAACAGTTTTTCTTTGTTCTTCAAACACACTGTTCCACCTTCTGAATGTAAACAACCAGAGAGAATATTGATTCCCCACAATCATAGACATTCCCTTAACGGAAAAATGTACAATAAATTTATGAAAAACGTAAGTCATATTGGTTTAAAAAATCATAAAACATATACCTTTATTGGTTCTACAATTCTGCCAACATTGGAGGTAAAAATTCCAAAATTGTGAAATGTACAGAACATTATAAATACATTTCAATTTGTGCTGTCAAAATGAACATATTAACACACGTTAATACATGAATTGAATTTTACAGAGAAAATTGCAGGAATTTAAATTTAAGAGTTAATTTACAGATAAATTTACGGAGCATATTGACATATTAGCAGTGGGATTCAGTGATGTAAACACAACATCGCTACTTTTTACTTCAGAAGGTAAATTTAATTTTATTCATGGCGAAGTATTAATATCATAAAGAACTGCCTATCTCTCTCTCTCTCTCTCTCTCTCTCTCCTGTGCGCGCACACACACACACAAACACAGCTGGAGAGTTAATTTCCTCTATTAAGACAGCACTAATTTCAGAACATTCCCATGGGCGTGTTTTGACATAATTCAGACACTTACTGTCCAAATATGATTGTGCTTTTGAAAACACTATATACAACCATACTATACCAGCTCAGAACAGTCTTGATATCTCAAAAACTGTAGGAGGAGCAGAAGCTCCAAAAACAGATGGAATAATAAAGATAAAATCAAAAATAAATCAATAATCACTGCAACACACTAATGAAATCTCAATGTACTTAGCTCAGAGAAACAACTTTATCTTTCAGATTTAAAAGTAAGTTTTCTGGCTCGTCATCTGCTGTTTCAGGAAGCCTGCTAATGCCAGGAACTACAAAAATAGTACAAACAGCTTTTTAGCTAATTTTTGCAAAATGTAGAACAGAACAAGTGAAATATTATGCAGTGAACTAGATGGATTATTTATCTGCTTGGAAACACACACACCCACATAGACACACAGTTCCACTAAGTCACTTGCTGAGCTGACGGTTAAACTTGTTAGTGCTAATTGAAGCCAATGAGAGCTTTCTGCATTCCTCCCTATCTGGTGTGGTAATGGATATGTCATTAAATTTGCCTAGAAAAGTGAGTAACAAAGAGATGAGAAAGAAAAAGAAAAACAAGATGACAGAAAAATAGTAATGAAGTGTGGGGCATGTAGCCAAGTATTTTTCACTAATGCAGAAGAACAAAGTGTGTGAAATGCACTAATTGTCTCTGTTGTCATTTATTATAACACTTGATAAAGAAGTATTTGTGTATTGTTTTTTCTATTGTCCACAAAACTGTCTCATGACATGTTAATGTAATCGGTACATTTTTTATATGTACTAAAACAAAGAAAGTGTACGGTGGTCAAAATTGAGGTTGCAAAGTATGATCCTCCTTAGATTCAAAATTAAATTGACTTGTGAGGTTATACATTTATGCTGCTAAGCAGAATAATATAGGATGCATTTTTGATACTGATGTCTGCTATGTAAATATTTGAATGTATGAACTTGTCTCTAAGTTTTTATTCGTTTTGTAGCAATTCCAGTATGCATTTACTTTAATGAATGGTAGCAGTCAGAGGCATTTCCACCAAAAGTTAAATAATACATCTGAAAAAGCATAATTAAGTCAATATTTCCCACCTATGAAGCCAAAATAGAGCAACATCCTCAAACGGTTTCATGCTTTTGAACGTTCTGAGATATTTCCACCATCCAAATGCCTCCTGATCCTATATTTCACCCATGTCTGAGCAAGCGACCCATAGAGCTTGAGCCATTTCAGAACAAGAAGCTTTGATTCTTTCCCATTTACTGAATGATTACTGCATACAAACAGACCAGAGACATAGCAAATAGTGAAGAAATATCCCCTGTATTTTATATAAAAGTGTACTGAATTAAAATTGCCAACATCACATTTAAGAGTTATTAAGAACCTTAAACTCATCAAACTGACCCCTTATAACCTCATAACTAGCTCAATCAGGAACAATACCCTCAGGCCAGTATAGAGATGATCTTCACTATTTGGTCCCAAGTTGACCACAATGTTTCTATTCACCATCTGTGGCAAGAACAAAGCCCAGATAACTAGAGTTGCTACATCTCTACCTGTCTGCTGCAGTGAAGTTCTTGTCTAAGACAACATATCAGTTACAGTCATTCATAACACACAATAATCTAAAGGAGGCAGACATGAAAGGCTGAAACATAGTCCACCTTAATCCATCCTGTGTATTTCTTGTGAATATGTAAATAACCTTTTTTTTTATAATATATAGTGATAAAAAAGACACAGAAATCTCCTGTTACACAAATATGCCCCTTTTTACTATGACCAAATTTAACATGAACAGCAGTAGGGCTAAGGGTACGATAGATAGTAACAAGTGATCCATTAAAGACAATGTAACACTTTGAAAATGTATTTGTATGTTTTATTAGAGTATATGGTTCATTCTCAGTAATTATAATCATACACAAGATAAGATGTAAAATATCCTATGCCAATCCATTCGATTCTAAGTGGGATTACCGAATCCAATGCTCCATTATTAGGACTGATTAGATGTCTCTGCTACATCATTAATGTACTCTCAGCTATGTGTCATTTCAATCACACTTGCGAAGACTGAAGTGCTGAAATATGACTTGTCAGATAAGTCCAGCATGACAAACAAAAATTATGCAAGACATGAAACAGAATTTGTGTTTTGCTACAATACCCCATTGATGTCTGAACATGGCCTATCAAGTTATGAATAAACCCTAAACAGATCTGCACAGTGACCAAAATTATATACACACACAACCACACATACACACACACGCACTGGAGCCACTCGCTTTAGACTGTGGAGCTGTAAAATTCTTTCTTAAACCATTTAATTGGCTGATTGTATAGTATTTTTGTATGGATGTTTTGTGTTGCATTGCATGTTTTAAAAACTTTATTAGGCATATGACTTAATTATTGACCATAAAATGTTTTACTCAATTACTATGGAGTCAAAAATGGGTCAAAAATATTTTGAGTTTGTAAAACAATACTCACAAATGTAACGGACTTTGTAACTGTGTTTGAGCAACTACATACACGTAAAACGAAATCTGTAACTGCATTTGAGCAACTACATACACGTAAAACTAAAATCCACAACTGTATTGGAATGCAGAAATTTAAAAAAACAACAACAATAAAGATAATTTAAATTCACAAATATGAAAAAAAGATTTGCATTTGTAAATCAAATGTCATGAACGTGTGAATCAGTACCTTCTCAAATGGCTTAAAATGTGCAAGAGCAAACCTTTTTAAGGTTCCAAATGTGACAGTGGGAGTTTTTGAATGAGGTGGAAAAAATCCACACATTCGCATTCTCTGTTGCGTGTGCGAATCTCTTTTTGCATTTGTGGATTTAAGACCCTGTTTTGACGGCCAATTGATGGACCAATAGGAAAGCTTTAGCTGGACCTATCAGATCGTGATTTTTGTTTAACCAATTTTGTTTCTGTCAACGTTTTGTTTCTGTCAACCATAGCGCTTTTCCACCAAATGAACTCCAGTTTAGTATTGTTCTACAAACTCAAAATTATTTATTACTGCTACATATTATCTGGTAATGTCCTATAAAAGCACACTGCCTTTCTTCCTGGATAAAATCTAAATTTATGACCAATGAGAGACAGCTCCAATGGAATGAGAATGAGAGAGCCAGTGCACCCGTTAGATGTAGAGCTTTGCTGTGTGTTCTGTCTTTATGACACTTCCGTAACTTGTGAGGATAATGCACAATCTAAACTCTGCTACTGGTCTTTATTACAGTAATAAACAGAGTATATAAACAGGGAAACATATATTTGTGGGTTTTTTGTTTGGATAGCCATATAAAATATCCTTAGTAAAGTTTCTTTGTTTACATTTATATTCAAATATTTTTGAAAATTGTTAATCATGGCAATTGCCAGTGTATTCTATTTTTTATGACTAATAATACTTGTTAAAAATATGATAATTCAGTGATGTTGAGATTTGAAATTAAAATTGGTGGGCTAACAGGTTCTTTTTCTGTCCCTAGCTGACACTTGGTTTGGGTTGTTTCCGAAGTCTGTAAACTGCTGTGGGTCCCAATGGTTACCAGATTTTGCTTAGGAGATGTTTGCATGCTGGGTGGTTCATGGCCAAGGTCCTGGCCTTGTTAAGGTTGAGTTGTTGATTTCTCTGGTCTTTTTCAACCTGTTAGATCCATGTCATTTTTGCCACCGTTCGTGGAATTCTCTACTGAACAAGTTGATTTTGCCAGAAGAGCTTGTGTGGTAATCAGCTGTCATCTGTTCTACGAGTGTGGCCAAACCATCGTAATCATTGTTCTGAGTCTGTTCTTCAACTGTCGGCTGATGCTCACATCGGCGTTGAATATTCTCATTTCGAAAGTGGTTGCGAAGGGAGACACAGAGAATTTGGCGCAGACGTCACATTTGGAATAAATTTGGTCAGCGTCCAAGTATCTGAATCATACAGTGAGACTAGCAGAATGAGGGTTCGATACATAGTTAATCTTGTTTATGGTGGAGATGTTGGTTTGTTTCCACAGGTGCCAGAACTCCATCAGGGGTGGTCTTAAGCCCGTCCGCAAAAGGAGGAAAGTGGTTGCCCTGCCGAGGTGGCCAGAATCAAGAAAACTGGAAACAAATGCCAAGTCGGAAATTTTACAATTCAAGACTACTATGTTACTGAACTTCTTGACAGTGACAGCCCTAGATTCCCCATTAACTATGATGCTGGTTATTTACTATATATTCTGCTACTTCTCGTGACATATTAATGTAGTCAGTATATTTTATGATATGTACTAAAACAAACAAAGTGTATGGTGGTGAATTTTGAGCTTGCAAAAATTATCCTCTTTAGACTCAAAACTTATCTCACTTATTGAGATAATTGTGAGGTTACACATTTATGATCATAAGTAGAATAATATAGGAAACACTATTGATATTGATGTCAGTAGCAGTAAATATTTGAATGTAGACATCATTTAATTTCAGTTAAGTACCAGAGACACTCATTTGTAACTAATTTTTTTTTAGGTTTGTAGCAATTTTAGTATGCATTTACTTTCACTGCATGCAAACTGTACACAAACAGACATGTTTTGCTGCCCAAACAATTGTATACTTTACCCAAAGCTGCTAACATGGTGAATGCAGGCTGTTAGCAGTCTTATTACCTGCCAGTCACCGCTCACTACATTAGCCATTTTTAAAGTGTTCCTTAGTCTTGTGTGAAGTATACTGAAAAAATTTGAATGTAACAGCACCCACTTACATGACAGAAAGGGCACACTGCACTATTCCTCAAGAGCCTACCAAATCTCACTGCTAAAATGCTCCAAACAAAGATTGATTTATGCCTGTTCATCATGGACTCAGTCTGCTCTTCCAATAGCCTCTCCAAGATAATAAATGCAAAACAAAGAAGCTGTTCATGAGTAAATTAGAATGTAAAGCAGCAGCGATTGCTCTAAGACTGCAAGGGAAGCTCAGCTTCCCCTAAAATGTAAAAAAAATAAGTGATCAAATATATACTGTTGTGTGTACATGTCATTGAATAAATATGCACTACAACACGCTCAACTTTTGTTCAGAATCAGCTTCTTATCACTGGTAAAGACGCGGCTTTCCTCTCAATCATTCCTGCACTTCACAGTGCTTTAAACAGTGGACGCTCAGCGTCCAGAGAGTTCAATAACGAAGCAGCGAAGTGCAGCGAAACGAGACAAGCCATTGGATAAACGCTGGGCTTTTTCCCGCCCATCGGACGCTCAGCGTCTCTGGGGGTCTATGGGGCAGTGGGCTGGCCTCGGCTGGCCCGGACGCTCAGCTTCTGCATGATGATTGGATGATCTGTCTGAGGCTGAATCCCTTTTTGATTGACAGCGAAATGAGCGAATCAGCGATCCTTTTGTGTAGAGATCCATTTACATCCACATTATCAGCCAGGGCTTTTGCAGCACTTACCCTTAGCTCTTCTCACAATATCTACCCTAGATTTTTTATTCCACTGATGTTTTCCCCTTCCAATTCTGTGCCTCCTTCACACAGGATCATTGTTTATGAGTGTTTGTGAGTGCATGTGTCCAGGTTTGCAGTTTGTGTGAAATACATTTAAGGCTAATCTGAAGAGCAAGATACATTTAGCGCTACTCAGGTTCAGTGTGTGGTTTCAGGACATACACTTAAATTGGAACAGTACAGAAAACCTACATAATTGACTGTGTCTGCTTTAATTACCATCCCTCACACATGTGTCAAAATGGATGTGCAAAGACGGTAATGGATCATTTAGAATTTGCCAAAAATTTAATTATGTGATGATGAGCTGAACAGAAATGTAGTCATCATTTCTAAATATTCCACAGTGTGGGAAGGAGTATTTAAAGTGTCTTTTCAGTAAAAAAAAATTAATTTACTTCATTATTCAATATCCTCAAACAAGACAACTGAAAAACTAAATGTAAATGACAAAAGATGGCTTTTATAATAATTTGTAGCTATGAGGAGAAGAGGTAAAATATATTCAGAAGGATATTCACCTCCATGCCAATAGACTATTGGAATGCATACCAGAAGCACTTTCTTTCTTCCTCTTCTAACAACAGCACCGGGAGTTTTAAGACCAGGTTCTTGGTCTTGGACCAGGCCCCTAGTATGATCCTTACGAAAACCTACATGTTGAGATGAAAAGAAGAGCCCAAAAGAGAGGACCTAAAACCATGTATTATTGAACAGTGGTCTTAGGGCATTTTCACACCTGTAGTTTGTTTGTTCTGGTCTGAATAAATTAAGAAGTATGTAACCTTGGAGCATTTTCCCCTTGGTTTGGTTTGTTTTCACACACTGAAAGATCCAAGCGCACTAAAATGCATCACCGCAAACCATGTGAGAATGTTCTCGCCGCTGATTGGTCAAACCTGACTGAGTCGGGAGCAAGAATGTAAACACAGGGAGGAGGTCCTGTGTTCTGTATTAGTGCATTTCTGATTAATCCAGTTAGCAGATAAACGTTAACCAGTTTTCTGTTTACCTGCCTACTGTGTCCAATATGCAAAGCACACACTGGCTATGAATGCTATTTAGCACTGACCTGCAGTGTACACCTTATTGTTGGGTCAGATCGAGGTCGGCCTCACGTTCTAACCAGAGATGAACCACACCAGAGTTAATATGGGACCGGACCGAGACCACCTCCTCTCAAGGGTCTCTGTGCGGACCTAGAATGCAGTAGACTTGCAAAGTGGTCTTAGATTCTTTCATGTAATTTCCAACTGCAGAACTTCATAGGAGTAGAGTCATTGTGGTTAAGCAGGCAATGGCAGACTTGCTGCCAGTGTTTTTGGCAAATGAGGTTTTGTTTCTTAGGTTAAATTTACTTCAATTAAAGGTTAGATTTTCAGTAAAAGATTAAGCTAATTAAACACAAAAACATTTTAATTACCACATTTTTATATTAAAAATGTATTATATTATATTATAATATATATATATATATATATATATATATATATATATATATATATATATATATTTATTCAATATATTTACAATATATATAATATTATTTTTTAAATTATTGTATATTTTTTGATTATCAGATTAGTGTTGATGACAAAACTTTCATATCAGACAAGCCCTACTATGTTCACTCATGTGTCTGGCTCTATAATTGATTACTAGGCCTGCTGTTATTAATATGTAATAGAATGGTGTGTGTTAATACTATCAACATTGGGGAGAAGTTGAACGACAAAGTTTAGATAGTACAGAAAGGCTATAATGGTTATTGTAGACCTCTGCTGTTGCCACTGCTGTGTCCTTGCTCTACTATGCATCCCCACCCCTCACACGCTCTATCTCTCTTCTCTTTTCTCAAGGCTGACATGATGTTTTAATGTCGTCATCTTGCTGGTTGCCATGGTAACAGAAAGCAAGGGAGAAAGAGGGAGAGATAGAGAGAGAAAGAACGAGAGAGACAGAGAGAGAGAGAGAGAGAGAGAGAGAGAGAGAGAGATTGTGTGTGCGTGTGTGTGTCAGAAAGTGAGAGTTGCAGTTTTGCCTGTTTTGGACTTCAAACTAAAAGAGAGAAGAATCCCTTCTGAATGTTCATGCACAGAAATACACGGCAGCCAGACAGTAAGGGTTACATAACTATAACACATTAAAAAGTGTTAGTCCTTCAGTGGCCTGTCTTCCTCTGAGAAGCCATGTACTCCTTACCATTCTTTCTTATACACACACACTTTCTGAGGATATACTATAAAAGATTATCCACTGACATACAGAAAAGTCAGAAGAAAAGTTTCCAAAATTGGAGTTTAAAAAAAAATATTAGATGGAAAAGAAAATAGGACTCCTGACACAGGAGACCATCAGATAAACAGCACATCAAGGTTTCAGTGTAGACACACGGGCAAACCAAGATTCACCCCCACTTCAAATCTTAAAAATATCCACAGGTGTTTCTCACAATCCTTTCAGAGTAAAAAAAAATAGACCACAGGTGTGGAAACTTTGAAACTATGAAAAAAAGCCCTTACTGAGAAAAAATAAATGGGTAATTTCCTTTGGAATCAATAAACTGTTATCTTTTCTTATCTTAAAAACACATGTAAATCAATTCACAACCCCTAAGCTCAGACCTCAACATCACTGAATGTTTTTTGGATTACTTGGGTCATTCATTCATTCATTCCTTCACTGTCTGTAATTCACACAAACCTCTGCACTTAATCATCCATCTACAGCAGAGAGCATATTTAAATACACAAATGAATCTTTATGATGCCACTATGCGTAATAGAATATTCAAGTTAGTAAAATGCATAATGAGAGGCAGAGCTCTGCTCTGCTATTCAGAGAATTAGAGCACATGCTTTGGTATTCGAAATAAAAGCCATGGGTCATGCTCTCTGTCTCTGTGTGTGTCTCTGTGTGTGTGTGTCTCTCTCTCTCTCTCTCTCTCTCTCACACACACACACACACACACACACACACACACACACAGCTAGAGGAAGAAAGAGGGATGACAGATGGGTAGTGTTTTCCACATGGCTGGAGGTGTCGATTCACTCAGAGCAAGCAGCAAGTCTTTGAAGTGCTTTATGCACCTCTTCATACACACTCACAAACACACACATACACACACACACACACACACACATGTACACACAAACATACATACATACAATCAGGGTGGTAATGAGAAGTCTGTGTTAAATGTGACCACAGGCACTGCTAAAAACAGATGTGTGTTTTGCTTTCAGTGCAACATATAATTTAATCATCAGCCAGTAACAGCATTCTCAAGTGAAAACACGAGCAGATCACACAAACACACACACACACACCATGCATCATCATATAACTCATGCCTTTCTACCTCACACAAATCTAACACCTTTACAGTGTATTTGTACAACATACAACTCTAGTTCAAATAAACAATCATTACTGACCTCAAGAATAGGAAAAATTAATGACTGTGAAATCAGCAAAGCAACCGTAATAGGCTCCAACAACTGGAATTGCAACATAATTGTCTCATATGGGATATGGGGCTAGCTGTAAAATCATATGATGTGTGTTACATGTATTTTTGCATATTCAGTTTGTCACTGTCATTCTCTTTTTTTCTCTATCTCTATCTATCCCTGATTCTTCATTACATATTTCACTTGTTAAGTCTGTTCTGTGTATGAGAAGCTTCTTTGTGACATTAGTCTTCTATGCAAATTAAACGTGCATACAAATGTCTCAGATAAATAACATAATGAAAAACTCCAAACCTGAATCAATGAAGAGGTTCTCTTTTTTCAGCTGGCCAACAAAGCTTCTTTTGTTTAATTTCACTGTATACCGGACCAGTGTTGTCAGTCACTTAGGGTTGTTCAACCTGATTTCATGATGTTTTATCTGTATCACAAACTATGACATCTGTTCTGACTGGGTTTCAGGATGCTTTACACTCTGCCACTCAAGTCAGTTTTCTTTTCATGTAACTTTTGCACAAATAAAGTTGCAAGATTGTCCAAGCAAAGCCAGTCCTAGAAGCCAATAGCACTGCCTCAAAGCAACATGGAGCTATTGGTCATCTGCCACTTGTAACCAGCATTATGCAACCTGCTGGGCACAAACACTCAGATCTTGCACTAAGGAAGGGAAATAAGGATGAATACAAATATTTCTCCCACCCTCTCTTCTCCAAGAGTACCGTCTGTGTGTGTGTGTGTGTGTGTGTGTGTGTGTGTGTGCGTGCACGCGTGTCTATGTGTGTGTGTGTGTGTGTCTGTGTGGGAGTAAAGTGGGTGCTCTGACTCAGCTCTGGTGGAATATGATTCCACGGAACGAGGATCTCACCACCCACCTGCAGCTCTCTGACACACATACACTCATGCGCGCGCATACACACGCGCGCAGGGCAAACATACTGAAACAAAACAGCCGCATGATCATCAGCAGTACTGCCATTTGAGCAAATCTAAAAATCTGTAGACTGCAGCCAAAACGAACAGATTTACTGCTATCTACAGTTACACAGGTGTCAAACTCCAGCCATGCACCGTTTAGAATTTGCCAAGCTCTAACTGAATTAATTAGCTGGGGATTTGATCATATGCTTGTTGAATCAGGTGAGTTAAATATCTGTAAATGAGAACCCCATGCGCTGCACATTTTCATGTTTTTCCTGAGGTCACAAATGCCTTAGAAATTTCACTAAAATACCAGGATTTGGTGTCCAAATAAGCAAATACATACTGCTTTTGCAAGTATTTGTAATTAGTAAGCTGCTAAAAATATAGAATTTTCCATCAATGTGAGTTAACAAGATCCGAACAACGCTAAAAAATTGTTCAGCGATTTATTTAAAACAATAACAACAACTACAACAACAACAACAACAAAAACCCTAAAGACACTGATTGGAACTGTTGTATTTCCTCTTATAATATATATATGGCTGGAAAATTTTCAGCATCCTTGCCAGCCCACTTCTGGGTTGATATGCATAATTCAGTGTTTTGGGTTTTTTCCAGATTCAAAAGATTTTTTTTTTAGAGAGAGAAAAAAAAATACAAATGTATTTACAAATACATCCAGATACATGTGGAAATTCAAACTGGTCACAGTGGTGTATACCAGCTCCTTGACAGCAGCCAGTTTGACTGTGCTCATTATTCATGATCTGATGTATGTTACAACTTTTACACTTTCTTATCTTTGTTTTAAAAGGTCTCTTGTTAGGGATGTACTTTGTTTTAGGTTTTCTGCCCACACATCTAATTTGCTTTACAAGAGTTTTACCTCTTGCATGAGGGGGTGTGTTTCAGTTTTGAATTCTGCTAGCACATACCCTTACTGTGTACAAGAATTGCTAGAGTGGCTGGACTATTTTTACCACCTGGGGTTTTAAATAGGTAAGAGAGGCCTGCATAAATACTGTGCACATCAATGGCCTATACTCACTCCAGTTTCTTAGGTTAGAGGGCTAACACCTACCAATATGCAATTTTTTTCAGGCCAGAGAATTCTGGCATTAATTTTGTTTACATTTTGATTTAGTATGTAAGTAAATTTTCATGCTTGTGAGAAAGACTTAAAACACTTCTCTCTTAATAATATATTTCCTGGTCTTTGCTACTGCTCTCCATGATGAGTTTTCACACATCTCCACTTCCTCATCACCTCCTGAAGAACAGGAACCTCCCAGGAGACAAGCGCCAGCAAGGGCAAGGGAGAATTCACGTGAAAACACACCAAATTCAAGAGCTTTCATGAAGCCCTCGGCTATTTTTAGCTCCTTGCTCCTACCCCTATGTCTGAACATGTGGACTGAATAGTAATAAAGCTGTGAGTGACGTTCAGACTCCTCTCCCTTCAATGCCGTCCTAAAGCTTGAGCTTGGAGCTGTGATTCCAAAAAAACTTGGAAGCCAAGTGTGTCTCAAAGCAGCTGGAGAGACCTCAAAATCTCCACCAAATGTGCATGAACAAAGTCGGAACAGAGCTATTTCATAAATCAACACGCTTCGATGGAGAGTTTTTAAGCTGTCTTCTGATGACCAGCTCGGGTTCCTTTGCCCAAAACCTTTAAACTGTACAGTCCAAACTAGCATCAACAGGAAAGCTAAAGTCCAAATCCACTGCTGACTAGAAACAAGAATGATTCTGTAGAATGGGAACTGGTCCATGAAAATGAATTTCAGCATCTTGGAAGAACATCCACTGCATTCTGAGCCCTCCCTAAATAGATCTCATATATATATATATATATATATATATATATATATATATATATATATATAAATTGGCTGCCAATTAGCAACAAACAGTTCAGTATTATTAACTGCAAACTACACTACCAGGCTAATTAGGCCTGACATGCCTATATCACAACACACCAAACCACAAGTGTGAATATTTTTTATACAGACAGAGGCGAGATCAACCTGTTCTTCCTTGTCTTCTCCCATCTCACGCTTCCTCTGCCGTTTCCTGCTAAAACTTGCCTGTGTGGCTTCCCTCCAACTGCTGTGAGCTGCTCCTGTGGTTTCCCATGCCTTAGGGTCGATAGCACAAGACTTTATTTTTGAACTTCTTCTGGAGACAACTTTGAAAAACAGGATGGATTTGCTATCTTGGTTATCTCTGAAGTAAGCAAAATACTTACTTTACAATTACAAAAAAAAACATTACAATTTTTGTGTGTGTGTGTGTGTGTGTGTATGTATAGTTGTTCATCCATTTTAAATCATTCTGTATGTTCTGTAGTCAACATAAATGTTTTTGGGTATTCCTTTTACCACAGTGTCTTTGCCCTTTTGCAAAACAAATGCTGATTTGAAAGGCATTACACATACAGAATGCATACTCATTACAATAATAATTTCCCTGATCAGCACAGATCTGAACAGGACAAGATGTCCCATCTGTGGTGATTATTTTGATATAAAGCTTATGAATGCTGATTTTTTAAGATCCTCAAATCCATTTTACATGTGAAGAAGCACCTTACAAGGTCATTATATTTATCAGGATTACAACTTCAGTCAGCGCAACTAAAGTTCAGTGCAGCAGTACCCTAACCCTAGCTTAAAGCATATAATGAAGTTGGACTACAATTTTTTAATTTCTCTAGCAAAACCACAAGCTCCATTCTCAGGGATTTATCTGATTCACATCACATTAGACTTTATAATTAACTAATGGTAGAATTCTGCTACATCTCAGACAAACAGAAGTGATGGGGCTTCTGGAATAACCTAATCTCTAAAAAAGGACCTTCATTAAAAAAGTGCCGACTTGTTTGGTTTACCTCATGGTGAATTATGCTGTTGGTTTGGCTGAGCAGTCAACTCTATCAAGTCTATTTGACAGCTTAATTTGCAATTTGATATTAATAGCTTAATTTATAATGTGAATTATAAATTTATATGAATTATTTCTATAAATAAAATATTATATACTAGTTGACAAGGTATATACTTAAGAGTGCACAAGAGTTAGCTGCCAAATTATAAGCCTCAAGCCTCAAACTCAGCATTCTTGTCAATACAACACTGTTTAAAAGGCACTGAAGAAGCTGCAATATAGAGACTGCAATATTATTCTCATATATCAACAACAGCTACTTGTTTCTAGAAGTAGTCATTTTTTGGCAGCTCCATTGACAGCAATAGAACGTTCCTCATGGTTTTTATTACTAACGGTCTATGTTTTGTAGCAAAACGGGTGTTTTGTGGTCAAACATCCATTTAAATAAGGGATGTGTCAATTACTGCTTATAGATAATCAATCTTACCAAATTTGATTAAACCAGGACCTATGTCACAACTAAGCAATGTCTGAAGCTCCAACACAGGTTGTGATTTTTAAAAGTGATTACAGGTAGGAATGTATACTGATATTGGAATACAAAAAAAGACATTTTCACTAGCCAATACAGAGCAGAACATTTAGACAACACTGAGCTACTCTGGTAAAAAAACAAGCATTATATTTATTGTACCGTATTTGTAAATCTCAATGTTAAAAAATGTCTTCCACAATGCTAATGCAGGTGGATTTTGGTGCAGGTTCCATAAATATTATAGGTTTAATATTTTGACAGTATCTGAAGCATAATCAGTGCAAAACAATTTATACTTGTCAGGTACAAAATGTGAGGCAAAAATTATATTGTTATTGAAATTAATTAAAATAAAAAGTTTTAAATGTGTCTGCCTTCCCCAGCAACTTGTTTGCAGACATAAAAAACATAGATCACTGTCTCATGAACTGATAAGCCAATGTACAAATGAAACAACATCCTTGTCTTGAATGATGTGGCTGAATGAAAAAATCATGAACAGTGTGATTGGAAGGATTGGCTACAGAGAATAAAGAACAACCTGGCTGCTTCTGTAAACAAACTGTGGAGTCAAGAAGCCAGGTTGGTTTCTCAATTTTCTTAACTGCTTGTATAGTCTATATTATAAATACCAACCATTGTACTGGCCACAGGATAATGTCCAAGAGCATTAAAGGGATCTTCTATGATTGTGGGGAAATGTAGTCCAAAGTTCTGCATTTTTTTATTTATGTGAAACATTGTGTTTGAGGGGAAAAAAGCGACAGTGGTTTGTACATGGACAAAGTTAAACTTATCTGTAAGTTTTTATTTACTGATTGAATTACCACAGAAACTCATTTGTAACTCAATTGTTTAGTTTTTTTGTAGCACATTCACAGCTGATAAACTGTGAATTCTGGTTTCAGTTCAGAACTATTACATCCCCAGAAGATGGCATTTTACTTTATTTTTATGAAACCTAGACCTAATCTCTGACTGCCTAAGCAACTGTTTTGTCATTTATTCAGTATGTCTGGCATGTACCAGTGGAACCACTCACAATTAAAAAGTTTCTAGAAACGTATCTCTTAAACGTAGCCAATAGACTGTGATTGTGACCACAGGGTAATAGCGCAGCCGCTGGGGATCGACCAGAAGCAAAAATATCCTTTATAAATGTTTGAAGCAGAACTTCAAACACACACGCACACACAGAGAGAGAGAGCAACAAAGAAAGAATACTGGAACTGTGCAGCACATAAAAACATAAAAAGACTTTACAGATATAGAAATTTTATAGATAAATCAATGGAGATATTGGTCTCTCCATCTCTCTCTCTCTCTCTCTCTCTCTCTCTCTCTCATGCTTATTGAGACAAGAGCTCTAAAGAATTTCTGATTTATGAGTCACCAGTCTTGACCGTGTCAAGAGAAGTCCTTCGCAAGGCAGCGAAAACTTACTAAAACACTTAACCGCTCCTGAGGGAGGACTGCAGCAGCCGACTACAGGGTTTCACCTGTGAAGAGCTTTTGGTTTGAAGCTTTAGCCTTAGACCATGGCCAGACCAGCCACCGCAAACCCAGGATAAAATTGTAAGATGGATCCAGGGACACATTTTAAAAAGCAATATTATATGCTTTAAATCTAGCATGCTCTTAAAACACTCTGTAGACATCCCTTACATGCACCAATTATGAACACACACATTCATTTACATAGACAAAACATGTATAATTCCAAAGAAAAGAAAAACCAAAATTATTTACTCTGAAGCAGATGCACATGAGCTTCATAACACTACACCAAATGCCAGGTATCAGTTATAATAATTTATTATATATTATAAGTTATTATAATACTTAATAATAATTAGTTCCATTTATATAGCGCATTTAACAAACCCAATGACGCTTTGCAATCATAATAATAAAAAAATAATAATAATAAATAAATAAAAAGCTTTATAAAGTTATAATAATGAATAGCGGATCTCTCTTACTTCAAAGTGCAAAACGAAAGTAATTATGAAACATGTTGGACAATAAAGTGAATAGTACACAATTATTGAACAACATATTACAGTGTAGAGCAGCAGGTTATTTCCTTTCAGAAAATCCTAGAAACCTAGAAAAATAAAGATGGGAAGGAATAACAAAAGAGCTAATTGATCCAAAATCAGAGACACACAACAGAGAATTACAACACTCCTACTTGACTCACAATGTGCATTTGCACCAAGTCCTAATCTCCAGTTTACTTAAGAGAATGAACTGTAATTCTTTGATGGATGTCCATAATATTACGGATGAAAAGTGAAAATGTGTTATGCGTGCTCAAAGCTCCAAAGCTGATTGTTTAGCATGCTGTTGTTCTCTACGTGCCCAAGAGCATAAAATGACTCAGAAAGGAAAGTACAATTTATGCAAAAACCTTGTGCTTAAGCTCCCATTTCAGAATCCCTCATGACTAACAGAGAGAATGAGGGAGAGTGAGAGAGAGAGAGCTCTAACTGATCTATCCAATGGAGAGTAGGAAAGACAGAGCATTAGAAAACTGATGAGCTTTTTGCTTTAAAATTTCAGCTTCGTCAAATTCTCCGGTAAAACTCTAGACCCTCTCCTGCTGCCTAATGTTCACACACACAAGCATGACCTTTAAAATCAGAACACATCAGCGGCTCCTCAGTGAGGGGGAACATCAAAGGATACCTTTCATTTCCAGGTGATACAAAATCTTGTGGATTAAGAGAACCACTAACATAAAATGAGCATTGCTTCTTTCAGGACATCAGTATTATTTAGTTAGTTAGTTGGTGAATCATACTCCCTAGTATTAAATCACTGCAGCTGTTATTTAAACGTGTTTGGTCATATAGGTTATTTGGGATTTTTTCCTGACAGAAGCAAGGGGAGTCATGAAACCAAACATTTCTCTCTACCACAATACCCCATTCACCATTAGTCTTTAGAAATGGAGAGAAAATACTGAGAACATTATCTTGGCCCTCATAAAGATGAATAAAATCTTATGGAACTCAAGGTATGTGGAGCCAAGATTAGCAAATGAGTTACTGGAGGATTCTAACTGCATGTACATACATATCTTCAAACATACACAGCCCCAGGAACCTGATCAAAAATATCCATTACTGTATGGTTTTGAAACCAGTAACGTACATATCAGTAATCCTGTTTTAAAGAAGCAAGAATCTTAGAGCCACTTATTTGAACTCAGATTTAACACTACAAATACATGCTGACAATTGTTTCTGCATTGATGTGAGGACTTAAGTAATGCATTAGAAGATCTAGGCCACTGGCCACAGCTTTCTGTTGCTCTACTGAGTGAAGATTAACCCTACTTATAATCCGACCGAACCAGAATGCTTGAATCCCCAAAAATGCTGCTCCAAAGTGAGTCTGAAGGATTGACCTGTCAATAAATGCCAATATGCTGGAGAAATACATTGTTAACCTGTGGCTGCCTTCTAAACCAAAAAGAGCTCTTCTGTTAGCAATGACGTGAAACAAGTGTCTCAGCAGACACATGATTTGTAGTCACCTTCATAAAATTAAAGAAAGCCCCACACATTATCATGAACCTAGTATTCCTGTCATGTGGGGTAAGCATCTTAAAATCAAATGATATGTCTTTTTATTAAAAGACATTGTAAGAACATTGAAAAATATCTGACCTATTTGTATACATACAATTCTGAGCAAGGGTATTGAAAAAACTGCTTAAGTACTTGTTTTTGCTTATCCATTTTCAGTAAAGTTATTGACATCCTGGTTAGAAGAACAGATTTATTCCCTGATTCCCTGATCAGAGTGAAGAGTTTCTAATAACAGCAGCAAACATGGTGACGGTAGAGGAGGTGGTAATAATGTGACGTTACTTACTACAAAAAGAAGAGCGTAAACAGTGTAAACGGCGGTAGATTTGAGGTCATAAAATACTTTGCAACATGTGAATGGATAATTATTTTCACTTATTCTACCAGTAGTTTTCCTTGAACTCTCTGCAACACTGCCCCCGCGGTTTCCAGTAATAATGTTCCCCGTTCATATTTGTAAGCCTTTTAAAAATGTGCACAAATATGGACAAAATGAAGGCAGAATATGGATAGAAGGCTTCATGCCTATACGTCTCTGTATTCAACTTTAAGCATCAATTATTCTTAAAGATATTTGATAGTAATTGCATATACTCTGACATTTGAACATTTTTTACATAAATACAATATCAGATAAACTTGTGTTGTTTATATATTTGACATCTTTTAATGCCATTCAAACAAATACATATTGCTTTTAAAAAAATTAAGATTCTCTTATTATTATCGAGAATTATATCATTCTCTAATATGGCTTATGACATTTGCCCAGTATTGTGAATATAGGTTTATAGTTTAGATAATTTCACTTCCCTCACATATTACATTTTGAAACAAGGTAAATAATGTGTCAGTGCAGTATGACCATGATAAAATGATTGCTTAAAAAGAGCAGTAGGTTGCATGACCTTACAGTATTCTTGCAGAAGTTTCATAATGAAAAATAATAAATATTATTACCCTCATTTTACTTGCTTTACTTGTCAAGGTATTATTTTTTGCAGTTTATAAATATGGGCTCTGCTTGACTGAAGAGATTTTCACAATTGTTTGCTTGCAAGAATATGAACTAAAATTACTTTAATGTAGTTTGGGCTATTTAATATTGGACAGTAATTATCATGAATGCCTAGACTGACACAATATAATACCCTGGCCTGCTGTTTTCCCTACGGCATACTACAACACACGTGTGTGTGTGTGTGTGTGTGTGTGTGTGTGTGTGTGACAAGTTTCCTAACTTTTCAGGAGAAACAAAAATGTTAAAATTAACTTATATATAATCTGGTAAGAGCTTTGTCTGTCTTGAATGTACAACAATCCCTCAGTAGCCCAGTTCAGCTAAGAGCAGAGGAAGGCCTAGTAACACATATCAAACAATACCTCTGGGACCAATTAACCTTACCTACAGCCACATTGTTCAGGGTATAGCAGTATGTTCACATCTCTCATGCCTGTCATATATATTATTATAGACAGCTTCAATGCAACCTTGTTTCTTAATTGAGCATAAGTACCCCTGGCTATGACCTTTGATATAACCATTATATCAAATACAGCATGCTAGACTTAATTGAAAAGGCCTTTTTAATTATTCTTCCACTTCAAGACTTAGACGCATAGGATGCTGTTTTTCTCTAAGTCATAAAGACCCTGTTGATGACCCTGATAAAAGTAAACTATAAGTGTGTGCACACTGCAAAAGGCTCTCTATTCAGGGAGCTGTTACCGTAACATGAGCCCAGAGAAACATGAATCGCATTATCATTCAGTACACGCAGGAAGATGAAGAAAGTCCTTGGTAAAATCTTCAACCCTGTGGAACTCCATTAGCATAAAGCTCAAAGCTCTCAGCGTGGGGAGACATTGCTGTAGAGCACCTGAACCTGTCTTCACAAAGCATCTCTTAATATGATTACTGATCTACTTAAGTGTAGTCAATATGGCACAAATATAACGTGACAGCTAAGGTCCCAAGATACAATAATATCCTGCTACTATATGATTCAACTGGATTTTTTTTTTTTGAGATGTGAGATTTTTTAATTTGAGATGTGAAAGATACATGGCAGTTTTTGATAAATTACAGTTTATACATTCTACTTCAAATTATCCAAAATGAACAGTACCATATCAAATTACACATATTTGGAATAGAATCAACCTCCTGATTATACAGAGCTTATTCACAAACACTGATCTTACATCTACTGTGATAAATTTAGTAAATAACAGCCTACAATTGACTACTGAATGCTTTTATGTATTTATTTATTTATTGAATACTGTCAATAAATCATGAAGTCTGGTCCAAAAGTATAAATGCTGCCCCTAGACCTCCAGAAAGATGCTTTATGAATACCAGTACTGCTCTGCTCAATAAGACCAGTTTCTCAGTAACCTTTTTTAACTATAGAGTGAAGAAAAGCTGAGCAAATAACATAAATCCTAATCCTAGATCAGCGCTCTTTGCTGAATACATTCCCTGATGCCTCTAAGCCTGAAGGCAGTGCACAGGTTCTAAGGTACAATACGAGCCTGTCAACAGCTTTAATAGTAATGGCTTGATCCCTTAAAGAAGGAAAACATTTCAAGGAAAACTGAAATTAATACTACTACTAAAATGATCATAGGTACCAGTGAAAAACATTCTCACACACACACACACACACACACGGCGGTGTGTATGATAGAAGCACACATGCCAGATTAGCAGCAGAAGTGTGAACACGATAAGACACACACAGCCAGACACACACTCAAACACATGCCAAAATAGAAGCACAGGTGAGAGCCTAATGAAACACATTCAGTCATGAATATGCACAAAAGCACATGCATGCACACCGACCTCACAAATATTACCAGTGAAATAACTTGATTGCATTAAACCTGTATAAATCATTCTATGATTTATGTGTCTGAATGAGGCTGCTTGCTTTTTGGATCAAGTCTTCCCCAGAGAACGTCAACTAATCTCGTTCCATGACACTTCTCCTCCGAGTACTAGCGCACCAACCCTAAACAGCACCAGTGACATTCAGATCCAAATAAAGAGGCAGCATGCAGTGAGTCATCGTCGCCGATGGCAACACCCATCAGGGTCATGCACCACCACCGGAAGACTGAGTACCTTTCAAAGTGTGAAACACCACAATCACTGGAAAGCCTGGAAACATCCTGTCATAGGTTTTACTTTCTAACAGCTGTACAGTAGATAGACAGCAATCCTATTTAACATAATGTGAAACTGTGGTTCACAACTCAGTTTTAAAGGGGGCATACTATGAAAAAAAAAACTTTTTCTGTGTAGGTGCACATTAACCACACACAAACACTGGAACTGGTCATTCTGTACACTGTTAGATCCTTGTGGTATTTTGACCCAAGGGAACTGTGCTAATTTGTATGTCCCCTTTAAAATTATGTTCATTAAAGAAACATTACGGAATATTTTTACTTTACAATTACAGCCTCAAAATCATTGTGATGCTCCACTGACTTGTTATAGGGAGAACAGATCTTCTATTGTTGTGGTCTGGGCTCAGCACTGCAGAAACAACAACATGTAACTACACTTGTGGGAGGAATCCGGATCGTGGGAGGAAACCGGAGCACCCGGAGGAAACTCACACAGACACGGTGAGAACACACCAAACTCCTCACAGACAGTCACCCGCAGTGGGACTTGCGGGTGCTCCAGGTACTTGGAGCTGTGTGGCTGCGACACTACCTGCTGCACCACTGTGCCACCCCAATTCGAATACAGTGTTATAAAAATAACAAAAAGCCATATCTTGCCTAGTGCTTCTTAAAGAAAGGTTTATATATGTAGTTCATTCATTATCTGTAACCGCTTATCCAGTTCAGGGTCGCAGTGGGTCCAGAGCCTACCTGGAATCATTGGGCACAAGACAGGAATACACCCTGGAGGGGGCACCAGTCCTTCACAGGGCAACACATACACACACACATTCACTCACATCTATAGACACTTTTGATTCGTCAATCCACCTACCAATGTTTTTGGACTGTGCGAGGAAACTAGAGCACCCAGAGGAAACCCATGTGGACACGGGGAGAACACACCAACTCCTCACAGACCGTCACCCTGAGCGGGAATCAAACCCTCAGAATTATTCAGAATAGAACACAAATCACAGATCAAAAGTATAAACTGAGAGAATGTATCATTTTAAGGGAAAAATACGTTGTTTCAAAATTTCATGGCGTCAACAAATCCCAAAAAAGTTGGGACAAGGCCATTTTTTACCACTGTGTGGCATCCCCCCTTCTTCTTACAACACTCAACAGACGTCTGGGGACAGAGGAGACCAGTCTCTCAAGTTTAGAAATAGGAATGCTCTCCCATTCATGTCTAATACAGGCCTCTAACTGTTCAATCATCTTGGGCCTTCTTTGTCGCACCTTCCTCTTTATGATGCGCCAAATGTTCTCTATAGATAAAATATCTGGACTGCAGGCTGGCCATTTCAGTACCCGGATCCTTCTCCTACGTAGCCATGATGTTGTGATTGCTGCAGAATGTGGTCTGGCATTAACTTGTTGAAAAATGCAGGGTCTTCCCTGAAAGAGATGACGTCTAGATGGGAGCATATGTTGTTCTAGAACCTGAACATAGTTCTCTGCATTAATGGTGCCTTTCCAGACATGCAAGCTGCCCATGCCACAAGCACTCATGCAACCCCATACCATCAGTGATGCAGGCTTCTGAATGGAGCGTTGATAACAACTTGGGTTATTCTTGTCCTCTCTGGTCCGGATGATAAAAGACCCCTGGCCCAGTGCAAACGTCTGAGCTTGTGGAGCTTGCTTAGAAATAGCTTCCTCTTTGCACTGTAGAGTTTCAGCTGGCAACGGCGGATGGCACGGTGGATTGTGTTCACTGACAATGCTTTCTGGAAGTATTCCTGAGCCCATTCTGTTATTTCCTTGACAGTGGCATTCCCGTTTGAGGTACAGTGGCGTTTAAGGGCCCGGAGATCACGAGCATCCAGTAGAGTTTTACGGCCTTGACCCTTACACACAGCAATTGTTCCAGATTCTCTGAATCTTTTGATGATGTTGATGTTATGCAGGGTTGATGATGATAACTTAAAAGCCTTTGCTATTTTACGCTGGGTAACACCATTCTGGTATTGCTGCATTCTGCGCAACAATGGTGCAATTGGTGATCTTCTTACCATCTTGGCTTCAGAGAGAAACTGACACTCTGAGAAGTTCATGTTGTCAATTGACCTAATTTGTGTTAATTGGTCTTCCAGCTGTTCGTTATATGCTCAATTTCCTTTTTCCAGCCTTTTTTGGGATTTGTTGACACTGTGAAATTTTGAATCAACATATTTTTCCTTTAAAATGTTACATTTACTCAGATTAAACTTTTGATCTGTCATCTATGTTCTATTACGAATAAAATATTGACATTTGCCATCTCCACATCATTGCATTCAGTTTTTATTCACAATTTGTTTAGTGTCCCAACCTTTTTTGGAATCTGGTTTGTATTTAAGATGTGTTGTGCTCCAATGACATTGCATTAGCAACAGGTTTTAAAAGACTGTGGTTTTATAACACAAATATGGTAGCACTGTGAGCGAGACCTAGCTAGCTGTGTGGGTAGCAAAAAACTGAGATGAACCCTAAGCTAGAACAGCCTATAATTTTTACAGTCTTCTGTCAGTGACCCAGATTTCGGTATTAGGAGCATTCTTAAGCAACTTGGTAGACCCTCATGATTAAGAAATTGCTTCGTGTTTCATAGCCCAAGTGAAAATATCCACAGTTTAGGGTATGGCTTAGATGTTGTTAGTCACCCAATGTGCGATATGCCAGGCTGTGTTGAAACAGCATGTTAGTTTGAAACATAAATTATGGATGCATAAAAAATGCATTAAAAAAGCATAGCAGAGCCTCGGCTTATAGTGCAGAGGCACGTTGGTGCCTAAGGGAAAACTGGGTGTCTCCTCCACACTCTGATGGATCGGTGACATAAGAAAGTGTTTCTGGGGAAAGGCTCCCCATATGAACGTGTTCCTGGAGGAAAAAACTCCAACAGGGAGAAATGGTGCAGAGCTTTTAATGTGGCTTAAAATGTCAGAAGTTGCACCTTCAAATGTGTGTGCATTCATGCATACATACACAACTAGTATTATATAAAAATCCAGTCACAACCACAGCCTTTTTTTCACTGAAAACCAGGAAAGTTGTTGTTGAACACTGATTTTTGCCGCTAAAGCACTAAACATCCATTAATGACTAAATAAACAGCTTCTCAAAAACTTGCACAAAAAGACTACACCTGGATCCCGCGCTATTTTCTTCTCAGCATGAATAAAACATTGCAAAAGTCTAATACTAACATTTTACTAAGTTTAAACCAAAACATTGCTATAGTGTCACTGCCATTTAATCTAATCTTCATGGCATTTTGTTTTGAAATAGTGAATCTAACGTGAACACATACAATTTTGTCTCCAACAATACCATTTTAAGTATTGCTACTATATAACAACATGCATATACAATTAAAATATGTTAACTATACTTCAAAGACCTTTCCACCTGCAGGTAAGGCTGGCCACTCTGCTGTGTGGACTGTTGTTGCCTAGTAGCCTTTTCCCACTGGGTCTTGCGCACTATGCTCTTTAGGAACCCGAGAGACAGCATGACTCCCCCCACCAACAGCGAACAAAACACAAGACTACAGATTTATGAAACTGGACGTTTATGCCATGACAAGCCATAAGTGACCATTTTGAGGGGAAAAAACAACTACAACAACAACAAAAAACACTTTAAAGTCATAATTTATAATGTGTTAATTGCACATTGTGCTAACAGAGAATGAAAGCTGCAAGGAGGCATTTAGCAATATGCAATGAAATATGAAATCACAGATCTTGAACTTAATACATATACCTTATAATATCATACATTGGCAAAATCTACATAAGCAGATCTATTTGAGGTTAAAGAAAAGTTGACATGGTTTGAGACAAAGTGATGATATAGGTTCACTTTCAGGATGTATCTACTTTAGTGTTAAACCAGTATTAAACTAAAGAAGCATACCTATGAAGCAACCATTGTTTGTAATAACAGGAAAAATTTGTAAAGCTGATATCCACCCCAAACTATTCCTTTAAAACTAAGT
Source organism: Hoplias malabaricus (assembly GCF_029633855.1). Taxonomy (NCBI): domain Eukaryota; kingdom Metazoa; phylum Chordata; class Actinopteri; order Characiformes; family Erythrinidae; genus Hoplias; species Hoplias malabaricus. Next base: position 68,468,629 of record NC_089800.1, read on the forward strand.
TCCTCAAAAATGCAAACTAATAAAGTTTGATCTCTTGTTTATAAAAACAATTATGTGTATTTCAAATATTATGAATTACGGGATATACCTTTGTGGTCCAGCAGCTATGAAGCAAGAAGTAATTTGTCTTATTCCAACAGTTGACAGCTCCTGCCTTTTAGCAGTTATCTTAATTTTAGATCCCTTAAGTTCTATTGGGTAGTAGAACCATAACTGGTGTTTCAGTTAACTGCAACTGTAAATTTAGGAAAATACATTCATGAATATATGACATCCTAATTTAAGTCATTACAGGCATTTATATGAATCTATATATGCCCAATAAAACCTATTAATATATTAAAATAATATATTTTTAAATGGGCCTAAAACTGTTATTTCAGTTTCACATTTGGGGGAAAAAACTAAATCATATATTGATTCAATTCATATATTGAGGTCAAGTTATGGAATTCTTTGTTTTCTTGTTGCCCTGAATGAACGTGGAACATCAAGCTTTATTTTCACTATTACCAAGAGGTTTCTACTTATTCTTTGCAGACTGGAGCTTTTTATTTCAGACTAGTCTGACTCACTGTTCTCTCTCCAGCACCTCTTGATATATTTCACTGTGCGTAACAGACACCACCTACATTTATTTATTTAGTACTCTCACTCTTCCTATTCCCTCATTCTGACCTTTCTCTGTCTTTCCACTGTCAAACATTCTCTCCTTCTTCATATTCCACTCAGCTGGATTGGTGCTCAGGTGCTACTAGCATAAGCTCAGGAGGCGATGATGAGCTCCTCTGGTCTGCACAAATATTAAAAATAAATCACTCCTAAATCTCTTTAGTTTCTGAAACTGTCTCCTTGTAAGTGCAAGTAGTACCGGAAAATCATTTCATATTACACACCTGCCAAGTGTGAACTGTTTCACATAATATACAGAGTCCACATTGCACACATAATGCATGTTTAAGTTTGTGAAATTGGTTGATTTTTGATAAAGTATGCTAAATTGCCAAATACGGTAAAGACATTCCATTGATAATATGAAAATTATGAACCATTCTGAAAAAAACCTGTATTGACTGAAGCTTCCACAGTTTCTGCAGTAAGTAATTTTTAGTAAATTGGTGTTGTTCAAATACAATTTTTCAAAAGCATATATTACCCAAAATATGTAAAATTCAATCTATTCTTAATTTGTGCACACAGCTACTGTACTGTGTTCAAGTGTGCACACACAGCTTGTATAGCAGAAAAACATTTTAATGAGCTTATATGGAATACTTGTGAGCCACTGCTTGTATTTGCAAAAGGTCACCCTGCTCAATTCCAAGCATTGGCTAGGGGTTCATAAAACCCTCAGCACTTGGCTATGGAGCAGTTGAACTGGGATCTCTAGAGAGACTCCATTCAGTACCTCTGAGATGAGTTGGACTGACATCAGTACCTGATGTCCTCACAGAAATGCTTCAATATTTAATGTATAACTTTCCAAGAAATTAAGAATTTGTTACTACAGCAAAGAAGGACAAGCCACCTACTAGTTTTTTTTCAGAATCTTTGTATGGATTGATGTCCAAATACGCTTGGGAGATGTGAAGCACCTCATGGAGCAGGTTTGTAATTCACATATTATAATATAACCACTCAATTTATTGTTAGCATGTACCACGAGGGGGACTATTTCTCACATATTCAGTCACATTTAGCAACTGCACCACAACCGGTGCTATTGTGCTTTACATCAACCATACCTTTCCTATTTTTTCATTTTTTATTCATCCCATGTTTTTGCTGATTTTTTTTATCCAGTGATTAATCTGCCCTAATGTAACAGAATTACATGCTAGAGGAGAAAGAAGAATACAAACTGCCCAGATTTATCACATAAGCTGACAGACATCTGTCTTCTGAGCAAAGAAATAGGGGGAAGGAGAGGGGCCATCTAACCCACCAAGAGAAAGCTTACAAATATTCAGCTCTTCTTCAATAGGAGAGAATGTACGGTAGTTTTAGGAATCAAAACTGGACTTTATACACTGTTTTTACCTTTAGTGACTATAATTTAGCTCTGCCATACCACATTTTTTCTAAGAATATAGAACCCCTTACATTGGATGTCTAAGACATTACTACAGATCAATCTCACAATTTCCTAATTATAGAGCCAAAGTTTAGACAACTGTGCTATTAGGAAATCACTGTGCAGAATGTACATATTTTTCATTTGTTTCCTATGGTGCCACAGAAGCAAAAGCACTTTATGAAGATACTCCATATCCTGCAAATATAACAGTGTGAGTATTTATGCTCAAAAGCCCAGGGAGAAAATGCACAGCAGAGAATATTTTAAATTGAATAAAAAGGTTCTCAAAAACAATTATGACTCTATGTTTAAGTGTGAAAGAGTGTGTGTATTTGAGCATGACATTATATGTGTTGGTGATGTGTGTGTATGCTTGTGCATGTGTGTGCTATATGTGTCATTGTTGTTCCCCCAGGCTTTCAGTCATAATTCTTTGCTTCAGCAGCCCACACTCAAGCAGACAGGGAAAATAAGTTTGATCTCACAACACAGCAGCCCCTATCCTCTACACACAGATTTGACGTGCCCCACTTTCACCAGCACCCCTGTCCTATCTGCTAACTTAGGCTAAATGCCAAATACAAAGACTAGTGCACTTGGCAAAGAAGCCTTCCATGATATTTAAATGTTTCCTTCCCAAGAATATATCATAAAGAGTCAAAGCACTCGTACAATCATATAAAGAGCCATTAATACTTTTTTGCCTAGGGACCAATGAAGTAAATCAGACATGTGTTAATGCAATAGCTTTGAAAATTGTACTGGAGCTCCAAGGCTATGTATGTTGTGACACCACAACAATCTCCACCCCCAAAAAAGGCCTTATAATCACCATTTAAATCCCAGCTGCAATAGTTACAATTAGATATTGCATACAGCATTTTTACTCCTTACAACACCCTGCATAAATCTCTCCACCATAAATAGAACTTTCAAAATATCTATAAAAATATTTATAAAAGTGAAACCTAGAGATATAAAAATATCTCTACCATAAAAAAAGTCTCTCACACACTAGGCAGTGTATTTGTAACAATATTGCGTTGATGTACCTTTTACAATATAAAATTTTCAGGCGTTGCCATTTACATTACTACCACCACTGTAAAAAATAATGACTTTGTACGTTTACAGCATCTTTTCACTTCAAACTGTTTAAGTGATTTGATTAAATGATATTTCATATTTGAGTATGAGAAAATTAAAAAATAAATCACTGGAATTCTAATCAGAACTGTGTCAAAATATTTAGTAACCTCACATATGGTTTCACACACAAATATTTAAGCACGCATCAGGAAGGCAGCAACCTTGATGTCTAAATAATGCCTGTTTTGCTGCTGCTGCTGCTGCTCTTACTAGAAATAAAATAGCATTAAAATAAAGAGATGTATACTAAAATGGTAGTATACTGACCAGAAACTTCAAGAAAATGGGGATTTGTGCACAGATTGCAGGACAAGGCTGATGATGTTTATTTTTTGTATACAAATCTGCTAATGTTGAGGTCAATACATAATAATGCAGAGATCTGAACTACATTTTCCTAAAAGAGCATTACAAAGATATGTCACATTTGCAGTAAACTCTTTACTGTTGAAATGCAGTAAAACAAATAAAATCCAGATATTTTGGCAGTGGGTGAAATAATATTTAAAATTTCTGGAGAATCCTTACCTATGTTCATTGGAGTTTTTTAAGCAATTATCTGCAAATATCAATACGATCTTGCTATCGTTTTTAATTCCAAAAATTCTTTCCAAATGTGCCACCTTGGCTCTGAAAAGCCAACAGTAAAAGGCCAGGCATTAGGTACTGGTTCAGTAATTGGGTCAGCCATGTCTGATGAGCTGTGGAAACCGAGATTGTGTGTTCATCTACAATGTTAGACAGGGGGTACTTTGCACTCGGCTTCTTCATGTATTTTTGTGCACGTTCTGTGAATGTAGGTGTGTTTGTGTGTGTAGGTGTGGGTGTGGGTGTGTGTGTATGTGTCTGCCTCCGGTAATGGGAACGAGGTGGCTCAGAGGAAATGTGGAAATTAACTGAAGGATGAAGGAAATGAAATGAAAAGAGAGACAGAGAGCGAGACAGAAATCGGAATGACAAAGTGCTGAAGAAAACCTTGGTGGCCTCTGACAGTGAAATGATTCACTTTCTCCCCAGCTCAATTTGACTGAGGAATTCTGACAACACACAGTTCGGTCCCTCCTGGGGAGAAACGGAGTTAAAACCAACACACTCCGCAGCCGAGTAGAGAGCAGAGAGGCTGAGCATGTGTGTTTTTTAGTTCTGTTGGAGATGTGCTTCTGTGACTTCTGCTGTTAATTAATGTTTCAGAGTGAAATGAATGCATGCAGATTGCCTATTGATATTCATCATTCAAGAGATTTTACATTTTCTGGTTACATTATCTGTAAAAAGCCAAATGAAATTATTGCTCCCGTAGTTCTCTCAGTTACAAGTTGATAAAAACAGAGCGCGTTTTAATCACTCATCAGACTTAATTGTGGCCTGACAAAAAATACAATACACTCAACAGTAAGCATGAATCACAAGCCTCATTCACAAGAATGCCCATTCACAAGTGAATTACTGTGCTCCATGGTTTCTTCTTAAAGGAATCCAGCTCAAAAAATATTAAAGTTTGGAGTAGTATTCCCATTTTCAGAACATGCTGATTTGTCTTTTCCATTCAGTATAAGCACAATTAGGGGAAAATGAAATGCAACGACAAATTAATGTCAAAATACAAATGAAACTTTGCTTTTCTGGTACCATTGATAAAGATGGCTGAGTCTGAACATGGATATATAAGTACACAGAGAAATAGCAGAAGAAAATAAGAAAATAGTGTGGTGCATCATATGCAGTCACAACAATGGTTTGAAGCAAGTCCGAACTAAAGGATTTTGGTCTGGCTGACATCCAAAAGCCTAAGCTCTCTTCCCAGACACAGGCAATCTCACCTCATCTCAACTGGAGTTCTCTAATTATTGGCCTTCACATTCTCCGGCACCCTACCCACAATCCACCTGGCTGCAGAGCATGTTAGCTGCCAAGTGAAGATTCAGCTCAGAGAACTGCAGTCATTCAAATATGTGTCTGAGCAGTAAGTAACTAACATTACACTTATGTTCAGATTCTGATGTCAGATTTTGATATTCTGATATTCCATGTTTTAAAAGGTGCCCTGACGCCTAAATGACTGTATACAATACACAGAGCAGTTCAACATACAAAACATACATTTAATTAAAAATTAAAATACTAAAAGTAACAATCTACCCTGTTTCAGCTTCTTTTATTAAAAAAATATAAAAAATAAAGTTAAAATTATAGCTCTTGAGTGATATGAAATCTTCAATACATTTAGGTATTGAACAATATGAAATATTACATACAAATTCTAAATTCCATTCAGAATATATATATATATATATATATATATATATATATATATATATATATATATATATATATATATATATATATATATATTCCTATTCCCCTCCTGAACTGTGAATTCTGACTGTGCTCACATTAGATATCCTTAGTCTCTCCAGGAATCTCCTTAAATGTAAAGCAAAAAAGAGAATGGACCAATTTAATAGCCTTACCTTTCTGTAGACCAACATGTTAGGAGAGTCATCTGTCTCTCCATTGCTGTTCTGGCCAAAGCTGTTGGTCTGCGCCATGATCCAGAGCCACTGCAGAGCAGATTCTCCAAAAGACAGCCGCTAAAACTGGACAGATGAAAAGTGCCTGTTACTCGCAAACAAGCAGAGATGGCATAAGAAAAAGTAAAAATCCTCGCCAGCATTTAATTTGCCTCACTCCTCTAATCATCTCAAACCAGCCTCAGAGGTGTCAGAGCAGATGAAACACATTTATGGGAAGAACTGTTTTATGGACCCCAATTTGCCACCACTGTAAACGAGGCGTTCAACTGCTGTGGTCCTGAAGCAATAGTTTGGTGAACCCAGGCACAAATGTGTTTGTTTAGCCAAGAAAACTTTGCGTCTTGAAGCTGCAATGCTAACGTATGCCGCAATGCTAAGTTTCTGCCCACCAGTTAGCACTCAACAAGCTCAATGCCTAAATCTTTACCTTATACTGTGTTCAGTTGTTATGTAATCTGTGATAGTAATCTTATGAAAAGCATTTGGAATCTTCCATGTACCGAATAAGATATCTTGGCTGGTTAAACCTTATTTTGAAGATATTCAGTTTTAATACAGCAGAGTTTGTTACCTACTGTCAGTGATTAGAAAAAGATATTAGAATGGATAGTGATTAAGTTAATAATTAGGGAATCCAAGTGCATCGTAGAGGGATTGCGGGACATTTCCTGGCTCCCTCCACTTAGAGCATACGTGGATGACATGACAACACTGACAACTACTTTGCCAGGCACCAGTGGTTATTGGAGAAGATAAATAAAGTTTAAACCTAGAACATTTAGAAGTTTGTCAATTGCCAAATATTCATGTGGGACATTTTTTGATGTAAGGAGAATTGACAGATTCTAAACTTGAGAAATCTAAGAAAGTTAAGTGTTTTGGCAGATGAAGCATTAAAGGATACAGGGCAAGCTGTGAGACGAAAAACTGAACTGGTGAATGTAGGGCTGCAACAACTAATCGATTAAATCGATTAAAATCGAGTATTAAAATGGTTGGCAACTAATTTAATAATCGATTAGTTGGGTCTAAGTTATTATACACACAGGTACAGTTGCTACACCCTAATATGTGGCAGTAAGCCAACCAAAGTCATGGCAGTAAAGCACCATTAAGCTGCACAACATCACCCCCGAGTTTTCTCTTCCACCTTAAATGTGTCAGCTCGACCAGCAGTTCCAAAACAAGCCATAGTCAAGCTAACGTTAGCGATAAGTTCTATTTTTCTCTCACTCAATGTCACTACAGCCTGCTACAGTAGTTAAACAAGATGTCTCATTTGTAGTCATTTATATCACTCTTGTATTTAGCAAGTTTTCCGTTCCACCTTAAACTGGCAGCAGTTACATTCAGAGTAAAAAAAATCAATCCAAACATTTTTTAAATAACATATTTAAAGCCTTTTTCAATGTCTTTTCTGACTTTGGCATTGTGTGTTAGTGTTTGAGTATCACAGCCAAGTGTATATTTACATTACATACACTGTTGTGTTATTAAATATTGATAAATATAAAATTAATGTAACTGTCGGTTTAATTCTTCATGTAAACACTAATTTTTAATAATGGTAGGTTGTGTGTTCCTTATACAATTAAAACATTAGTTCTCTAAAATCTTAAATATCTTAACAATATCTGATCATATGTGTTAGCTGAAATTCCCTTTTATTCTCAGCACATGGCAGCATCACCCAATATACATTTATGTAATTTCAATTTGCCTGCATTGTTGTCTGCATTTTAGATATATATTAATTAGATAAATAGTAATTATTAACTTTAAAAAGACATTTAACTGTTCAACTGTTCACCATCTGTAAATTCAATATTTGAATAGGATTTTGTTTAACAAATCAATATAAAGAAATACTGGTTGCACATTTAAAAAAAGATTTTATGTGTTTCTTTACATTGATTCTGCTGCTATAAAATTATTTATTTTTTTGTACTCAATGTAGCATACATTTAATTTTTTATCTGAGTTGTTGGAAACAAGTTTTGTAAAAAGACAGTTTGGTTTATTAAATAAAATTCTGGAAATCATATTTGGCTTGTTTTCCTTTTTATCTGATTAATAATCAATTAATCAAATAAATAATCAACAGATTAATCAATTATCAAAATAATCGTTAGTTGCAGCCCTAGGTGAATGCTATTAATAGCATTGAGAAATCTTGTTTGCCAGGAAAGTTGAAATGGTAGTGTCTCCATTTTGGCTTGCTGCATCATGTTAGATGACCACTGATGCCTTATAAAATCCCAATTACAGAAATAGAGAGGCTGGAGAGGATTATAAACAAGGCTATAGGGAAGTGGCTTGTGGTTCAGTGTTGTCTAAGTATCATGGCATGGTATAAGGACAAGTTACTGGAGCTACCGCTGACAAGTGTAGTTAAGGGATTTAAATGTGCTACGGTAAGTCACAAGATTATTTTGTTAGGATCTAAGGATGGTGTGATAAAATATGCAGCACCTGTCACAAAAGCTGTAAGGGAATGGAAATCCACAAGAGGCAGTGCAACTAGCCAAGTGATTGGCCAAGTGCGATGTGGAAGAGCTGGCCTTAGGTCAACTGAATTGTGAACATCTTTAAATAAGGCCACATTGTGTTTAATAATGCTACACTGCCAGACAGAAGGTGAATGGTGAGAAGTTTTATTCACGAGCAGGAAAACCTTGGCATGCAACAGCAGCATACAAGGAAAACAAGGCAAATTATTTCGATGGGGAAAGTGTCTACATAAGTGTAGGTAGGTAGGTGGGTAGGTAAAGATCCTACTTGTAAATTATGTGCACACTGAAGGTTGTGTGCCACAAAGTTGATATACATGGGAACATATTCAAGTCATTACTGTATTAGTGTTTGTTCAATGGCAAGTACACACAGATTAATATGTTGCCTAGTGCTGGCTGTTATATTGCAGGTAGGTTTGCGCATAAGATGGAAGAGCGAGCACATGCTATGAATATTAGTAGTGGGTGAAGGGTGAAGGGCAAGATAGAAAATTGCTAGTTCATTTGGGTAAAAACTACTGGTCCTGCAGTGTATAGCTAAGACCAGACATGATGTTGTAGTCTGAGAATAAACGGACAGACCTAACAATTCCATTTAACAATACAGTAGATGAAGCTTTTGAAAAGAAGAAGCTGACGTACACAAATTTGGAGGTAGGCACATATAAGAATGGTAAGAGATATGTGTCTGGATTTATCTACTACATCCATGCTTGTGCAATTTGGCTTTAGAGGCTGAAAACTAAGGGTAGCTGTTAATGAATTATTAGAAGTAGCTGAAATGGCTAGTCAGTATTTGTGGATTAGGGGAGCACAGGTTAGGGAAATGCTGGATTTGTGGAATTTTAGGTAGAGGACTGCGTGGTGAGCGAGATGTTGCGTTGTGTCATAAATTATACTATGGAGGCCAGTATGGATCTGCGATGTTGGGTATGGCCTTTGTCACCGAAGAGGCCAACATGTATTTTACAGGTTAGAAAGTGATGGTCTGTGTGGGGACAGTGTAGTTTTGTGTGCTTTTGTCATAGTGCATAAAACCACATGGAACTGCTGACACTGAGCTTGCATTAACAATGCCAGTGGGTATGGCCTTAGTCTCCAGGGAAGTAAAGTTGTGTTTATGGTTAAAAAGGTATGGCTTGGATTAAAAGTTTGGAGGGTGGTGTACATATTTGTGTATTTGCTAACTATAACCTATAACATAAGCATAATATTAGTCTCATATTTCTGGTATAAAACTTTAAACCAAATGTCAACCAAACATTAGTTGACAATCTATTAAACATTTGTTGACAATCTATTAATATGTATATCTGCTACTGTAAAGGTGCTGTATGATCCCAGAGAATGACTGCTGATATCAGAACAGCAAAACAAACACACCTTTCCTTCAGTACTCCTTCAAAAGCTTTACCACTTAAAATTATGAATATGCAATGACAGATAATGACACTGGTAGTATCCCTTGCCCTTTCCCTTCCTGCGCACAAGCAGGAAAGCCCCCTGTTGCTGACTGGCTAGAAAAGCATTGAGATTCACGGTCCGAGACAATTTCTTTGTTTTCCATTTACAGAGACAGGGCTGAGTAAAAACACCAGACTTATTTCCCCTGTGCAAACTGTTCAGAGCAATTAAACCATGAAAATTTTGGAAAAAAAGTGGATTAAACTGTTATACGTCTTTTTTAGGTGGACCCACTGCTAGGTATTTAACAATTCACATATTATTCTCCATAAAAAGCACTGGCTATTAGAATGATGGGACCCTCAAACCTGAGTCTGAGGGTGTGCTCATACCTGCACTTTTTAGTCTGGTTAAATCGAGCTCTGGTTGGTTTTCACCCTTCGCATTCACTGTTTGTTGGGTATGTGTGAAAGAAGTAATCACATTCTGATTCAGACCAAAACAACCAGAGACCCTTGAGAGGAGGTGGTCTCGGTCTGGTCCCAAACGAACACTAGCGTAGTTTGTTTCTGATGAGAACGTGATCCGACCCAATAATAAGGTGTAAGCCACAGTTCAGTGCTACATGGCATTTGTAGCCAGGGTGTGCATATTGGACACAGTAGGCAGGTAAACAGAACTGGTTAAAGTTTAGCTGCTAATTGGAGTAATCAGAAACGCACTAATCCAGAACACAGGCCCTTCTCCCTGTGTTTACATTCTGATGTGGTCTGCGATGACATGTTTTGGTGCGCTTGGATCTTTCAGTGTGTGCAAACAAACCAAACCAAGGGGAAAACACTCCAAGATTACAAGCTTCTTAACAAACAAATAACGGGTGTGAAAACGCCCTAAGACCACCTAGCTCAATGCTATGCCTGGACCATTGTAAATATATTCTCTGGAGTGAAAAAACTTCATCCAATACATTTCAGATGACTTAGAAATTCCTGATGTTTATGTGGCTGAATGCACCAACATTCCAATATCAAGTCTCCCTAGAGGAGCAGAAGCTGTTACTGCTGCAAAGACATATCCTATTGATGCCCTTGCTTCTGAGTAAATGAGTGACAGCAAACACTATATGACTACATATATAAGGCCACTAAAGCATCTTTTTCAGGTTTATCATAAAATGCTGATTGTAACAGCAGTCCTTTGATCTATACATTCAGCTCACTAGAGGTTTTGTGCATTTTTCCTTCATAAACATCCGAGGGACACACAAGGCAATGCTTCTGTTTAATGACCCGTTTACTGCAGGTATAAAATACTGCAGTTTGATACACTTCTGCTTTTTCCAGTCCCCCTCCCGAATGACTTCTAGCTCTCTGATTACATATTTCATTTTCTGTGCTGCCCCAAGCCTACAGCAGTGATGTTAGTGTGAAAACGTCATGTCAGTTTCAGCTTCTACAACCTGTTAAGGCAAAACACTGCAGGCAGAAATGGCAATTTTGCTCCCTTCAATAACTGTTCAGATTTTAGGATAAATTCTCTTTAGTCAAATGCTGTAATATAGAGCAACTTACAATTTAATGATGTGCAGATGTTGTGAGTCTTGCCAAAAACCTGTAGTGTTATAGTTTGGCAATCCTGCCCAAGCTGGTAATTAAACCCTATTCTACAGCAGGGCTACTCACTATGATTCACAAACAACTGCATTTGTAAAATGTCTGCCCTTAAAGCGATAGTCCATAAATGTTGGGGCTTTGGGAATTGAGATACCTCTCTGCTGAAATCTGTAATTGTGTAAGTGTGTTGTGATGCTGTCCCCTTTCAGAGTAAATGAATCTGAAGAGAATTCAGTGAGTTCAGTAAAACTTGAAGGAAATGTCTCAAATAGAACTCAGCTCCCTACATAGTGCATTTCACAGATTATGAAACTGCTACAATACAAAGACAGAGTATTAAATTTCAGAGAAGGACATATGATGCTTACTGCAAAAATATAAATGTTTCTATTATTCACCATACTGTACAATGCACTATTTTAGTGCACATATCATTATTTTATTACCTACATTGTGCACTACAAAGGGCAGACTGATATATAAGAATGCTCCCAATATCTTCAGAGGATCTGAGAGAATTATAAACTGATGCCATTCTTATCAGAATAATTTTATTTAGGTTTTAAATTGTTTAAAAGCATATACATATTGTCACTGTCTACAGAAAAAATAATGTTTATCCACAATAGTGAATTTCAGTTGAGTGTTTATGTCAGTTACTGTAAATAGACCTCCATGTGAAATTGTTTCTGCACTTTTTGTTTTGTTCATTTATGATAAAATACTGGCACAATGTATATTTGGCAAAGAACGTTTAAACTAAGAGAATGCACAGTAATGTAGCAAGCTCCTTCACAGCATGTGTGTGCTTTAAAACCATCCTTTCAGGTTAAATGGCCATATTTAGGTGGCTGTAAAGAGTGTGCTGATACAGTTGTGAATAGTGTCTAGCTATAATTTTTCAAATAAGTGGGGCAAGCTAAACAACTAGGGTTCTACAGTGTAACAAAGGTATGTTACATTACAGGTAGCAAATTCCACCGTAATGATAGTCTGGCAGCCTGTTTCAGTAGATAAAGAATCATAAAGAATCAAGTATCTTACTTGTTCAGCAAGAAAAAAAACTCAGCCTCTCACCAATTTTCCAAATTCAAGTCAATGTTAACCCTTGTTATAACAAGGTCTCTGTCAAGCTCTCTTTTGGTTTACAAGCTCTCTGCTGTAATATGCTGTGTGGTTTGATAATGGGTGAATGAGCAGGAGAAGGCTGAGTTTTCTGTGCTGATGTCGCCAATCGTAGTCGCTCTTGTAATCAGCCTCATTAGGAGAACAGAGGTTGCTCTGGTAACCAGCAAAAGACGTCAGAACCACAATTTGAGGCTGTGCATTTTTTTGACGTAAGCATATGAAAACGTATGACGTGGCCTGAAATCTACCACAAAAATATATGTGATCTATGTTTTCAGAATTAATATATTCGATTTTGCAGGTATGGTTGCACCACAAAGATATAATTTATTACAACATTGCCTCGTCTACACTGAGGAATACTACTGCCTTCATTTTAAAAGAAGAAAATCTTAACGACTGTTGCTTTAAACCTTAGTCATAAAGAAAGTCAACATAAAGCACTTGAATTCTGTCATGGCATATCTTCACTAATTAGCTTGTTTTCCGAAGAGGAGTTCAGAGGCTGGTTCTTGACAAAATGTTTAATTTTTTCTTTCTCAAAAAAACCCCAAAAATGTCAGCTTCAGGATTACCTGCATTTATGAATATATTAACCATATCAATCCCAATCATAATTTGAAAATAATACAGTAGGATTCCCAATTACACTTCTCAAAGCTGAATATATACTAGATTGTACCATAATGGATCTGAAAAAAAAAGTTGAATAAAATAGAGTGTATGCGTTTTATTCCATAAAAAGTAAGACTTCTACAATCTAGTCATGTAAATATATCCTTGAAGTGTTTCAATATTAAATCCTTTAACACTCAAGCACTCTCTCCCTCTCTCTCTCTCTCTCTCTCTCTCTCTCTATATATATATATATATATATATATATATATATATATACAAACACACAAATAGAAGCACATTCAAACATTCAAATGGACAACATCCCATTTGTGTAATCATTATTTGCTGTAAATCATCCAATACGCAAAACATGACAGATGACTGAAACCAATTGGCATAGGGTGATTGTGATTTTTAAATTTACCCCATTCACCTGTAGTCTTTTGCTTTAAAGGAGAACTACCCTTAGCTTATATTCTTGCAGAGCCACGCTCTGACTCTTTCCACAAAGGACACAATGCAATTCCACTCTATCACAGCCTGCTTCATAAAAACATAAGGTTATACAGTCTGATAAATTCATGTGCTGAAATCCTTCACCTTCAGCACTGAGGTTCAGGCCAGCATTTTAAAGCACTCGACATGTCGGGACTGTTTTACATTCAGCTTCAATGCAACACTCGAACGTTGCAAGACGAGAGAAGACAATCAGAAATGTCTTGGCTTCGTCGTTATTAAAAATACACACACACACACACACACACAATTTAGTGCCAGAATGTCATTTCCCCCTCAAATTTCAGCTCCATTTTAGCTCCTCGTCTGTTCAAACAGAGACCGTTACAGCCTCATAGCGTTTCTCCACAAACCTGACACCCAGCCTAAAAATAAATAATAAAAATACACTAAAATGACAAAAACGTAGAGAAAGCCTCAATCTTTCCCGTTCTTACCTCAAATACGGCCGTCCCCTTGATGTTAACTTATAAATTGCGATGGAAACAGTGTCAGCTAACAGACAGAGAAAAGCGAAGATGATTCATTGGAAAAAATCCGTTAGCCAGCTAGCGCGCGCGCTCCCTCTCTCGCAACACCAGCGATGGATGAGCGACTGGATAGTGAGTGAATCGGTTCTTTTGAACAGGCTTATTTCAATACAACCAACGAACCGATTCTCGAGTACAAATGAATCAAGCGCTATCTTTTTCACAAACTAACCTCATTAAATACTGACACCACAAGCCAGAGTGTAACAGTACACGACCAAAAGTTTGCAGACAGCCTTATAATGAGTGAACTCAGTTGCACTTGTTGTAGACACAAGCGTTCATTTGCACACAAACAGCTATTTGATCTACACTTTATTCCTCACTTTAACTCTCTGGATCAGCTTCATCAGCCACCATTACCAGTACCAAGTGTCGGCTAGAGGGTTGTAAAGTCACCTACTTAGCCCTGGGCTGAGGGACTGTTCTCCAGAAGGACTGAGCTTCCAAACCCTATGAGATGCGCTGATTACTATTTTTATCCAAATCTAATCATCCAATGTCGGTATAGATATAAAGATATTTCATTGTGACTGATATAAAATTATTAATCATTCAGCATTGAACTCTAGTGGACATCTTGACCTAAACTCAGCTGAGGAGGTGGGAAATTTTGAGATCGCAGTTATGACCCCCCACCCCCAACCACCCAACCCCAAAGCCAAAAATGGAAAATAAATTATAAACGTCGGCATTTGATTCACCGCAACAGACATTTTGAAGAAATCTTAAGCAACTGTAATGTGACAGTAATGTGAATCAGGAGAATAACATTAAAGAGATAAGCCCATCAAGTTCATTTTGAATCTAAATCACCGAATCGACTCATGCTCTTTGGAAGAGATGAGATTGAACTTGCCATGGTTTGTTAATCAGCGAATCGCTGAATGTGCAGTTCGGTTCATTTTAAATGGACAATGGAGAATCGGCTCAGTATACTGAATTGAACTCAGCATCTGTTCTCAAGGCGGGAACGAGAACTCGCTGAAGGACGAGCAGATCACCTCCGACCAATTCAGAGAGAGAGAGAGAGAGAGAGAGAGAGAGAGAGAGAGAGAGAGGGAGAGAGAGAGAATTTCATGAAATCTTAAAGAGCAATAAACATTGCATAGTCATTGGGGAGATTAATTAATATAATAATGAATTGTTGATTTTTCACATGGTTAATGTCCCCCTTCGGGCATGAATTAAACCCCTTAGAACTCATCTCTGCTGATCTGAAGGACATATTTAGAAGAAGAAAAAGAAACATAAGTTGCAAGCTGCTTAGCTGTAAATCAACAACTTCACATTCCTTCAGTATACATGCTGATCTATTAATATGCAATTAGTCCCCACCTATATCTCAAAGCCAAAATTTGATGCATTTGGTTCTATTTGATTGTGTCTGTCTGAAATGGTCCATTTATGGCTGCTTTTGAAGCACAGCCGTATCAAATCTGAAATGCACAACCATGGATTTGACCATTTATTTCACTCATGACAGCACATAAAAAAACACCACACAGAAAGGTTGACAAGGTTAAGCACTTCCATTTTGGTGGTGGTCATTTTAAGATATAAACATTACTGGGTCGTTGGTGTGAGCCAGTGAAAGGATAATTCAGAATGACTTTATTAGTAATATAGCCTTTTCTGTAGCACAATGGAAAAATAGATCCCCTTGAGCTGTAGAAATTGTGACATCTGGTTCTTATTGCCACAACTATCAAGCAGTGAGTCTAATTTCCCAACAACAAAACATTACACGTCAAAAGCCTCTGGATGACTTTGTTTACATCTCAGTGGGAATTAAATTATGCAGAAATCCTGAAAATGAGTGGGATTCCCCTTTAATGCGGTCAAATGAATGTACATAATTTTATTCATGTGTAAGATTGCACACTGAACTTTGAACGACCCCATTCATCTTTTGCAGTAGTGATGATTTTCACCAGAGGTTTAAACACATGACAGCAATGTTGACAGCTGAATACATAGCCGAGGACCTAAACCAGACTCTCACAGACCTCATGTGTCACGATGTTTGGGTCCTAGTGTGCCCTTGCCCTCGGTGCTGGCCTGAGATATAACTGTCTTCCAACTTTCAGACACTCCACCAAGCAAGCTCTTGGCATTCACAGCACTTCGCAAATTTATTTTAATCACAACTAAAATGTATAATAATAATAATGGAGTGGAAATAATAATTGTAATAAATAGATGCTAACTTAGTCTTCAGAGGCGGAATAAACACTTCCGGTATTAAACATCTACAGACATTTTTACAATATCATCGAGTCTCTCCGGTTTTGAAAATTTTGCTTTGGATTGAAGACAAATGGTCCAAAGGAGTTTTTACCCTGCTCCTCCACTCATACTGAAATCAATGGTGTCATTGGGACATTTTTGTTACCCTTGGCTACAGTTACAGCCTCTGTTCTTTTGTGAAGGCTTTAGAATATGCTGTGAAAATTTGGTTGCATTCAGCCACAGTAAAATCAGATACTGGTGTTTATTCACTGCCTCTTTATTACACCTAGGCTCATGCACCGATAGGCAAAGTGATATTTAGTTATACTCCGGTGAAGTAGCGCCCTCATCTGTTCAGTCCTGAAATTTCACTAACACTGAAAGACTTCTGGCTCAAAATGACAAAAAGCTTCATTTAAGTGCTGGCTTTGTGTTCACCTATTGTATGTGTTGTGTTCCTCTCCACACAGCTGCGCTCGACAGATGTTATGCAAGAAATTGAAAACTGGTACTTGTTGTATTATAATTATAAGGCAGAAACCCCTCTACCGCAAGAATACAATACTCAATACAATGTATTTCCCTAAAAAAATGGTCAACATGCCCAAGGCCGAGCGTTGGCAGGAGGAGTATAAAGCCCGTCAGCACTGTACTGTGGACGTCCAGTGTGGAACTCCATTTGACGCCTTTGATATTAGTGAGTGAATTTGACCCAGATATAATTAGTCCAACATCAATACCTGGCCTCACTAAAGTTTTCATTTTTGTATGCAATTACATCTTTACAGCATTGTTCATTTACAGCATATAATGCAATGCCTTCCAAGAAACAAACAAAAAAACTGTTACTGCGGCAAAGGGTACACACTCGTTAAAACCCTAAATTCCAGAAGAAATTTTCTGTCTAAACAATTTGGCTATATATTGAGTTCTGGCAGTATTAACACAATTATGGAATACTAATTATTAACAAACAAACAACGCGACTCTGTCCAATCAGAGCGCTCTGGAGGCGGGAACTGAGGAAATACAGCTCTCAATTGGACGATCTAATTGTCAATCACGCACAACTTTTTCTCTGGTCGAAAACGGACAAAAAAATGAGAGGGGAGAATCAACATGTAACTTAGGAGCGAAACTGGGACTAGAGTTAATAAGTTTCGCTGTGTTCCTCTGACAATGCTTTAAACGGCTATTTTATATTTTCAGACCTTGCTGGATTACAGGGAAGATAGATTTTTGTCTGGCTTCTCTTTAGCAAGTCCGCTAACCTTATTATTTTGCTGTGGAGAAGAAGAGTTGGAGAAAGGGGCGATGGTTTCGTGGATTATATCCAGAGCTGTTGTGTGAGTAAAGACAAAATGGCGATAAATGGTTTTATTCTGGCTCTGTTTTTTCTCATGTATGCGCTTTTTTGGATGATGAAGCCTGCAATGGCTAGCTGGGCTAACTTGAACTGCCAGCAGCAGAGAGTTAGCCAGTAAAATCCTGTTTGAACTTTAAACATTAATCTACCTTTATTCTAAATGCCTGCAGGGATGTTTTTTTCTGTAAAATCTGTTGGGAAAATGTAATTTTACATTATATGTCTTATGGAAGACCTTTCCTGTCAGTCAATAGACGGTGAGTGAAGAGACAAGGATGTGGTAGTAATGTTATGGCTGATCAGTGTATGTATGAGCTGGTAATTCTTAAATGTGGGCTGCTAAATCATAATTGTGAAACATTAAAGCATAAGGTTAAGTCAATATTATTCACAGAGATGCCAATATTAAATTGGGATTTTATGTAAAATGCATTAAACACAAGAATCTGTCATTTTTGTATATCCTTCAACATGTATTTAACTGATAAATGTATCTTACAAGTGGTATCGTTGTCCATTTTTGCTTGTTACAAGTTATCAGCTGCTCAATATTTCATTCCAGTCACCGTTGTCTGATTCTCATTTTCATGATGCCCTGTAAATTTTCATTTGAAGA
The DNA here is from genome assembly GCF_029633855.1 of Hoplias malabaricus. Classification (NCBI taxonomy): domain Eukaryota; kingdom Metazoa; phylum Chordata; class Actinopteri; order Characiformes; family Erythrinidae; genus Hoplias; species Hoplias malabaricus. Next base: position 68,486,925 of record NC_089800.1, read on the forward strand.
CAGAGCTGGATGCAATCATGCCAGTCAAGCAAACACACTATATGTCTATAAAGTCATGCTGTTGTTTCACGTGTAGAATGAGGCCTGGCATTGTCATGTCCTGCTGAAATAACCATGGACTTCCCAGGGAAATATGTCACCTTGATAGTAGCATATGTCTACCAAAAAACCCAGTACAAACGTCCACATGCATGGTATCTTCAGCCACTCAGTGACTGATGTTATCTTTTGCATCTTTCACTTATAACAGTCTGGATGGTCTTCATATCTTTGGCACAGAGAACTCTATCTTAATTTTTCCCAAATATAAGCTGAAATGTGGGGTAATCTGACAACAGCACATATTTTCACTTTATGTAATATCTGAGATGAGCTAGGGCCTAGAGAATTTGGTGACATTTCTACATAAAAGTGTTGTATGACTGTCCCCTTGAGTAGAAGAATTTGTGGTTGCATTTCTTGATGCAGCAATGGACTCAAGCAGTGTCGAGTAACAATGTATTTT